>NC_053495.1:18184474-18484474 GCF_905171775.1 Rana temporaria
TCCTCCCCAAAGGAGCCGATGTTTCTGTTTTGTCTGACTGCTGGAAGGCTGAATCAAGCACTGGGCTTTAATACCTCCCGTGGTGAGGTCACCCAGGATGCCCAACATCTGCAGCCATTGCAAAGCCAAGTGATGGTGTCTTGGCACCCATTGAGTATGCAAAATCCGAGGCACCCCAGGAATATTATACCTTGTTTTGTTTTTTTTCACTGGACAAAATGGGAATTTATTTGGTAGCAATTGTTTATGGATATCTTCTTATTGATTTCATTATCAAAGAAAAACTTACTTACAAATTGTAATATATCACCCTGTATTGGTTGTTCTAGCCTGTTCTATGTTTCAGTGGCTGCAGAATTGACTGCCTCCCCTTGGCTGGACCAATGTTCTGGAAGTTAGTGGGCAGAAAAAAAGACGAATCAGCAGCTGAACATTCATTCAGCCCTGGCCAATCCCTGGGGAGAGGTGCCCAGATGGTGACTGGGAGTGTGTATAAATACCAGTGGCAGCTGGTGCTCAATATTTTGTGGGGGAGTTGGAAAACTAACACCATGATTACTCCCAACCCCCCCTCCCTCCACCAGGAGGCGATTACAGCCATGGGGGGCTGCTAGCCCCCTCGGCCTTGCTGTCATGTGCCTGTGGGGTGCGGAGGCCTCAGTTGGGGTACCTGAGGGTCTATACTGCTGAGAGTTGCTGAAAGCTGACTGAGGAGCTGTCATCTGAGGATCTAGTCAGGTACCACAGGGTGAAAGTGTCTTGAGGATATTGGAAGAAGGCAATCAGTTTTCCAAAGACATTTGTGAGTACAGACTGGTGAGAGAGATCCACTTGTGTTAAGAGTCAGCCTCAGCCTATTTTCAAACTGTCCGAATGCACATATCTCTCGGCATGTGTGCCTTAACACCAAAAGACTGCATATATGTACACCTGATTGTAAATAGAGCTATGCTCCCGTCACGGATACCGGCGGCTAACGGAAAGCTCCCGATCTCTACTTTCCAGGCCATCAGAACTAGTGTCCCCACTTGAAAATTTCAGGGTGGGTCTTAAATTAGGGGGTGCATGAGTTTAGTCAGGCCTAGGGCAGCACAAAACCTCAATACACCCCCTGGGTGTCACTGTCCCCAGCGGAGTGTTTCCTTACATCTCAGGTGTCACTGTCCCCAGCGGAGTGCTTCCTTACATCTCAGGTGTCACTGTCCCCAGCGGAGTGTTTCCTTACATCTCAGGTGTCCCTGTCCCCAGCGGAGTGCTTCCTTACATCTCAGGTGTCACTGTCCCCAGCGGAGTGCTTCCTTACATCTCAGGTGTCACTGTCCCCAGCGGAGTGTTTCCTTACATCTCAGGTGTCACTGTCCCCAGCGGAGTGCTTCCTTACATCTCAGGTGTCACTGTCCCCAGCGGAGTGTTTCCTTACATCTCAGGTGTCCCTGTCCCCAGCGGAGTGCTTCCTTACATCTCAGGTGTCACTGTCCCCAGCGGAGTGTTTCCTTACATCTCAGGTGTCACTGTCCCCAGCGGAGTGTTTCCTTACATCTCAGGTGTCACTGTCCCCAGCGGAGTGCTTCCTTACATCTCAGGTGTCACTGTTCCCAGCGGAGTGTTTCCTTACATCTCAGGTGTCCCTGTCCCCAGCGGAGTGTTTCCTTACATCTCAGGTGTACATTACAATAGTACATTACAGCGCGGGGGGCAGCCGCGAAAGCCATGAAGTTGCCGCAGGAGCGGCGCCGCCCCTTCACCCACTGGCCTGGCCTCGGTGGCTTTTTGGGAAATCCGGCCCTGATCTCAAGTGTCGGGATCGATCCAGAGCTTGGACCAGCTTAATGACGTCAGCTGGCAGCGGACTTTAGCCCGCTGTCTGCTGAATACAGGTCACAGGAGTGCAAAACTAAGTGTACTCCTGTGACAAACAGGGGAAGTATGGCCAAAATAGCTCTGGCTAGACTTTTTTAGGGAGCTTGCCGCAGAGATGTTTGTTTCTTTGCACAGCTAAGCTTGACAGCTCGTTGTTTAGAAAAATGTAAGATAACTGATTAAAGTAACAGAAATAAAGACATAACTCTGATCAGTGGCTTTTGAATCAAATTGCTTAAACTATTTAATTTTGCAGCAGACCACACAGAGAGCTAGACAGGGAAAGCATTTATAAGCCTAGCCAGACTATGCAAGGTCTTCACATATATATAGAAAATTGTGATTAGAACCACAATGGACTTTAGAATAAAGACTTTAAAGACATTTTCACAGCTTTCACAGACAAGCACAGTTTTTTTTCAGATGCCTGCCGAGTGGCTACAATAGAAATTGAGCGGCGGCACTGCCCACCCGCCACCCCTTTTCACAACATGACAGACAGACAGACCAGGGGTGGGCGGTGCCGCAGCTCAATTTCTATTGTAGCCACTCGGCAGGCTCCCTTCTCGTTTATAACTCTGTGGTCTTCTAGAAAATGGCGGCCAGCGGAGACATTATCTCCGCCGGCTGCGGACCTCCAGCGGCGGCGGCGGGTGGCAAAAAATAGTACATTACAGTGCGGGGGGCGGCCGCGAAAGCCATGAAGTCGCCGCAGGATCGGCGCCGCCCTTCACCCACTGCCGCCCCGAGGCCTAGCCTCGGTGGCCTTGTGGGAAATCCGGCCCTGCTGACAGTACTTGCCCTGGCCAGGAATGCCTGGAGGAGCACAATCCCCACCCCCTGTTTGTGATTGCAGAAATCATAAATCCTGCCTCTTGTGTCCAATCACTGTGCTGTGATTCGTTACAGCACAAGCTGATTTTTGGGGAGGGGGGCGTCCCTGAATGGCAGTTTGGAAATGTGGTCACCCTAGCGCTGGCCCTAGCAACCAGTTCCGGAAATGTAGTTATTAGTTTGTAGGGGGTGGCTGTGCCCTCTATTTCATTCCGGGGCATTGTATTGCCCCAGAATGAAGGTGCCCGGGACCCAGGACAGACATGTCAATTGCGGACAAGTCCCGGGCAATCCGGGACACGTGGACACCCTAGGGTGTAGTAAGATGGTGGCGGCGAAACCTCACTTCCGTTACCAATTCTGACGAGAAGCACAGAGACCCAGTAACGACATCACTGTGCCTAAAATACTTAGGTAGATTCAGAAAGAGTTAGGCCGGCTTATCAGTAGATAAGCCGACCTAACTCCGAATCTACGCCGCCGTATGTTTAAGCGTATGCTCAAACAGAGATACGCTTAAACATATCTAAGATAGGCCGGCTTGCGCCGTCCTATCTTAGATTGCAATTTTTCGGATGGCCGCTAGGTGGCGCTTCCATTGCGGCCGGCATAGATTATGTAAATGAGCTTGTACGCCGATTCACAAGGTACGCCCGGCCGCCGCAGTCGAATTTTGACGTTTCCGTAAGGCCTTAGGCGGCCTAAAGTTATTCCACCTATGAGGTGGAATAACAATGTTAAAGTATGGCCGCCGTTCCCGCCGCGAGGTTCGAATTTTTTACGTCGTTTGCATTAGTCGTCCGCGAATCGGGAGTTACGTCGTTTACGTCCACGTCGAAATCAATAGGCCCGTACGGCGTACTTAGCCGCAATGCGCACTGGGAAATGTAGGCGCCCGGCGCATGCGCAGTAGCAAAAAACTTCAAAAAACGTGAGGTCAAGCCTCATTACCATACAACACGCCCCCCTCCAACCAATTTGAATTAGGCGCCCTTACGCCTGCCGCGATTACACTACGCCGCCCTAAGTAAGGAGGTAAGTGCTTTGAGAATCATGTACTTGCCTCTCTAACTTAAGGCGGCGTAGTGTAAACACGCTAGGCTACGCCATCTTAACATTGCACGGCCGTACCTGAATCTACCTAATTGTGTGTATTCAAAATAAGAAAGGTTCTATTTATTCATGTCATTGGCATTTTGGCGAGAGGGGAAAGGCAGAACCACAAAAAGGCAAAAATATAAGCAGATTAAACTTCAGCTTCAATGATTCAACTGTGTGTTTAGCCATTTCGTGGGAATTGCCCTTTAAAATTGAAAGCAAATTTACTGCACTCTCCATGGGAACTTGTAGTCATTTTGATCCATTTCTTCACACAGAGAAGCTCTCCGCACTTTTCCCGCCTCTCCGCATCTGTCTTATTTATGCCGCTGAAGACATGTTGAGGTGTCTCCTGAGCTCCTTGGTGTCAGGTGCTGGGGGTGCATTGATGCGCTCCTTCTGTGTTTTCATGAAGGAATTGACATTTAAACTGCACTCTTTCTTCAGTTACATGCAATCTGGGGCTTCTGGCGCTCTCCCTGCTATTACTGAAAACACTGTAATGTTTCCTATACATCATTTGCTTAAGAGAGAAGAGGATAATGGGAGCGATGCTAGGACGGCTGACACAATGTCAAATATTATTACCCTTTTATTTCTTTTTTTCTCAGAGCTTTCCCTTTGTTTTCTGTAAAGATGTACATTTTGTAGTAAACACGCAGAACTCTAGAGAGAGAGAGAAAAAAAAAAAGATATTTCAAAAGATATTACTGCATGAGGGACAAATATCTGGTGAAATTAACGCCAGCTTTAAAGCAAATATATATGAAATATACGGGAGGGATCACATATATATCAGTGTTAATCAGTGGTGGCCGGTGCTCAAATTTTTTGGGAGGGGCGCAAACAAGTGAAAAAAAAACCCCATAAATTGCAGCCTCACTGTGCCCATCAAACGCAGCTACTGTGCCCATCAATTGCCGCCACTCTGCCTAATCAAATGCAACCACTGTGCCCATAAAATGCAGCCACTGTGTCCATCAATTGTTGCCACTGTGCCATGCCATCAAACGCAACCACTGTGCCATCAATTGTCGCCACTGTGCCCATCAAACACAGCCACTATGCCCATCAAATGCATCCACTGTGCCCATCCATTGTCGCCACTGTGCCATCAATTGCTGCCACTGTGCCATCAATTGCTGCCACTGTGCCCATCAAATGCAGCCACTGTGCCCATCAAATGCAGCCACTGTGCCCATCAATTGTCGCCACTGTGCCATGCCATCAAATGCAGCCACTGTGCCATGCCAAACACAGCCACTGTGCCATCAATTGTCGCCACTGTGCCATTAATTGTCACCACTGTGCCCATAAATTGTCGCCACTGTGCCATGCCATCAAACGCAGCCACTGTGCCCATCAATTGTCGCCACTATGCCCATCAAATGCATCCACTGTGCCCATCGATTGTCGCCACTGTGCCATCAATTGCCGCCACTGTGCCCATCAAATACAGCCACTGTGCTATCAAATACATCCGCTGTGCCCATCAATTGTCACCACTGTGCCATGCCATCAAATGCAGCCACTGTGCCATGCCATCAAACAGCCATTATGCTATCAATTGTCGCCACTATGCCATCAATTGTCACCAATGTGCCCATAAATTGTTGCCACTGTGCCATGCCAACAAACGCAGCCACTGTGCCATCAATTGTCGCCACTGTACCCATCAATTGTCGCCACTGTGCCATGCCATCAATTGTCACCACTGTGCCCATCAATTGTCGACACTGTGCCATGCCATCAATTGTCACCACTGTGCCCATCAATTGTCGCCACTGTGCCATGCCATCAATTGTCACCACTGTGCCCATCAATTGTCGCCACTGTGCCATGCCATTAATTGTCGCCACTGTGCCCATCAATTGCCACCAGTTTGCTCCCTCAAAAACCGCCAGTTTGTCCTGTAAAATGCTGCCAGATTGCCCCCTCAAATACCACCAGATGGTAAACTTGACACCATCATCCGAGACGTTCTGGCTGGGGGTTAGTCAGCCAGAACAGCTTACTGAGGAGGAACAGAAAGTGAGAAATTCAGACAAAGAAAAAAAAACATTTAGAAGGGAAATGAAAGGAAAAGGTAAGTGAACCAACAATGCACTAGCTTAAAGGAACATATTTAGAAAATATTTTTTTTTACTCTATTTCTTTGCTTCGGGCCCACCTGGATGATTACCTGTCCAAAAGTGTTGGGTGGACTGACCTTTTAAGACTCCATGTACACGAGACGTTTTTACAACTGCTCCTAATGATTAAAACGTCCGTTTTGCCGCTTTTACATGCCGCATTTAGCTGCGTTTTGCCGCGTTTGCGTTTAGAAGCGTTTCTTAATATATATATATATATATATATATATATATATATATATATATATATAAATATATATATATATTTTTTTTAAATGCCCAAAAATGAAAAACGACTATAAACGCAAACGCGGCTAAACGCAGCTAAATGCGGCATGTAAAAGCGGCAAATTTGAACTCATTGTTTTTCTCTCAAAGAAACGCTGTTAAAAGCAACTGCCTAAAAAGGACTGTAAACGAGACTATGTACATGGTCACAGATAACATTGAATGTGTTCAGGGGCAGTTGAAAAAAAAAACATCCAACTGCCACTGAACGTCCGTTTAACAGCAGCAGTTGTACATGGGGCCTAAGCTCCTTCAAGGCAGTAACTGATCCCGTGTATTTTCTAACCGCGCTGTGGAATGTGTGGGCGGCACAATATACAGACATATAAAGTTACTTGTTTACTTCTCTTGTAACTTTCTTGGTTACAGACCCTTGACTCGAATCGCATTTTATTTCTCATAAACAGGAGTATCAGAGGCAGGAATAGATGAGTTAACAGCTTGTCTGTCATTATTTTTTATTCTTTATGTTCACTGAATTAAGGGGTAAAAAACGAGAAGCTCTTAATTAGCATAAATTAATAAATGTCGGGAATCATGTTGCGATGCCAAGTGAGGATTATGAATCGCATGTTAAGCGTAACAACGTGTTAAAACTGACAGGGAAAATTGTCGCCTTTCGGAATAATTCACGCTTCGGCAGGAAAGGAATATAGGTAGCAACTGGGAACCTGATCTGCCACTCTGGAATTAAAATGCTTTTTTTTTTATTTTTGCTTCCATTTGCTATTGAAAATTTTTGTGACCTTAAAGTGTGGCATCACCTTAGTGTGCGATAACCACATAATGATTACATACTGCACTCAGGCTGAAAAAGACTCATGTTGAGCTTAGCAAAAAATAAAAAAATAAAAGTAAAAAAACACCTTGCATGCTCATCCAGAGGAAGGCAAAAAAGCTTATAAAACATAACAGGGAGAAAGTCCTTCCCATTGGCCAAAGATGATCAGATAGTCCTACAATGCTTGTTCTAGTAAGGCTGCATTCACACCTGAGCGACAAAACGCCCGACGCCGGACGCTTCTGCCGCTAGAGGGGAGAATTCCCATTGCTGTCTATGGAGATGGTTCACATCTCATAGACGCCGAACGCCTGTCGCCTGAAAAAAAGTCCCGGACCCTTTTTTTCAGGCGACAGTGGCGTTTTCCCATTGACAGCAATGGGAAGACTTTTGAAAAAAAAAAAAAATTGAAAGTTTCACACCCGCGGCAAAATACGCCGCTACCGCCGAACGCGGCTGTCGCTCAGGTGTGAATGGGGTCTAAATATTAGCAACTTTTTCATTTTGGTGCATCCTGGCTAGAATTGGTTCATAATTGGATGACTATTCCACATTTGCACAGCAGCTCTTACCGTAAAGATCCCTTTCAGTATGCAAAGGTCAACCCACTTTTGCTCCAGTCACAAGGATGGCCCTTGTGTCTACTCGGTTTTTGTTTGTTTCCACAAAATTTTTACGTTTTAAAAATTAAAGCATAGCTATTAAAAAAAATAATACTAATAATAATATATTACAGTTTACTCATCAATAGATGTGGTGGCTGCATTTTTTGCCCCCTCTTTGTTTTCATCTGTCAATCTGGTCAGTATTACACTTCTTGTCTTAGGCTCCATTCACATCTAGGCGGACGAAATCGCGGCGTTTTGTCGCCGCAAATCGCGGTACAAATAGCGGCGTTTTGTACCGCGATTTGCGGCGACAAAACGCCGGTATTGTCCGCCTAGATGTGCCCCAGATTGACCCCCTCTATGGAGATGCTTCCCATCTCCTAGCCGAACGCCGAAAGACGCCTGAAAAAAAGGTCCGGGACCTTTTTTCAGGCGTCAGGCGTCAGGCGTCCGGCGTGGAGATGTGAACCATCTCCATAGAGGGACATGTGTTTCCAGCCATCTGGCGGCAGCGGCGTAGCGCTACAGGCGTAAAAACGCCTAGATGTTAATGGGGGCTTAGGGTGTCTCCACTTTGGACACCCTTGGACAACAGCATTGTCAATCTGAGGGGAGTGTTAGATGTATTAGTGGGTTTAGATGGACTTCACTAATACAAATAATGTGATTGGAAAGGCATACTTTTAAAAATTAATAAAAAACATGTTATACATACCGTATTTATCGGCGTATATCGCGCACTTTTTTGCCCTGAAAATCAGGGCAAAATCGTGGGTGCGCGATATACGCCGATACCCGCTTTCCCGCGCCGAGTATTCAAAACTCGACGCAGGAAACGAGTGGGGAGGACGCAAGGACGCCGCAGAAGGACGCCGGACCCGCCGAAGAAGACACCGGACCCACCGAAGAGGACACCGGACCCGCCGAAGAGGACACCGGACCCGCCGAAGAGGACACCGGACCCGCCGCAGAAGGACACCGAAGCCGCAGAAGGACGCCGGACCCGACGAGGCTGCCGATGGACGCCGCGCAAGACACCAAAACTGTAAGTACAAAAAAAATTTTTTTTCCACAGGATTGGGGGTCACTTTAGGGGTGCGCGGTATACGCGGGAGCGCGTTATACCGCGATAAATACGGTACATGCTCTGTGCAATGGGCTCCCCAGTGGCGCTTCAGACTCCTCATTCTCTCCCTATATCAGGGAACAGACAATCAATGCCACTGTGAAGAACGGGGAAGCTGTGTTTACACACACCTCTCCCCGTTCTTCAGCTCCGGAGAACCGATCGGGGGACAACGGCAGCGATCGGGTCCGTGGGTTCCGCGGGCGCGGTCACTGAGCTTCGGACTGGGTCGTGCGCGACCCCACGGCTGGGTCTAAAGGGCCACGTACAGGTACGTGGATGTGCCCAGCCATGCCATTCTGCCGACGTATATCGGCGTTAGGGGTCCTTAAAGCGGAGGTTCATCCTTTAAAACATTTTTTGACATCACACAAAGTCGCGCCATCCTACCGACACAATGCCGGTGTTTTTTTTTTTTGTCAGCACATACCTCTTAATCCTGATTTTCACCTCACGGCGATCCCGCAGGGGTGGGCGTTCCCAAGCACTGCCTGTGATTGACAGGCTTCCGAACGGCGCATACTGCGCGTCACAGGTTGCCGACAGAACCCGAACGTCGGTGCGCAGGCGCCGTATAGAGCCGCACCGACGTTCGGGTTGTTTCCGGCAACCTGTGACGCGCAGTATGCGCCGTTCGGAAGCCTGTCAATCACAGGCAGTGCTTGGGAACGCCCACTCCCGCGGGATCGCCGTGAGGTGAAAATCGGGATTAAGAGGTATGTGCTGACAAAAAAAAAAAAAACGGCATTGTGTCGGTAGGATGGCGCGACTTTGTGTGATGTCAAAATTTTTTTTAAAGGGTGAACCTCCGCTTTAAGTGGTTAAAGATTAAAGGTGAGGAGGTGTTCTGCTGTCGGAAAGCACATCTTACATTAAAGTGAGAAGCGGGGGGTGCTGACTTCTTACCTCTTCTCCCATGCAGCCAGCGAGTTGAGAAGCAGGGTGAGGGGCCGAAAATGACTTCTCACCAGGCCTCTAGTAATTTGGGGGGCCCTCCTTAGCTTTGCGGGGCCCTAAGCAGCATGCATAGTGAGCCTATAGGGCGGATCGGCCCTGGCATCAGGAATGTAGCAGCGAAGGTGCGCTTCAACAGACGCAGGACGCAGTGAGATTGCTCAGAGTTAGATTTGACAAATCGGTCTGTTTACACCGTATGAGATATAAGGAATGCATCCATGATTTTTTGTTTATTTTCCAGGGTGAAACAATGGAGTAAAATAGTGTATAACCCTAGCTAAGCCTTTTCTAGTTTCCATCCACAGACTCAGCTGAAGACGCGGAGTGTATGGTGAAGTGCGTTTCTCCTACTGTAAGTGAGCCGGATCCAGCTGGGCTAAATGTAGCGTAAAACCTGTTTTCAATCGCGGACTGAATAAATAAGGCGAGGAATTCAAGAAAAAAAAGAGACAATATGTATGCAACCAAAGACCGTACCGAGCTTTTCTGTCGCTAGAGTCACTTTCCTTGCTGGGTCCTGGACAGGTCAGCTGTATCCTGCAGCTGTTAGTATTGTTATTTTTAGTGCGTATCGCACCAACACGCTCTGCAGCGCTGTACAAAAGACAGGGGGCCGGATTAAGAAAGATGAGCGCATCTTTGTTCCGGCGTAACGTATCCTCGATACGTTACGCCGCTGTAACTTCGGGCGCAAGTTCTGTATTCAGAAAGAAATTGCTCCCTTAGTTACGGCGGCGTAACGTATGTGTGGCGGCGTAAGCCCGCCTAACTCAAATGGGGATGTTGGGGGCGTGTTTTATTTAAATTTTACTTGACGTTTTTTTTTAATGGCGCATGCGCCGTCCCTAAAATATCCCAGTGTGCATTGCTCTAAAGTACGCCGCAAGGACGTATTGGATTCGACGTGAACGTAAATGACGTACAGCCCTATTCGCGAACGACTTACGCAAACGACGTAAAATTTCAAAACTCGGCGCGGGAACGACGTCCATACTTAACATTAGCTACGCCTCATATAGCAGGGGTAACTATATGCCGAAAAAAGCCTAACGTAAACGATGTAAAAAATTGCGCCGGCCGAACGTACGTTTCTGAATCGCTGTATCTACCTAATTAGCATATTCCTCGCGTAAACATACGGAAGCGCCACCTAGCGGCCAGCCTGAAAATGCAGCCTAAGATACAACAGTGTAAGACACTTAGGCCCCATACACATGGGAGGATTTATCCGCGGATACGGTCCAGCGGACCGTTTCCGCGGATAAATCCTCTCGAGGATTTCGGCGGATTTTCATGCGATGGAGTGTACTCACCATCGCATTGAAATCCGCGCCGAAATCCTCTGGCGATGACGTGTCGCGCCGTCGCCGCGATTATGACGCGGCGACGTGCGCGACGCTGTCATATAAGGAATTCCACGCATGCGTCGAATCATTACGACGCATGCGGGGGATCCCTTCGGACGGATGGATTCGGTGAGTCTATACAGACCAGCGGATCCATCCGTTGGGATGGATTCCAGCAGATAGATTTGTTTGGCATGTCAGCAAATATTCGATCTGCTGGAATCCATCCCAGGGGATAAATATCCGCGGAAACAGATCCGCTGGCGTGTACACACCATAGGATCTATCCGCTGAAACCCATCAGCGGATGGATTCTATCGTGTGTATGGGGCCTTACACCTGTCGGATCTCTGAATCAGGCGCATAGATACGACCGACAACACTCAGAGATACGACGGCGTATCAGGAGATACGCCGTCGTATCTTGTTTCTGAATCTGGCCCACGGGTTATAAGAAAAAAAATAAAATAGAAAAAAAACAAAAACAAAACATGCATAATAAAAATAATGCGTATATTGAAAAATAATACTGTTTTGTTTTTGGTTAATACTATTTTCTTTATAAAACAAATAACTGATAATCCTGAGGAGTATTAACCACTTAAGACCCGGACCAATATGCAGGTAAAGGACCAGGCCCCTTTTTGCGATTCGGCACTGCGTCGATTTAACTGACAATTGCGCGGTCGTGCCACGTGGCTCCCAAACAAAATTGGCATCCTTTTTTCCCCACAAACAGAGCTTTCTTTTGGTGGTATTTGATCACCTCTGCGGTTTTTATTTTTTGCGCTATAAACAAAAATAGAGCGTCAATTTTGAAAAAAAATCAATATTTTTTTCTTTTTGCTATAATAAATAATTTCCTCATTTTAGGCCGATACGTATTCTTCTATATATTTTTGGAAAAAAAAAATCGCAATAAGCATTTATCGATTGGTTTGCGCAAAATTTATAGCGTTTACAAAATAGGGGATAGTTTTATTGCATTTTTATTAATAATTTTTTACTACTAATGGTGGCGATCAGCGATTTTTTTCACTCACAGGCTGTGTGCTTCAGCTCCCTCCCGGTCACTTTTTCTCTTGGTGTCAAGAAAAACTTGTCAGAAGTGACTCATGCAGGCAAGCAGAGGAACGAGGCAGCAGTGCTTTGGATAGAGACAAATACACACTATAGAGGGATATGCTTTGTTCATATTTCATGTCTGAGGTTTACAACCACTTTAATGACTTACAAAGAAATACGTAAGTGAACTAAAACCAAAATGTATCTGTAAATATCTGTCTTTTCTTGCCATAAATAATAAAAAAAAAAGTAAGTGCCACGTACGGTTATTGGATTTTTTATTATTTCCAACTGTCCTCCCCATGTCCAGACCTGCAAATCCATTCCTTACTACCTGCAGTTTCACTCGTCTGATATATCTGCCGCCGGATTACCGATGTGCACTTGCGCCTTTAAAACTTGTTTTATGAAACGCCGTCCGCGGGTTTTAGAGGCCCCCGAGCAGATGAAATGCTCGCTACATATAATCATTACAGAAATGCATCTCCAGGTCTGCTTATGTTCTGTCGATGACGCTAGCGAGATTTCTATCTCTCAGGGCCAAGTGGGCAGAACGCCAGTGAGCTACGAGATAAGAAAAAAAAAAAAAGTGAAAGCGAATATAAAAAAAAATGAGCTTTTTGGATGCAGCTAAAAATCATCACCCTTTCATTCCAGTGCAGAGTCCCAAATCACTCCGGGGAGCAAAGAAGAGCATTAGAATACGTTTCCCATTACTAGCGGAGAGATCCGCCGCCATCCTAACCTGCACTTACATCTCTGATAAGTAACACAACGCAAATTGAACTCTTAAGTGTGGCGGGCGGTGCTGCGGAGACACGACCTTGGAGAGAGGAAGAATACGGAGATCAATTCTACTTCGTATGGCTCGATGGTGACGCGCTGGATGTGGAGATATATGTGTCAGCACGCAACGCTGGAAATTAAAAAGAGTCGGCGATTGCTTCAAAGACACGTTCAGGAGGGGGGGGGGATATGTTTTAATTTAAAGGCAACAATGTTCAGAATATAAGCCAGGCTTTTGTAGAAATTAATGTGAAGGGAACCTGTTGAGATCGGTAGATGGATTGAAGCAGAATCGGGTCCTAGGCAAGGTAGCAGGTTTGCCAACCCAACGGGTTGATTAACATTGGTAAGAATTTTAATAGGCAATATGAAGGCCTCCTATTTACACTGCGTGCAGGGCTGTGACAAGGGGGGCAGGAGGGGAACCTGCCCTGGGCGCAGCAGAGTAAGGGGGCAGAGAAGGAACGCAGGGTGGTACACCCTTTCTACAACATGCATTAGCGGTAAGGGAGGGGGGCGCAGCTTAGCATCCTTGCCCTGGGCGCTGGATAAAACTCTCCCAATACCGATTGCATGTAATGGCACGTCCCCATCAAACATCAAATAGTGTGCCCCCCTCGGCCAGTCACGAAACCCCCGTGGTCTACTGCAGGAGCATGAAGTTTATAGCTGCCCCTTGTACATCCACCAGGCCCTAGGCTCCTGCCTAGTTTGCCTGGTGGACCATTGCTGGCTTATGCTACTGAAGATTTTCTGGGGGGGCGCAAACAAACGGAAAGAAAAGAAAACTGAAAAAAAACATCAATTGCAGCCACTGTACCCATCAAACGCAGCTACTGTGCCCATCAATTGCTGCCACTGTGCCATCAAATGCAGCTACTGTACCCATCAAATGCAGCTACTGTACCCATCAATTGCCGCTACTGTACCCATCAATTGCCGCTACTGTGCCCATCAATTGCTGCCACTGTGCCATCAAATGCAGCTACTGTACCCATCAAATGCAGCTACTGTACCCATCAATTGCCGCTACTGTACCCATCAATTGCCGCTACTGTGCCCATCAATTGCCGCTACTGTGCCCATCAATTGCTGCCACTGTGCCCCATCAATTGCTGCCAGTGTGCCCATCAATTGCCGCTACTGTGCCCCATCAATTGCTGCCAGTGTGCCCCATCAATTGCAGCTACTGTGCCCCATCAATTGCCAATTCTGTGCCCCATCAATTGCTGCCAGTCTGCCCATCAATTGCCACCAGTGTGCATCGCCCGGGACTTACCTGTCTCACATCGGGTCACAATGGCGTCCACCACGTCCATGTTTCTTGATGTCTTCTCCCGTCCTCTCTATCGGGCGTCCAATCACAGCGCCTCTTGTTTCCGCCAATCAGGCAACAGGTAACAGACCCGAGCACCTGATTGGTTGAGAGGTGGGTCAGTGTTAGGCAAGTGATATATTTGCTTTCCTAACACAACGCTGAGTGAACAGCGAGCGCCCAGCATGGCGCCTACTGTTCACCACTTTGGACGTCTATTAGAGCCTACGGCTCTAATCAGGTGCTTCCATAAAAAAAAAAACGCTGCTGTATTTCAGGTGCCCGGCACCTGACAAGGGGACAGACACCTGAATAGGTCTTGGCAGCGGCGACCATAGATAGATTTATGCAATGCATTAATCTATCTATGGTGAGAGAGAGGTGGCAGGAGAGAGGGGGTGGCGCCAGTGTGCCCTTTATGGACGCACCGCCCCTGTAAAAGTAGAAAACTGGTATTAAAAAGTCTCTGCTGTAGCAGTCAGCCTCGGAATGTTGATTTCAGGGTACAGGCAGGTTCAGGAAAATGACAGCTAAAGCCTGATTGGTTGCAGTCAGGGCCGCCATCAGGGGGGTACAGGCAGTACACATGTAAGGGGCCCTGAGGTCCCCAGGGGCCCGGATGCCAACCCCCTTTTTTTTTATTTTATTTTTATAAAAAAAAAAAATGTTAATATATTTTAATTAAAGGGCCAATTTTATTTATTTTTTATTAAAGGGCCAATTTTATATATATATATATATATATATATATATATATATATATATATATATATATAGCTTTTTTTTATTATTATTATTAAAGGGCTCAGAGGTCCCCAGGGCCCCATGTGGCAAACCCCCCCCCTTTTTTTTTTTTATAAATGTTTATCTTTCATTTTTATTTTTATTAAAGGGCCCAGAGGTCCCCAGGGGGGCCCTGGATGGCAACTTGTTTTTATTTTTTTTATAAATGTTTATTTTTGATTATTATTTTATATATTTTTTTTATTAAAGGGCCCAGAGGTTTCTTTTTTTTTTTTTTTTTTTAAAGGCCAAGAGGTCCCGGATGGCAACCCTCCTTTTTTTGTAATTTCTTTTTATATATATATAAAAAAAATATATATATTTGTATATATATATATATATATATATATATATATATATATATATATATATATATATATATATATATATATATATATATATATTTATTAAAGGGCCCAGAGGTCCCCAGGGCCCCAGATGGCAACCCCCCTTTTTAAAAAAAAATATATATATGTATTTTTTTATATATTTTTTTTATTTTTTTTTTATTTTTATTAAAGGGCTCAGAGGTCCCCAGGGCCCTGGATGGCTACCCCCCTTTTTTTATATTTAATTGGCAGGTCTGTGCTGAATGAATGGAGATAATACTTATTCGCTGTGGCAATGAGGGGACATGTATTGTGGTAACGAGGGGATAGTCACAGTGCCAATAAGATGATGTTGACTCTGACAGCAATTAACTAATCTTTGCTGTGTCATTGGGGAGAATACTTATTTGCTATGGAGATAGGAGGATATTTATTTCAGTAATGAGAGGAGTTGTTGGATTGGCAAGGAGAATGTTTCCTATGAAAGTGATCCGCTTATCTTTGCCACATCATTGGGGAGAATACTCAACACAAAAAATAAAAATAGTAGTGTGTGCGAGGCTTAGGAGGTGAGATTTATTGCGACAATGAGAGGTGTATTCACGGTAGCAATTATAGATGGGCGAACTGTTCGGGTGTTTGCCAAACACCCAAATTCCCGGGGCGCTTGGCAGGATGTTCATGCTGTACAGTGCATTCTAGGGCCGTGTTTGACTAAAGCACATGTGACGTCACCGACCGGTGCATGCTGGGTCGGTGATGTCACATGGGGTGGTGCCACCAGGTGACGTCGCCCCTAAGCTAGGGTGACCAGACATCCCCGGTTTCAGGGGACAGTCCTCGGATTAAGGACACTGGGCCAGATTCACATAGAAGAGCGGTGGCGTAACGTATCGTAGATACGTTACACCGCCGCAATTTTTCATCGCAAGTGCCTAATTCACCAAGCACTTGCGATGAAAACCTAGGCCGGCGGCCTCCGGCGCAAGGTGGGCCAATTTAAATGGGCGTGTGCCATTTAAATTAGGCGCGCTCCCGCGCCGGACCTACCGCGCATGCTCCGTTTCCGAACTCCCGTCGTGCATTGCGCGCCGTGATGTCATTTTTTCGAACGGCGACGCTCGTAGCGTAATTCCGTATTCCCGGACGGCTTACGCAAACGACGTTATTTTTTAAATTTCGACGCGGGAACGACGGCCATACTTTATACAGCAATACAATTGCTGTGTAAAGTTAAGGCACCAAAAAAAACGACTAACTGTGCGACGGGAAACTAGACTAGCGGCGACATAGCGAACGCGAAAAACCATCGGGAATTGCCTTAACTCCTAATTTGCATACCCGACGTTGGTTTACGACGCAAACTCCCCCCAGCGGCGGCCGCAGTATTGTATCTTAAGATCCGACAGTGTAAAACAATTCGTGTCGGATCTTCTGGCTATCTATGCGGAACTGGTTCTATGAATCAGTCGCATAGATAGAAACAGAGATACGACGGCGTATCAGGAGATACGCCGTCGTATCTCCACTGTGAATCTGGCCCACTGTCCCCGGACCAAGTCTCATCACATCGTAGAATTGGTAAGCTGCAGTGTAATAAATGTTTGCTTTTGGGTTTAATATGGCTTATAGTGTAACAGTGGGTTAGCTAATCTTTGCTGTGTCTGTGGGGAGGACAGATGTGTGTGGCAATGAAGGGATATTAGCTGTAGTAATGAGAGGTGTTCTGTATTCCCAGTAGTAATGAGAGCAGCTTATTGTGACAGTGGTTAGCTAATCTTTCCTTCGTCTTGGGGGAGAATATTCATTTGCTGTGGCTTGGAGGGGAGATTGATATTGAAAGTGGCAATGAGGGGCTGTTTACTGTGACAGCGATTAGATCATCTTTCCCACATCACTAGGAAAAATACTTATTATTGTGGCTGTGGGGGGGGGGGATATATAGGGCTAGATGCCCGCCTTAAGTTTGTGCGGGCGCTACGCCGCCGTAACTTAGTGAGGCTGGGGCTGGATTCACAAAGATCCTGCGTCCTAAGTTACGGCGGCGTAGCGTACATCTGTCGCCGAATTCAAATTGTCAGGTGGGTGGGCGTGTTTTATGTAAATAAAACATGACCCCACGCAAATGACGTTTCTCACGAACGGCGCATGCGCCGGCCGTGAACGTATCCCAGTGCGCATGCTCCTAATCACGTCGCAAATAGTCAATGCTTTCGACGTGAATGTAATTTACGCAAAGCCCTATTCGCGAACGACTTACGCAAACAACGTAAAATTTTTAAAATTTTACACGGGAACGACGTCCATACTTAAAGCGGATGTTACGCCAAAAAAAAATATTAAAAGCCAACAGCTACAAATACTGCAGCTGCTGACTTTTAATATAAGGACACTTACCTGTCCTGGAGTCCAGCGGCGTCCGCAGCAGAGGATGAGCGATCGCTCGTCACCCTGCTGCTCCCCCCTCCATCCACGCTGAGGGAACCAGGAAGTGAAGCGCTGCGGCTTCACTGCCCGGTTCCCTATGGCGCATCCGCGAGTCGCGCCGCGCCCGCTGATTGGCTCCCGCTGTGTGCTGGGAGCCGAGTGTTCCCAGCACACAACGGGGGGGCGACGGGATGTGACGCAATGCCCGTCTTTTGCCCGTGAATGCCGGGCCGGAAGTGGGTGCAAATACCTGTCTTTAGACAGGTATCTGCACCCCACTCCCCCCGAAAGGTGTCAAATGTGACACCGGAGGGGGGAGGGTTCCGATCAGCGGGACTTCACTTTAGGGTGGAGAACCGCTTTAACATTGGCTATGCCTCATATAGCAGGAGTAACGTTACGGCGGAAAAAGCCTTACGCAAACGACGTAAAAAAATCCGCCGGGGCGCACGTACGTTTCTGAATCGGCGTATCCAGCTCATTTGCATATTCTACACTGAAATCGACGGCAGCGCCACCTAGCGGCCAGCGTAAATATGCACCCTAAGATACGACGGCGTAAGAGACTTACGCCAGTCGGATCTTAGCCTAATTTCGGCGTATCTTTCTTTCTAAATACAGAAAGAAGATACGCCAGCTCAGCTTTGAATTTACGCGGCGTATCAATAGATACGCCGGCGTAAATTCTTTCTGAATATAGCCCATAGTATACTGTATAGTGGCAATGAGAAGTATAGTCATAGTGGCAATAGGAAGATGTTTAAAGTGATTGTAAAGTCTCATGTAAAAGAATAAATAAAAAAATACCAAACATGTTATACTTACCTGCTCTGTGCAGTTGGTTTTGCACAGAGCAGCCCAGATCCTCCTCTTCTTAGGTCCCTCTTCTGTGATCCTGGCCCCTCCCTCCTGTCGTGTGCCCCCCACAGCAAGCAGCTTGCTATGGGGGCACCCGAGCCATGCTGCAGCTCCCTGTGTTATTCAGACACAGAGCTGCCGTTTGGCCTTGCCGCCGCTCTCTCTCCTGATTGGCTAACTGACTTTGATTGGCAGCCACGGGAGTCAATGGCGCCACTGCTGTGTGTCAGCCAATCAGGAAGGAGAGGCCAAGAGATTCGTGGACATCGCTGGAGAGAGATGGAGCACAGGTAAGCATTAGAGGGTGCTTGGGAGGCTGCTGCGAACAGAAGGCTTTTTATCTTATTGCATAGAATGCACCTTCTGCCGTTACAATAGGGTGACCAGACATCCCCGATATCTGGGGACAGTCCCTGGATTGAGGACACGGTCCCCGGACCAAGTCTGTCCCCGGATTGGATTTGAACAGGGGCTGGGGCAATTTCAAAGACAGTCCTACTAGCTTAGGGGGGGTGTGTTTTTTTCCATTATTTGTGCCCCTTTCTGATGATAATGTCGGAGCGGAGGGAATATTACTTCAGTTTCGGGTGCATGCCCATTCAGCTCCGCTCACAGGTTCATCTGCCTTTGCTTAAAGTGGATGTAAACCCCCCAAAAAAAAAAATGATGTCACAATGTAGAGTATAAGATTTCCTATCATATGTGCCCAGTCTTGCCACACAGAGTTAATCCAGCTCTGAGCAATCCTCCATTATTGTTCAGTGAAATACAACAGACTTCCAGATAAAAACCAAAGTCCTTGCTTCTGAAAAAAAGTGCACAATTCACATCCCGTCCCCTGTGTTTTGATTAAATGTTTTCAAAATATGGGGTGAGTCACAGTTCAGTGCCATGAGAAAATGCAACAGCCATCAGAATATACATAGAGCTGGGGGGAAGAGGGGAGGGGGATGTGAATTGAGCACTTTTTACAGAAGCTGTGTATGTCTGCAAGCTAGTGCACGAGATATGTAAATAACCTGTCACTCAAGCAAGGACTTTGGTTTTTATCTGGAAGCCTGTTTTATTTCCCTGAACAATAAAAAGAGGATTGCTCAGAGGTGGATTAACTCTATGTGGCAAGACTGGGCACAGATGATAGGAAATCGTATTCTCTACATTGTGACATCAAAAAAAAAAAAATTGGGTTCACATCCACTTTAATGAAGGTACAACATTAAGCATATTGCTACACTTAGAGGCGCCTCTCTTCTCTTTTATACTCTGGCGTAGACATGTGCACAGAAATTTTTTTGGGGTTTTTTTGTTTCGTTTCGTATCGTTCCGTAGGTTCGTTTCCGTTCGTTTTCCGTAAGACGCCCGTTTTCCTGTTCGTTCCCGTTCGTTTTTCGTACGACGAGATTTTTTCGTATTCCGATCGTTTTGTATTTTCGTTACCGTTTTATTTTCGTACATGCGGGATGGTTCGTTATTCTGTTTAATTCATGTTCGTTACTTGTTAGACAATAATTTTTGTGAATTTTCGTCAATGATTTGCATTCTGTGTTTTGGATTCCTTTTTCTGTTCATGTTTTCGGTCGTGTGTTCGTGTGACATCTGTGACAATTTGTTGTGGATGTCATGTGGGCATGCGACTGAAGATATGAACAGAAAAAGGATTTTCGTCATTTTGTACTTTCGTAAATATATCGCGGGATTCGCGGCACTTTCAACACGCGGCTCATCCATATTGACTATTGTTAAGCCCCATACACTTGGTCAGACTTTTTTAACAACAAACATAAAAACGATCGTTTTCCGTTCGTTCTCAGAAAATGTATTTGTTTTTAAACTCCATCAGAAAACCATTTTTGGGTTCAAAAGTCTGGCCAACTGATCTCTCCCTTCAGATGAAAATCCACAGAAAAGTTTATTTGGCTTTACTGTACTACTCAGCACAAAAGAGAAGCTGCTTCACTAACTACACTCACTGTCCATTCAAAAAAACGAAAATTACATCTGTGGCAAGGGATTTGCATTCTGTGTTTTGGGTCCTTTTTCTTTTGGTGTTTTCGGTCGTGTGTTCGTGTGACATCTGTGGCAAAAGATTTGCATTCTGTTGAATCCAAAATACGAACAGAAAAAAGGAATTCAAAATACAGGGTGCGGGTCTTTTGTTGTGGATGTCATATGAGCCTACGACTGAGGGTGCGAACAGAGAAGGGATTCAAACAAGATACAGAGTGCAAATCTTTTGTTGTGGATGTCGTGTGAACATTCGGCTGAGGATACGAACAGAGAGGGGATTCAAACAGGATACAGAATGCAAATCTTTTGTTATAGATGTCATTTTCGTTCTTTTGCCGTTTTCGTTTTGTCGTATTTTCGTCGGATCGTTCGTTCGTATTTGCGGTTGTTCGTTATGCGGCTCATTCGTAATCCCGTCGTTTTCGTATTTTGGTGCTTTAATTTTTTCGTATGTACACATTATTCTGCGGGTACGAAAATGAACATTTTCGTACGAAAATAACATTCGTACGAACGGGAATGCACATATCTACTCTGGAGCTCCTGCTGGATTTTACTTCTAATCCCCTTGTGGAGGCTTCACATTTGTGGATGGACATTTTATGGTTGCACAACTTATCACATTGCTATAATCTTTTTATATAAACTGAAGGGTTTATGAATAAATGTTTGTGGAACGAATCATTTGAGTTTCCATTATTTCTTATGGGGAAATTCGCTTTGATATACAAGTGCTTTAGACTACAAGCATGTTTCTGGAACAAATTATGCTCGCAATCCAAGGTTTTACCGTAAAGGCAAATTTTGGGTGTTAAGTTGTATCTGATGAAAGATCTTCCCAACTTTGCCCTTCTTTAGTCCACCTGGGAGAGCGAGAAAAACCCAAGAAAGTTGGTTGAATCACGTCTGTCTGCAGTTGAACATTTCTCCTCCGCGGATGAGGTGTAAACAATGAACTGAGTGCTGAAAAGACATTTTGAATGACATTTAATGAATTAGGGGGGAAAGGCAATCCAACCCCTAGAGCAAAGCCACACTGACTGTACCTGACAAAACGTCACCTGCTATGTTCTTCAACCCAAAAAGCTGTCATTTAGGATACGTCAAGGCCTCCGCGCTCGATAAGAAGACTTTCTCTCCCTCTCTTCTGTCTTTCTTCCGCTGCCACCGGGAGAGGGAAAAAAAAAATATTTTCCCAATTAACTTTTTCAGTGACCCAAACGTAAACAGTTCTTTCTCAACTCTCAGCGGTCGGCGGCGTATTTCTGACACCGCAGTCGAAGGTTTGGTAATATTTTTCTTTAATTTACTCTTGCAAATCACGCATAAATGATCTGGAAAAGAAGAAAAAAAAAATTGCCATGCGCCTTGTTAAAACCCCCCCACTCGGCGTTGTGCGCGTGATACCCTCATTTTCATATTTAACTGTGGATGGCTCAAGGGCCTGTTTACTTAAGTGGCTTTTATTCAAGTTTAACCACTTCGTACCCCGTACAGGATTAGAGCAGACGGAGAAGAGACGTAATCTCATGTTGTGAGCACATCGCGGGTACGTCCTGATCTTTT
This sequence comes from Rana temporaria, assembly GCF_905171775.1. Lineage (NCBI taxonomy): Eukaryota > Metazoa > Chordata > Amphibia > Anura > Ranidae > Rana > Rana temporaria. The sequence goes on from NC_053495.1 coordinate 18,206,641, forward strand.
TATCATCATTAAACTGCATTGCAAATATTTGCATTCGGCATAATCCCAGTGTAGCAAATTAATTCATCAGTCATGTTCAGACACAATGTGATGGAATGATAATTAAAGGGAGAGTGCGGTGTGCAATGCTGATGAGCAAAATTGGGAGTTTTTATTGCTCTGAAATTTTGGCAAAAATTTGTAGATATCAGTAAAATTTCGCCATTTGTGACATGCATTGGAGTCAATAAGCCAGGTAAAGTGAAGGTGTTTTTTGGAGGTTTTAAAAGAATTCCAGGTTTAGATATTTTTATGTCGTTAGCCAGCTCAGAGCAATGCAACTATGTATATACCCAGGGCTTTTTTTTCTCGGACAAGAGGACACCCGTGATTGGCGGACCACTGAACACAGTGGCCCAGATTCAGTAAGAATCTGCGCCTTTCTTACGCAGGCACAGGGCAGCGTTTTTGCCCTGCGCCCGCGCAAATTTTCTGCGCTGCCCGCGATTCACGGAGCAGAAGCTCCGTAAATTGCGGGGGCGCTGTGTTAACTTGCCCGGCGTACGGGCGCCTAATGTAAATGATCCCGCCCGGGGCGGGAATCATTTAAATTAGGCGCGCACACCCGCGCCGAGCGTAGAGCGCATGCTCCGTCGGGAAACTTTCCCGACGTGCATTGCGGCAAATGACGTCGCAAGGACGTCATTTGCTTCAAAGTGAACGTGAATGGCGTCCAGCGCCATTCACGATCCACTTACGCAAACAACGTAAAATTTGAACGTCGCGACGCGGGAACGTGGCCATCCTATAGCATTGGCTGCGCCTGCTATTAGGATGTGTAACGTTGCGCAAACCCGACGTACGCAAATTACGTAATTTGCGTACGCAGGGCCAGCGCAAGTTTGTGAATCGGTGTTAGTATGCAATTTGCATACTATACACAGATCACAATGGGAGCGCCCCCTAGCGGTTTTCGCTAGAATGCAGCCTTAAATCTGCATGGCATAAGAGCCTTATGCCGCGCAGATTTTAGGCTGCAGTCGGCGTAGCGATGTTCCTGAATCAGGAGCATTCGCTACGCCGGAGCAAGTAAGCAATTGCGCCGTGTAACCTATGGTTACACGGGCGCAATTGCTTCTTGAATCTGGCCCAGTGTCTGCTGGGAAACTGTCTGAGGATGAGAGGACCTCCGTGATAGGCGGAACACAGTGTCAAATGCCAATCACGGAACGGAACGCCAGGAGGAAGCCGCGACTTTTAAAAAAAATGGACGCCTGTCAAGAATGCAGGTACACTGACTCGAGTACAAGCCGAGGGGGATATCTTCAGCCCTAAAAAAAGGGCTGAAAAACTCGGCTTATACTCGAGTATATACGGTATCTATCTATCTATCTATCTATCTATCTATCTATCTATCTATCTAATATGATAAATATTTTGCATGTGATGAGGACTGGCGAGCGGCAGACAGTTGCTGCCACCTGTCAGTGCGGCCCATCTCCCTCCCGCTGTTGACTTTGGCAGGAGGCAGTACCCACTCCAACTTGCAGAAGAAGCTGAGCACTTGACATTAATAATATAGTCCCCATTTATATCTTTCTTCTATCCTATTATTCTATCTATCTATCTATCTATCTATCTATCTATCTATCTATCTATCTATCTATCTATCTATCTATCTATCTATCTAATATGATAAAGATTTTGCTGGTGAGGCGGACTGGTGAGCGGCGGACAGTTGCTGCCACCTGTCAGTGCGGCCCATCTTCCTCCAGCTGTTGACAAGTTGTGGTGCCCACTCCAGAAGGAGCCAAGCAATTAACATTAATATACTCCCACCTCTATCTATCTATCTATCTATCTATCTATCTATCTATCTAATCATTAATCTTTCTATATCTATCTCTCTATGGTTTTCCATGATATAAAGATTTTTCCAGGTGATGAGAGCTGGCGAGCGGCGGACGGTTGCCGCCACCTGTCAGCGCTGCCCATCTCCCTTCAGCTCTTGACCTTGCCGAGTGGCGGTGCCCACTCCAGCTTGCGGAAGGCGCCGAGCACTTGACATTAATATACTCCCACTTATCTAGACGAGTGTTTCCTCTATTCCTGGCCTGTGTTTTACTCACACACACAAAACCATTTTCGCTGTTTCCTGCGCTACCAACCAGGCGGTATCATTACACGCCATTGTCTGGGCAATTATCCCTGAGACTTCTCGCTGGTACAAACAATCGCTAGCTGATGGAGTGGGGGGGGGGGGAGGCCGGAGCAGCCTGATGAAGCGGAAAAAATGTTTGGGCTGTACAAACAGAGATGATGTGACCTCCATAGATTCACGTGTACCTGGAGGAGAGGGGGATTCTGGGAAGTCATCGGAAACGGGTGGGGGCGGTGAGGGGTGATGGAGAAGAACCCACAGCTGGTCCTGTTCTGGCTGAATCCTTTGCCAGCATCATAGAAGAATATTTGCTGGACCCCGTCCATTTTCGTTGCTCATTATCCGGCCTGCTGATTCTGCAAGAAAAGGTGTTTCTGATGATTATTAATATCCTTTTTGCTCCGGCATTAAATTGCATCACGCAGCACTTTATGATTAGAGTTTATTTTCATCCTTCCAATAATTTGCTGGCGGTGCAAAGATGAGGGCATAAAATTAGCCTGCTGGCTTGGGGACGTCCCGGTCGGACTTGAGTAAACACGACTTTGTCCGAGGCCCCACGGGGGTTAAAGATGAGGAGCTGGAAGGACGAATTCCGACTAAATTCTGATTAAAGCAGAACTATATTCAGCTATTAACCCCCGACGACTATGGGCAGTTTCTCAAGGCACCTTGATGGATCCCAAGGAAGCTGGTCACTTGACTCAATGCCAAAGCACCTGAGGCTGCTGGATGATATTGAGTTTGCTAAAGCACTTTGTATATTTGTTTTACCCTCTTGCCACCCATGTAATGATACACTTTATTGTCAAAAGTATTGGGACACCTGCTTTTACACGCACATGAACTTTAATGGCATCCCTTAGTCCACAGGTGTCAAACATAAGGCCTGCAAGCCAAATCCGGCCCGCCAGGCCATTTCATGTGGCCCTCGCACCCAGGGCCGGCCTTAGGTGTTCAGGTGCCCTATGCAAGCTAATCCTGTGGCGCCCCCCCATCCTTACCCCTCGCCCCCTGGTCACCTAAACTGACTTACCTTTCGGTAGACGGTGCGGCTTTGCATTTAAAAATGGCGCCGCCCGGCACTTAGATGCCACTGCGCATGCGCCGTCTGCCCGAGAATAGCCAAGCGTTTTCTGGCTTTCCCGTGCAGCGGCGGCACATGTGCAGTGTGCCTGTCGGGGCCAGCAGCAGCCATTTTTTTCAGGTGCCGCAACCGATGCGTTGCTCTTCACCCAGTCCCAGGGCAGGGAGACCTGGCAGCGCCTGCTGTTGTCACTCATAGGAGTCGGACTCCTGTGATGATCATGTGAGTAACAGACTGCCACTCACATTCTGCAAGCTGTGATGGCTGCCCGGCGCCCCTGTTGCCCATGGCGCCCTGTGCGGCTGCACAGCTCGCACACCCCAATGGCCGTCCCTGCTCGCACCTCTCTTGCAGCTGCCGGAGAGCTCCAGCCCTCCTCTGGTCCTCCTTCAGACCCTTACTTTCTGTGTTCAAGCAATGCGTCTTCCCGGCAGCAGCATATGATAAGGGGGGTGTACTGTGATGTAAGGGAGAGTGGGGGGACTCAATTTCTGATGGTTCGGGTGGCTCTTGACATCTAAGGGGAGGGGAAGGGATGCACCGGACATCTAATCTTACAGATACAACCGGCCCTTTAGAGGGCAATGATAATGCTGATGCAGCCCACGATGAAATTGAGTTTGACACCCTTGCTTTAGTCCATAGGGTTCAATATTGAGTTGGCCCACCCTGCAGCTATAACAGCTTCAACTCTTCTGAGAAGGCCGTCCACAAGGTTTGGGAGCGTGTCTTTGGGAATGTTTGACCATTCTTCCAGAAGCGCATTTGTGAGGTCAGGCACCGATGTTGGACAAGAAGGCCTGGCTCACAGTCTCCGCTCTAAGGCCCCTTTCACATTGGACCTGTAGCCGCGGTGGTGGTATATCGCCGCCGAGATTGCCGTGGGAATCGGCCGCTGGCGGGGCGGTGTTAACCCCCGCTAGGGGCCGATAAAGGGTTAATACCGCCCGCAATGCGCCTCTGTAGAGGCGCATTGCGGGTGGTATTGCAGCGGTTTCCCATTGTTTTCAATGTGAAGGAGCGGTATACACGCCGCTCCTCTCACCGCTCCAAAGATGCTGCTGACAGGAGATTTTTTTGTCTCCCGCCAGCGCATCGCCTCAGTGTGAAAGCCCTCCGGCTTTCACATTGAGGTAGCTGGGCAGGAGTTTTTCAGGCGTATAGCAGCGCTATTTTTAGCGCTGTACCGCCTGAAAAACTCCTCAGTGTGAAAGGGGCCTAATTCATTCCAAAGGTGTTCTATCGGGTTGAGGTGCAGGCCAGTCAAGTACCTCCACCCCAAATTCGCTCATCCATGTCTTTATGGACCTTGCTTTGTGCACTGGTCCAAATCATTTGGTGGAGAGGGGGTTATGGTTTGGGGTTGTTTTTTGGGGTTGGGTTTGGCTCCTTAGTTCTGGTGAAGGGTCCAGGTTCCATGCTATGGAGCTGTCCTGCATTCTGAAAATGGAGGTTAGTCGTTTGGTATGGGTCCCATTCAGGGAACCATTTGCATCTTCTCAATATATAGAAGAGAGCTGGGGCGATGACATCACAATCTACACCTCGTCCAATCAGAGTAAATGTTTTATTTGTGGAGAAAATGTGAAGTGTTCTCTGGATGGCGCCCAAGCCAAGCGAGCAAACTTTTGTGTTCACAACCTCAGAATGGGACCTGGAAGCTTGTGGAGATCATTTTAGAAGCAGTGCCTACCACAGCGATTTCCAGGCGGTAATCCGGTCTCAAATATGGACCAGGTCATTTACAGGCACCCCAAGTAAATAATATTACCAGTAGTGGGTATTTTGGTTTTGTGCTGCCCTAGGCAAGTCTGAAAATGGGCGCCACCCCCCATCTAAAGTTTTCCCACCCCAGACTCTTCAAAATTGCACATACCTGTGCAACGGCGACAAGCGGCGTACATTTTACAATCCATAGGCAGCACTTTAACGGCCTTTACAGGTTACCACTTTAAATTTACAGAGGAGGTCTAGTGCTAAAATTACTGCCAATGATCTGACGTTTGCAGAGATACCTCACATATGTGGGACAATCGCTGTTTGCATGTGTGCGGGACCAACACGCGCATTCGCCTTTGTGTGCGAACATGGGGGAACTTAAAGTGGTACTAAAGGTTTGTTTAAAAAATAACAAACATGTCATACTTACCTCCACTGTGCAGCTCGTTTTGCACAGAGTGGCCCCGATCCTCGTCTTCTGGGGTCCCTCGGCGGCTGTCTCGGCTCCGCCGGCATCAGCTAACCCCCCTGGGAAGCGCTTTCCCAAGGGTGTTACCTTGCGTGCACGCTCCCGTGTCCAGCATTTGCATCCATAGACACGAATGCCAGACTCGGCCCCGCTCCCCAGCACCCACGTCATTAGATTTGATTGACAGCAGAGCGAGCCAATGGCTGCGCTGCTATCAATCTATCCAATGAAGAGCCGAGAAGACCAGGCCGAAATCGAGAGCGTTCTTGACGCTGGACTTTCGAGGGCTCAGGTAAGTAAATGGAGGGGCTGGGGGGGGCGGTAACATGGCCGATCTACCCTATAGGCTCACTATGCAAGCCGCTTAGGGCCCCGCAAAGCTGCGGAGGGCCCCCCAAATTACTAGAGGCCCCACCTGGTGCGTAGTCATTTTCAGCCCCTCACCCCGCTTCTCAACTCGCTGGCTGCATGGGAGAAGAGGTAAGAAGTCAGCACCCCCCGCTTTTCTCACTTTAATGTAAGATGTCATTTCCGACAGCAGAACACCCCCTCCCACCGACCGCTTCTCAACTTTAATCTTTAATGTGACATGTCACTGTCGGCAGCGCCCCCCGCGCTTCTCAACTTTAATGTGACGTGTCATTTTGCTTAGGGCCCCAGGGAGGTCAGGATCGGCACTGGCCCAGTAAGCATCGGATGCATTAAGGTGAAAAAAACCTGAACCTCTACAACTCCTTTAACTTTTTTTTTTTTTATGTAAACATCCTAATGACAGCAATAGGCATGTGACAGATACTCCACTCTGTATGGAGTCCCTCCTTTGCCCTTAAAAGTCTTCAAAACACCAAGATCGGTGGTCGATTTTTCAAAACTGGCGCCGATGGTTTCCATGTAAACCGGAAGTGATGTCATTGTTTCAGGTTTACTGTTACGAACACCCGAGCAAAGCCAATCCCGTGTCGGCTGGCCGCTCGGGGCTCCCAGTGGGGTGGAAGAGCCCGGAAAAGCCACGGGACGTTCTCTCCCGCTGCTTGTAATAGCAATCCAGCAGCTAGTAAGCCGATCCAATTGCTACAAAAGAGGTGAACGCCGGCTCCGAAAAATGATACTGAGGCAATGCCTGCAGCTGCATCCTAGTACTGATGCCACCACCCTAAAAAATGCCACCCCAGGCAAGCGCCTTGTTTGCCTCGTGGTAAATACTACCATGGTTACCAGCATATAGCAGATTTTACACAGCAAAGTGGACCGGTGGACGCGCACAGCGCCAGGATGAAAAACAACATGTCCTCAGCGGCTACATCTTCTCCTGGCATGTATTTCGATGCAGCATTTGTTGAGTCTGACTGCAAAATACCGCTACAGCTAAAACACGGCTCGCGTCGGATGTGAAATATTCCTACCAGCAGGCAAATGAAGGGGAATAATAATATGAATTTAAACACACATCCTGAGGTCATCAGACCCCTCGCTGATCACCTCCTGAAACCGTGCGCAGTTTATACATCACATTAGCATTTTTCTTTAAAGATAAGCCAAGGGAGGAAAGAAAAAATAACCAGTTGCAAAAGCAAAAAAAAAAAAGCAGCACATTACGGGGTAAAATATGGAAGAGATTTGGATCAGACAGACGCCTGTTTTTCTAAGATGTGGTTCACAAAAACAGCCTGTTTGACTGAATGCAAGATCTGAACTCCGTGGGGACCAGATGACTCGCTAGAATCAAGCTAAAGTTTCAGGGGAAAACTTTTAAAAGTCTTTGGTTTCTAGAAAGTGTCGAACCTCTGAGCGCTCTAATATTCAAAATTTAAAGGAGAGCTCCACCCAAAGATGATTGTCTCGTTTATAGGTGTAGCGGGGCCACCCTCTTAGAATCTAATGACAGACCATCCCCGCTGGAACTTTATTCACGCTTGTAAATATTAGGGTTGTCCCGATACCACTTTTTTAGGACTGAGTACAAGTACCGATACTTTTTTTCAAGTACTCGCCGATACCGAATACCGATACTTTTTTTTAAATGTGTCCCCAAATGCAGCCATGTCCCCCCACAAATGTAGCCATGTCCCCCCACAGAAGCAGCCATGTCCCCCCATATGCAACCATGTCCCCCCATATGCAGCCATGTCCCGCCCATATGCAGCCATGTCCCCCCCATATGCAGCCATGTCCCCCCCATATGCAGCCATGTCCCCCCATATGCAGCCATGTCCCCCCATATCCAGCCATGTCCCCCCATATGCAGCCATGTCCCCCCCATATCCAGCCATGTCCCCCCCATATCCAGCCATGTCCCCCCCCCATATGCAGCCATGTCCCCCCCATATATGCAGCCATGTCCCCCTTACCTACATGCTGCCGCGCCGTGCCGCCGCTTGGTTAATACGGGCGGGGGAACATTACAGCTTTCATTTGAATAGCTGTAGTGTTTCGCGCCGTGCTGCGTATAGACACTCCCCCTTGCTCGGGATCGGACAGTTCACCCGAGCAAGGGGGAGTGTCTATACGTGGCGGGAAACACTACAGCTATTCAAATGAAAGCTGTAATGTTCCCCGCCCGTATTAACCAAGCGGCGGCGGCAGCGGGGATGCGGCGTAGCGGCGATACTAGTATCGGTATCGGGACAACCCTAGTAAATATGTAAGATACCTTTAAGAAAGTTATACATTGTGGGACTGCAAGTAGCAGGAGAGATGGACTCCATTGACTCTTAGGAGAAACAGACTACACTTCCCACAATGCCCTGTGTTATTGGAACATGTGACACCTCCGCACAGACTTATGGGGGAAGTTATTTAAGGAAAGGGAGTGGCTGCTCTCAGTCTCTTGGAATCTGCATCTTCTCTTGGGCAGAGCTGCTGAGGAGCACAGCGGTGCTGCTAGGCCAGAAGCCTGGGCCTAAATTTACCGAGAGACCAGCCATCCGGAAGGAAGAAAGACTCCAGCATCCAGCCCGTGTTCCCGGAAATCGGAGAGGCAACCCAGCTGACAACTGAAAGAGTGGAGAACCCTCATCCAGGATCCTTGTGCTGTGGAGCCGTGATTCATCAACACACCTTCTGAGAAGAACTCCGGCGGATTGGCCTGTCGGGTGAGAGAGCACATGCTCAGCTTGAAACTCTCCCTTTAGACAGTTAACCTAGTGCCACCCCACAGGCCGGAGACACGTGTAGGGCCTCCAGCTGGGGTTGAGAGGCCCCTTTCACTGTTCATAGTTATTATACTGAAGTGACTGACGCTGGCTAGCGATCGGCTCACCAACGTTGCTGTTCAGGATACTTTGTTTAATCAATCTTCCCTTATTATTTACCACTTGTGGATTATAAATTCAACGTGCACCACCCGGCCGCAACGTGACTTCATCTGTTGCAGCACTGCCCGCTAGAGGGCGCTCGTGAGCATAGGCTGCCTATCTTAGTTTAAGTAATGGTACCATTCTTTAGTGCAGACCTGTTTTTCTTTATTAGTGTCACTTGCTGATTTCCGCAAGGGCCCTTGCGAAATCATAGTGTGTTGTTGCATAACAATTATCCATTTAATGATTTAAACTTATGCTTGTCTCTCTTTGAGTTCATATAAAGTAAACTCATTCTTTTGCTTTAAATATACTACTGTGTGAAGTGCATTTCTTATGTGGTGGGACCATCCATAATTCAGGTAATACTACTATTACATTGTCATTGAATACAGTATGCCTGTTATTGTGCCCCCCCCCCCAGCCCAGCAGGGGTCACAATACACCCTCCAGATTTCTGATGTGTCAAGGGAGGGTTTGAGCTAGTTAAATAGGGGTGAGCAAAATCAAAAGAGAGTAGATCCCAAAAACAACCAGCGGCTCCTTCGGGGGTAGCGCTACATAGGTGTAGAATGTTGTAGTTTTTTTTCTCCTGGGACCTTGGTGGTGAATTCTTCTTCTTACCATGCTATGTGGAACGTCTGTGCAAATGGATAGGTAGTGCTGGAACGCTAGAATTATCCTATTGGTATTAATATCCAATAGTGTTGTAGCCAATCAGGAATGTATTTCAAAGGCAAGCCGCGCCTTCTTCATCAGCCTGGGTTACTGGGTGTCTGGATTCCGGGCTGGAAGCTCCTACAAGCCAAAGGATTCCTGCAGTTACCTTGGTCCGTAACCCATATAAATGAACCTGAGATGGAAACGTCACACTACAAGCCAACATCCAATGCATTTCGGGGCTTAGCATTTTTACTTCATCAGAGTTTCAAATTAAAGTGTTACTAAACCCCTGCATTCTCTATATCTGGTCTCCCACAGTACACAGAACATGGAAATGCAATTATTTTAGTACATATAAACTGCTAAATACATTTAGGTAGATTTAGGTAGGGGTGCGCAAATCTAAGGCGGCGTAGCCTAGCGTGTTTACACTACGCCACCTTAAGTAAGAGAGGCAAGTACTGTATTCTCAAAGTACTTGCCTCCTTACTTAGGGCGGCGTAGCATACATATTCTACGCCGACCGCAATGGAAGCGCCACCTAGGGGCAATCCGAAAAATTGCAACCTAAGATAGGACGGCGCAAGCCGTCTTATCTTAGATATGTTTAAGCGTATCTCTGTTTGAGCATACGCTTAAACATAAGTCGGCGTAGATTCTGAGTTAGGTCGGCTTATCTACTGATAAGCTGGCCTAACTCTACCTGAATCTACCTACTTTTCTCTTCTCATTAACAGTTAGAGCAGTCTTGTGACTTACATCAGTGTCTGGTTAAAGCTTGTAGGAGGCGTTTTCATTCTGCATTGGCTGTCCTATGAGGATGCAGGACCCCCAACCCTCTGTCTGGACAGTACTGATTGGCCTCTGTGCTGATCACATGCACCCTCCCAAGAAAAAAAAATAGCAATTTGATCACCTCTGTGTTTTTTTAATTATTAATAAAAAGACTGAATTAAACATTTTTTTATTTTTTTTACATTTTGTTATAAAATTTTGCAAACAGGTAATTTTTCTCCTTCATTGATGTACGCTGATGAGGTTGCACTGATGGGCTGCACTGATGGACACCGATGGACTGCACTGATGGGCACTGATAAGGCGGCACTGATAGGCTGCTCTGAGAAGTGGCACTGAAGGGCATTGATAGGTGGCACTGATGGACACTGAGAAGTGGCACTAATAGGTGGCATTGATAGGTGGCACTGATAGCTGGCAGTGATGGGCACTGATGGGTGGCAATAATGGGCACTAATAGGCAGCACTGCTAATTGGCACTGATGAGGCACTGATTGGCACCAATGGTGAGCATTGATAGGTGGCACTCGTGAGCATTGATAGGTGGCACTGGTGGGCACTGGCAGGTGGCACTGGCAGGGGGTACAGATTGGCACACATGAGGCAGATGTGCCTCCTTCCTTATCGGGACCGATGTCCCTTGAAAAAAAAGATTACTGAGCTTTGTTTACATCACGTGATCAGCTGTCATTGGCTGACATGGTAAGGGGCCGGGACCCAGGGCCGATCCGAGACGGGGTGCACAGGGTGCGCTGCACCCAGGCGCCAGAGGGGAGGGGGCGCCAAAGTTTTAGGAGCACTGTTGGTCGGCATTGTGCTAGCAGCATCAATAATCATTCAGAACAGGGGAGAGAGCCGGGACAAGGAGCAGCCCGGAAAGTGCTGCATTAACATGGAGTCGGCTGGGGCGGGTGAGATGGAACTGGGATCCCTGCCTGGGCTTGCCACGATTTCCCCTCCCTCCTCCTGGATCGTGAGAGATCTGTTGTGGGAGAACAGGCAGCAGCGTCGCTCTCCTCGAGGTGAGTCCACCACCGCTGCTGGCTCACACACAGGGGAACAGATGGGGGGGGGGGGGGGGTTGGAGGTCTTACAGAAAGGAACTGATTTGTGTGGGGGGGGACTGTGTGGAACAGAGGTGGGGGCAGGGCCTTCTTACTGAGCGGGCAGTGCCCAGGGGCCACAAGTGCTGAAGGGGCCCCATCAGGACTGGTTCCGATCTAGGCATGTTGCAGTACATACTACTCATGTGCAGCTTCCAGCCGAAGCTGACAGAGACTGAGAGAGTCTTATGATCTGAAAGAGTGCAGTTACTTGTACCCTCCCCTTTCTCTCAGCGCGCCTTATTCAAGTTCCTCACAGGAGGTGCTGAGAGGGGGAGGAGTGGAGCCATGCAGCCTGCAGTGGAGGACGGAGTTCAGCCTATCCTAAGGTAAGCTAGCTGAACAACAGGCCACTGACAGGACTGTGTGCATATCTTAGTGGGGAGGGGGAGAGGAGGATGGGCTCTGTGTTACACAAGATCGTTTTTATGTGTGGCTGTGAACTGCTCTGCTTCTAAAGGGAGCATGTTTTCTGAGATCTCCCCCCAATCTCTATTACACCTCCCTGTCCTACTCCCTACCCATTATCTGCTCACCAGGCACAGCCTCCTCTCCTGTATGACCACCTCATGTGTCAGGCTGTGGCACTACTAATCCCAGCATGCCAGGAGAGGGGAGGCATGAGCAATATCACAGATCAGGCTGGTTTTGTAGATGAAAAGTGCTGGTGTTGTATAGTGTGTTTTATGAAATGTATGATAATTATATATTTGATTATTACGCTTGATGGTCTTAAGGTGTTTATTCATATATATTTTTGTAAGTAGTGAGCGGATTTGGTGTGGAAGTGCATTGGAGTCTTTTTATTTGTTTATAATGGAAAGAGTAGTGTGATGGGGGGAGGGGATGGACAGAGAGATGAAAAGACTGAGGAGTGAGTTAGGATCCTTTCACATGTTCAGGTCTGTCTGTCAGTTTTTCAGGCAGACCTGACAGGACGCTCCATTCACCTCTATGGAGTGACGGATGGCAGCGGTGACATGTCCGCTGCCATCCAATCCGCTAATCCAGGTGGATGGAAACCCTAATTTCCATCCCTCTGGCAGATGGGATGAAAACGGACAGGAGGATCTGTTTTCATCCCATCCCTCATAGAGGAGAGCGGAGCTCTAAAAGGTCCATCTCTCCACTGTGTGCAGAGACGGACCTGTCATCTGTCGGCTCAACGAAGCCATCCCTGCTGAGCAAGCGAAGTCCATGAAAACTGACGTGTGTGTGTGTGTGTGTCTTTGTTACAGTGGCTGCCCGGGCGAATCAAATCCAAGCTCTGTGACAGCAGGATATTTCTGTTCTGTGTGATCCAGGGGCACTGGTAGGCTGAAATTGGTGAGAAATTATAAGGCTGCATTTGGTGTGCACTGGTGAGGCTGCATTAATCTTCTGTACCATGTCTGCAGTCTCTGACCATCTCCTGTAGTATGTCTGCAGTCTCTGACCATCTCCTGTAGTATGTCTGCAGTCTCTGACCATCTCCTGTGTTATGTCTGGGGGGGGTCTTTCTAAACTGACTCTCTAACAGAGGCCCTCTCTGTGTCCATTAGAGAGACCCCCCCCCCTCTAGGTCCAATAAAGTACTCTGCTTCTCTTTCTGTATTTTGTTTATTTTTAAGAGATCATGTAAGGGCCGGACTCGAGAATGGCAGCTTGAAAGGAGAGCTCCCGCCGCCGCAGATTTTGAACGGATCGCATAAGCGCCGGTAAGAAGACCGACCAGCCCGACTTTGAAAATCAACACCCCTGATTTTCAGGGATTCGTTTGGTACCACTCCCGTATCCCAAAAAGGAGTTTTGGAATAAATATAACTCTTGGACATAATAGACAACTCCGCAATGACTGATACCCACAGCCTCCCTATGGGAGCCAACGGAGTTCAATTTGCCGGTAATGTTCCGGATTCCCCGAATGACGGGTCCGGTACTAAGACTTCAAAGGATATGTCACAATCCCCCAGCCTCAATGACCTTCATCTTGTAGCAGCGGATATAAAATCTACCCTTGCTGCAGCCATGGCAGAGATCAGTTTAGAGATGCGCGCAGTTACAGCGCGAGTGCAGGAGGTTGAAAAAGTAACTGCGCAACAGGGGACAGCGCTGCGTCACATAAACAACAAAGCAGATGCCAATACATTGCGTCTCAGAGAAATGAATCGCCAGCTGGAAGATTTGGAAAATCGCAGCAGGCGCCATAACGTAAGGCTTAGGGGTTTACCCGAGTCATTTGATGTGGATCAACTAATCACTGTTGTATCTGAGATCTTCAATAACCTGCTGGGACGCCCCCCACTTACGGTCATAAAAATGGAGCGTATACACAGGGCTCTCAGACCAAGAGGCAAGCCGACGGATCCCCCCAGAGATGTTATCTGTCATGTGGATGATTTCCAGCTTAAGGAGGGAATTCTAAGAAATGCCAAATTAAGATCAAAGTATATCCATGAGGGTCATCCTATTTCCTTCTACCAGGACCTTTCCCCCATCACTTTGCAAAATAGGAGAGACCTGAGACCCTTACTGGACAGACTGAGAGATAACGGAATTATATACAAGTGGAAGTTCCCGTTCGGCTTGCAGGCTACTAATCAGGGACACACGGCAATATTGAGAGTCCCAGAAGACCTCCGGGCATTCTGCAGGGCAATGGGCATACAACCCTTAGAACTTCCTGATTGGTATGCCGAATACCGCTTCAAGTTACCAGCTAAAGAAAGTACTAAGGATGATCCAATGGAAACGACTCAATCAAGACACCGGAGAAGACGATCCCATTCAAACGACGGCCGACTGACATCCTCTGCTGATCCAAACACTGATCCCCAATCAACATCTTCACCAAGAGCAAGAAGATCAAGAAAAGGATATTGAAATGTTGATTTATATAATATATTTTTCCCTATTCATTTATAACAATGTCGCCCCTTTTGTTTATCCCTATTCATTTGTTTTCTATCTGACAAATGAGTGGTGATTAGTGGCGTTGTTATCTTTGAGACTTGCTATAGTTTTAGATGCAAATGATACATAAGTATACTTTTTGTTTATTGAATATATATTATTCTCCATTGCTACAGTTTGAAAAGTATGTTTGTATATTGTGAAAATTTCACTACTGATACAAACTGTGACATTGTTTTCGTTGTGAGGATCTCTAGCCTTATTTACAAATAGGTTTGATAATTACTTGTGAGGCAATAGTGGAAATGTCCACACAAAGTCGGATTTCCTGCACAATGTCACTATACCTTTGTTAAATTGTTTCTTTTTTTTTCTTTTTTAGTATTACTGGTAAAAGTATGTTGTTAATGTGACATCCGTTTTATGTTTATATAACCAGCTTCTGAAGCGTCTGCGGCGGAGGGCAGACGGGTGGTTTGGGTTGCTGATTTTGTGTCTGGCTATTTTCAACCCCCGAGTAGCAATATTCTTTGTCTAATTCTCCTCTTAGGAATAGGACAAAAGGGTATTGCTACATTTTGGTTGCTATATTTCCTCCGATAGGAGGAATTTGATTATATAGTTTTACTACCTTGTTGGTATCCCCCTTACTTGATTTAATTGATCTTTGAATTATCCCCCCTCCTTTTTTTTTTTAGGTGAGATCTTTCTGCTCACCTTCCTCCCATCCTTTCCTCTTTTCCTTTGATTACTCCCCCATCCGATTAATATTTATTACTTAATTTTGCTTACAAGATAGAAATGTCTTCACCGGCTGGCAATGTGATTGATTCAAAACTAAAAATAAAATTATATTCTATTAATGCTAAGGGTCTCAATATACCAGAAAAAAGGTCTAAACTGCTAATGTTGATTAAAAAATCTAGATCTGACATAACTTTCATACAGGAAACGCACTTTAAAACCGATAACTGCCCCTTATTTAAAGATAAAACATTCTCTCACATGATCCATGCTACTAACCCGGATTCCAAGAGTAGAGGTGTTTCAATTGTAATATCAAAACGCTGTCCCATCCAAATCTTAGATACAAAATTAGACACAGAAGGCAGGTATATCTTTATAAGGGGCTTGCTATATAATAGGCCTATAACCTTGGGAAATATCTACGCCCCCAACAGACTCCACGCTTCATTCTTTAAAAATGTCCTGGAATCCCTTGAAGCCTTTGCTAATGGAATGATAATTTTAGGAGGTGATTTTAACCTAGCTATCAATCCCCTTCTTGACACATCATCCGGTTCTTCCAAGACCCCTTACAAAACATTAAACCTGGTTAAAAATCTACTACATAGACTTAACTTACACGACTCCTGGCGCACTTTGAACACGTCGTCAAAAGACTATACTTTCTTCTCTCCCCCACACAATACTTACTCCAGATTGGACTACTTTTTTATATCCCAAGGGGACCTGGAATGTCTGAAAAGCGCTTCTATAGATCCAATGGTTTTGTCAGACCACAATCCCATATCTATGTGTTTAACATTTGATGACGGACCTATCCCACGTAAATCTTGGAGGTTGGATAACTCATTGCTCACCGATGCTAGCATAGTTAATAGAATACAATCTTTGCTTTCTTATTACTTCATGGAAAATTCAACACCGGATGTAAAACTTCCGACTACGTGGCTTGCCCACAAATGTGTAATCAGAGGAGAATTTATCTCCATGGCGGCTAAGAGGGCTAAAGATAGGAGGGAGCATATAGAAAAACTCACCAACCAAATAGGGTATTTGGAAAAGTCCCATAAAAGTTCCCTGAATTCGAATGTGCTCAAGGAATTAACTGATGCCAGGAATGAATTGCTTGAAATATTGGATAAGAAAATTAAAAGAAATAATATATACTCGCAGAAATTTTTTTACGAATACGGAAATAAAACCGGTAGGCTATTAGCCAACTCCTTAAATGCTTCAAATAAAAAATTTGACAATATTCATTCTATAATGGATGCTAAAGGTAATAAACTCACATGCACTTCTGATATTGCCAAGCAATTCCAATTATACTATTCAAACTTATATAATTTACATTCTAAAGATCCATCCAATAAAACACAATCGAGAAAAGATATGATTGCTGACTTTCTTAAGTCCTACGGCCCTAAACCATTAGACCTGGAAGTGGCAAAAGGTTTAGATAAACCATTGGTATTATCTGAAGCCCTTGACGCTCTCCATCAACTAAATATAGGTAAAAGTCCTGGACCAGATGGTTTTTCGGTCAACTACTATAAGACTTTTAAGGATACGCTAATTCCCCATTTTATTTCAACATTTAACTCTACACCTGATCAATGGCCACCTTCTAATGAACTTCTCGATGCCCATATAGTCGTGCTTCCCAAACCCAACAAAGATAGGAATCAAGTATCTAATTACAGGCCCATTTCATTACTAAACGTGGATATTAAACTATACGCGAAAATCTTAGCGAATCGCCTCTTACCTCTTTTAAAAGATTTAATCTCATTGGACCAAGTGGGCTTCACCCCGGGAAGGGAAGCTAGGGATAACACCATCAAAGCCCTCTGCATTCAAAATTGGCTTATTGAATCTGGATTCCCTGGCTTTATGCTCTCCCTCGACGCAGAGAAAGCCTTCGACAGGATCGCATGGGATTACATGCACGCAGCTTTAAGTTCTTTAGGCCTCCAAGACCGTATTTTGCAGTTCATTGGCCTTCTATACTCATCTCCAAAGGCGAGGATCAAGGTTAATGGTAGCCTGTCGGAGGCTTTCTCTGTGTCGAATGGGACACGCCAGGGATGCCCGCTGTCTCCAATTATTTTTATTTTAATTTTAGAACCCATCTTGTGTAGAATTCGCACCAACCACGATATTGTGGGTATCACTATAAGAAATAATCAATACAAGTTAGCAGCATTCGCTGACGATATTTTGCTGTTTCTAACTAATCCCGTGATTACGCTCCCCAATTTGTTGAAGGATTTTTCAATGTTTCAAGATATTTCTAATTTGAAAATAAATTTAGCAAAGTCCAGAGCCCTTAACATCTCACTACCCAATGATGCAGTAACACTATGCAAACGAAACTTCCCATTTATTTGGGTAGATAAGGATTTATCTTATCTGGGCATTAATATGTCATCTAATATAAAAGACTTATACATTAATAACTTTGTACCTTTATTAAATACGGTTAGCTCGGACATAACGAGATGGGATAAAGGTATATTTTCATGGTTCGGCCGAGCGAATGTTCTAAAAATGAACATTCTTCCTAGATTTCTATATCTGTTCCAGACACTCCCTATAACTGTTCCTGGTTCTTTTTTTAAATCATTTAGGCGACTCTGCCTAAGATTTATATGGGGTGGGAAGCAACCACGAATAAGCTGGGACAAATTGACTACACCAAAACTTCTAGGTGGAATTGGAGTACCAGACTTGCGCAAATATTATTGGGCCACTCACTTATCCAGAATAGCTGATTGGCATGTGCATCTACACTCCAAAGATTGGATTAAATTGGAAGAAATTTCTAGCCTTTCGTCTGTACCTATAAGACACTTACCTTGGACCATTACCAAAAAAATCCCACGTAACGCCAAAATACATCCCGTGACGGGAACATCTCTAAAGATATTCAGGTATCTTTGCAAAACAGTTGACCTGTCCTCTATATATGGACCATTCACTCCGGTTACCCTTAATCTTGAAATCCCTCTTCCTGACTATGACGCAAAATACACAGGCAACACTCCCACAGTAACACACAGGGCTGCGGAATTCTTTGAACACCGTTCCCTCGTTTCTTATGAATCCTTCAAATCCGTTAATAAGAATAGTAATATTTCAAACATCAGTTTTATCAAGATCACTGGATTTTTGAACAAATGGAGCCAAAATAGTGGGTGGTATAGGCCTAGAACGATGTTCGAATCTATTTGTTTTAGGGATTCTCCTCAGAAACATCTCATATCTCTTATGTACACCCTTCTCAACTCAAACACAGACCTTCTAAAGGACAATACTAACATTAAATGGGAAAAGGAGCTTCAAATCTCTGTAACGTCTGAACAATGGACAACCATATTCAGGCGAATACACAAAGGCTCGTTAAACATTTTAACACAAGAAAACGGCTACAAGATTTATTCGAGGTGGTATAGAACACCTTCTATTCTACATAAATTCAACCCTGACACATCTCCCTTGTGTTGGAGATGTGCCAGTGCACCGGGTACCTTATTACACATATGGTGGGATTGCTCCGCAATTACAAAATTCTGGAAGGAAGTACATAGACTGATTGCGCACATTACTACCTTTACACCTGACTTCACTCCAGAACAATACTTGTTACACCTATCAAGTCTCTCCCATTCTACCTATAAACACACCATTATTATACACTTGATTAACGCAGCAAGACTGTGTATCCCTATCAAATGGAAACAAACTCTCCCACCATCCATCCTAGATTGGTTACGCAGAGTTAACCACATTGCTAGCATGGAAGAACTAATATACCAATCTAGGGATTCATCTAAAGCCTACATTGATATGTGGTCTTGTTGGACGCACTTTACAAAATCAGATGAATATCTTAAGTTAATGAAACCCTGACGGACTGATATGTCACTGTTGCTAACTTATACCGTAATAACAATATTATTATTTCTTCCCTCTTGAAATATTGACCCAAACCGAATCTGATATAAGCCGGTCATTGAATTTCTCTGACTCTTGCACATTCCTTCCCTAGACTATTCCTATCCCTTCCCCTATATGTTGTATATTCATTGTTGAGTTAAACAGTGCTCGTTACAGACAACTTTCTATATTTCCCCCTTCTATTTACTTTTTTTTTAGAAAAATATACTATGCTATATCAAAGTTACCTGTGCACATGTATTGAATATGCTAACTTCATGAAAATGTTTGTAAACTTATGTTTGAAAATCTAATAAAAACATTTGAAAAAAAAAAAAAAAAAAAAAAAAAAAAAAAAAAAAAAAAGAGATCATGTAAGGATCCCAGTGTAACGATAACTCCTTAGGGGAGCATCTCTGTGTTTGAATCGTTGCCATAGAAACATTTGTAAAGGGGGAGGAGTTAGTAAGGTGACCACGCCCTTGTAGGGGCGCCAGAAATATTTCTGCACCCAGGCGCATGTGACCCTAGGATCGGCCCTGCCGGGACCAAGGGGAATGGTGAGTACTCAAGGTGGGGGAAAAACAAAACAAGGTGGGACATCTTCCCTACACTGGTCATGGTTAGCACAGGGGAGGGATGCGAACCTTTGGCATTGGCTCAATACAACCAAGCAGTCCTTTCATGGTAGGGACAGTATGGGTTATATCATGCAATGTGTGCCATGGTGCCACAGTGATTCTTGGGCATGGTTAAAGGACTAAAGGACATTGGGGTAGATTCAGGTAGCCTTGCACAGTTTTTACGGAGGCGCAGGGCACCGTTTTTGCCCTGCGCCCCCGCAAATTATCTGCGCTACCCTTGATTCACGGAGCAGTAGCTCCGTAAATTGTGTGGGCACTCCGGCGAAATGCCCGGCGTACGCGTGCGCAATTTAAATGATCCCGTAGGGGGTGGGAATCATTTAAATTAGGCGCGTTCCCGCGCCGAGCGTAGAGCGCATGCTCCGTCGGAAAACTTTCCCGACGTGCATTGCGGCAAATGACGTCGCAAGGACGTCATTTGCTTCCAAGTGAACGTGAATGGCGTCCAGCGCCATTCACGAATCACTTACGCAAACGACGTGAAATTCAAATTTCGCGACGCGGGAACGACGGGTATTCTTTAGCATTGGCTGCCCCTACTATTAGAAGGGGCAGCCTTACGCTAAACACGCCGTACGGAAACGACGTAACTTGCGTACGCAGGGCTCGCGCAACATTGTGAATCGGTGTTAGTATGCAATTTGCATACTATACACTGAGCACAATGGGAGCGCCCCCTAGCGGCCATCGCCAGAATGCAGCCTAAAATATGCGTGGCATAAGAGCCTTATGCCACGCAGATTTTAGGCTGCAGTCGGCGTTACGATGTTCCTGAATCAGGAGCATTCGTAACGCCGGCGCAAGTAAGCAATTGCGCTGCGTAACTATGGTTACGCAGGCGCAATTGCTCTCTGAATCCGGGCCATTATTTACAGTGACAAACCTGTTCAGATCTTCCAAGTCAGCTTGCATTGTGGCTCTTGACATTTAGTCATTTGACATCTCCGAGCCGCGAAGGACGTTGGTACTGGTATGGGAGGCAAATAGCTATACAATTCCCAGAGGGAGTCAATGACTGCAGGTCCTACTATGATCAATATCTGAATGGTGAACCATCTCAACCCGGGGTCACCAGCCCAAAATAAGTTATTAGTACTGACCCATGGGGGCAGATATGCCCCCCAGCTTAGTCCTTCCTGGGTTAACCTATAGATTTATTCCACTTGAATCTAATTGGTTACAATGCCATCATTTTCTTTATTGCAGATTAGTAAATGAGCTTTTTACCTTCCATTCTCATCCTTTGGAGACCACAAGCCCCACGGCAATCTATCTATTGCTTGTTAACGCAGCCTGGTGCTGTGGGGATCAATTTGGAGGAAAACACGGCCAGGATGCGCCCGTTTCTTTGGATGGCAAGCTAGGCGTGCCTCTAGCGGGAGTAAGGAACAGATGCTGCAAGGAAAAGGCGGGCAGGGTCTGTGCCATAGCCGAGCGGATTCCGGTCTCGCTGCCAGCTCAGGAGATGCGAAGGATTGGAGACAGATGTTCCGCGTCGATTGAGGTGTTTTTACCGGCGTCTATTTACTAAGTAAATGTTTGCAGATACAGAAGAGCTCTCTGAACATTCCTATATCGCGCCACATTAGAAGAAATGCCAACAGCGCGATTTTCTTCAAAGGTTACATCATTCCATCAACTTAAGAGGAACGTCTGCTGGATGTATTGGAGCTGAGACAGAAGGTGCCAGCCAACACGCTTCAAACCCGTAACAGAGAGAAAAAAAGAAAGAATAGACCTTTCATTATGATAATGTATTGCGTCTGTGAAGCGCACCTGTAAAACAATGTGCTGTAGAGATCGGCGTTTCATTTTTTAATATTGTGTTTTAGGATAATTAGGGAGGTTGGTGTCAAGCCGAACTTCTTCCCATCCTGCCAAGAAACTGAGTAGGCCAAGAAAGCCTCACCGATCTGTAATAACAACCAAACCTGAAGAGTGCTAGGCCCACCCAATGCAGATACATAAAGAACCACCTGAACCCTATCCTAGCACCATGTTTACCTTAAAGCGGAGCTCCAACCAAAAGGGGAAGCTCCGCTTTTCTGCCTCTCCCCCCCCCGGCACCTTTTGGGGGGAGCGGGTACTAGGGCCCGATCCCCCACCGCTGCCCGATGTGCCCGCCGACCTAGATGTGATATGTGCCGGTGGACCGGCACACAATGGGGGTGGGATTGAGATGCTCCGGGGGGGTATTGTTTTCTGCCAGCTGCCACCACCAGCTGCCACTGTGGGGCCAGACCAACTAAACAGGGGGGCCCAAGGCAACTTTATTGTTAATTTCTTCTAAATGAATACTTGGATTTTACTAAACCACACCCCTGCTCCTACTTGTTTACCAGGGCTTACATTTCCCTGGGCCCCATCACTTCAACAGAGGGACTTTTTTTTTCATTTCTGGGGCGTAGGGGGGTAAAGTCAGTGTCGCAGTTTCGGGGGGGGGGTTAGGAAGGCTATACAGGGCCCCCCATGATTTTCAACAGCAGCCTTGGTCATGACCATGGCATGTCTACCAGCCCATCTTTCTGTAAAGCTAGAATGTAGGTGGATGGCCAGTTGGCTGTAAAACTGGGGCTCTGCCCTTCTGTTTTTACTGTCACCCCTGTAAAAAGGGCCCAAAAAAAAGTCAGAGGGTGAATATCAGGGACTAATGCCGCGTACACACGACTGTCTTTCGGGTTTTAAAAAATGACAGTTTTCAATGGTCTAGAAAAAACAATTTTTTTTCAACCCAATCGTTAAAACGGCCTTGCCTACACACGATCGTGAAAAAAAATGCTCTAGCAAAGCGCGGTGACGTACAACACGTACGACGGCACTATAAAGGGGAAGTTCCATGCAGATGGCGCCACCCTTGGGGCTGCTTTTGCTGATTCTGTGTTAGTAAAAGACGATTCGCGCTTTTCAGTCTGTAACAGCGTGATGAATGTGCTTACTCCATTACGAACGCTTGTTTTACCAGAACGAACGCTCCCGTCTCATAACTTGCTTCTGAGCATGCGCATTTTTTTTCACGTTGTTAAAGCCCACACAAGACCATTTTTTGCGATGTTAAAAACGACAACGTTAAAAACGTTGTGAAAAATTAGAGCATGTTCGACATTTTTAATGTCCATTTTTTACATTGTGAAAAATGCTCTGGAACCCACACACAGGGCCGGCCTTAGGTGTTCAGGCGCCCTGTGCAAGCTAATCCTGTGGCGCCCCCCCCCATCTTCACCCCTCGCCCCCTGGTCACCTAAACATACACAAAAAGGGAAAAAATGCCACCGCGGGTGTAATACAATTGTGGAGGGGGGTGCCGGTCTGACACCCCCCAGTGTGTGGTACCCAGGGGCGACTCACCCCCCCCCCCTTAGTACGTCTCTGGGTGGTCGCACGGCTCCCCTGTTGCCCATGGCGCCCTGTGCGGCCGCACAGCTCGCACACCCCAAAGGCCGGCCCTGCCCACACACGATCGTTTTTAATGGCATTAAAAAAGAAAACGTCATTTTTTACAACCCCGAAAAACGGTCGTGTACGCGGCATAATACTTATTACCTAAATTTTATTGGTCGCATTTATGCTGTCTGGCAATGACATTTTAAATGTTATTATCTTTACATAACAATAAAATATGGATCTTTTATGACATATATATTGTAGTAGAGCACTTGCCGCCGCCCCCCCGAAAAGTCCCAACCATATAAATTGATGTCGCCGTTTCTTACAGGTTATTAAAGCCCTTTTTCCTAATTAGCTGTGCACCAGTTTCCATAATCGCCTCCGCTGAACTTGTGACATCACGGTAACGACTTTTGGCGCATCGAACTTCAATACTCGGGAGCGGTCACTCATTATCCACTACATCTGAAAGGCCTCAGAACGTGTCATTCTCCCAACAAATTAAATCTTCTTTTTTTTTCAAACCAAAGCAATTTAACTTCTAAGGGTTGCTAACCCTTTAAATATCAGCCCCTTTATTAACAGAATATGGTTTTAGCGAAACAAAGAAATCGCCAATCATTCGGTTAATCGCGGAGCAAAAATGCCTCCCTAATTATTTTTTCCCACAAATTGGTCCACGTAGATGTTTAAAGTAAAAAAAAAAAAAAAATCTCAGTTTTGTGATGAACAGACATCACACGGAATAATTACTTTAACTTCCCACAAGAAGAAAAAAAATACCTTTTTTATTTCATCTAGTCTTTTTTTTTTATTCCCGTAGTTTATTTTTAATGAAAGGGAGAGACGAGGCTTGGAGATTCGCAACATCAAACGGAAAAAGCGGAGACTGACAATGGCGCGTTTAATCTGTGCACGCCAACGGTGACATCTCCGAAGATTGTTCTTCATTCGACGGGAAAGAAGATTGGCTGGTCTTGTTAAGGATCGCAGGCGGCGGCGTGGTCACCATGTAAAATTATTCTGTCCATCTTTAACCGCGAACGTTCTCCTTGGCACGGCTCGAGCGAAGGGTTTTTTTTTCTCCAGATAACCTGCTGACAAGATGAATCTCTGCTTCCTTGTAAATAAAATATCACAAAGCGTCTTCTCTGGGTTGATCTGTCTCTCCCGCTGTCTGCCTGAGTGTTGTCCTTATTGACTGTCCCGGTATTACCTTGTCACTAAATAAGCGGAAAAAACAATCCAGCTCAAGTCCTTCTGGTGGCATCCAGCTTTGCAGAATTACCTCTTATCAAAGGTGTTTCGGAAAAAGAAAAAACAAATTGAAATTGGGAAAAATAAAGTTTTGCAATGTTAAAAATTAATGCATTAAAATGGACCTTCCCAAATGCAAAAGAGCGGCTCCAGGCTTCCCAACCCAAGAGGACCTCCTGCCACCCTTCAAGTGTCTTCAAGAGGACCTCCTGCCACCGTTGAGGTGTCTTCAAGAGGACCTCCTGTCACCCTTGGGGTGTCCTCAAGAGGACCTCCTGCCACACTTGAGGTGTCCTCAAGAGGACCTCCTGCCACACTTGAGGTGTCCTCAAGAGGACCTCCTGCCACCCTTGAGGTGTCTTCAAGAGGACCTCCTGCCACCCTTGAGGTGTCTTCAAGAGGACCTCCTGCCACCCTTGGGGTCTCTTCAAGAGGACCTCCTGCCACCCTTGAGGTGTCTTCAAGAGGACCTCCTGCCACCCTTGAGGTGTCTTTAAGAGGACCTCCTGCCACCCTTGAGGTGTCTTCAAGAGGACCTCCTGCCACCCTTGAGGTGTCTTCAAGAGGACCTCCTGCCACCCTTGAGGTGTCTTCCTCTCTCTCTCCAATAGGGATGAGCTTGAGTTTGGTGAGAACCCGGAAGGAAGCTCTGAGTGCCGGGCCAATCAGTTGCGGCTGGGGGTTCCTTACTGGATTTTTTTCTTTGTTTACAATTATGGTTCCTTTGTAGAACTTTTAAAAATTTACAATATACATTTGAGACCAGAAGAGTCCTGAAGGTGGAGAATGATCCTTGTGAAACGCGTAGACTTTGGCTCTAATTTTTTAAATTATATTGTATTGTCTTCTTGGACCTCTATATCAGTGGTCATCAACCCTGTCCTCAGGGCCCACTAACAGGCCAGGTTTGCAAGATAACTGAAATAAATCAGAATTAAATCAGTGATTTTAGTATTCAAGTCTGCATCTCCCCAAGGTAATACATAAAACCTGGCCTGTTAGTGGGCCCTGAGGAAAGGGTTGATGACCACTGCTCTATATGCACTATTGTTCAATGAAATATTCTAGAACACATGTCAAACACAAGGCCCACAGGCTGAATATTGCCCGCCAGGCCATTTCATGGGGCTCTCGCACCCCTGCTGTGGCACCAGAGCCAACAACCACAAGAGGGGCGGGTGCACCATGGCCCCATTCACTTGAAAAGGGCACTACTGCCCACCGAACACCAGAGGGGGTTTCATTCCCGCTGTGACCGAAGCATGTATACTTTCTTGGCCACTGCCTTTGCAGCTTAAGGAGGAGCAGTAAAGGAGGGAGGCTGCAATGGCTTCTCTTCTGTTAACACAATAACCCCTGTTGGATCAGCACTTTTAAATATTTTAAAACCAAAGCAGTGTTGCCAACCTACCAGATTGAAATTTACTGGCACGACACCTGAAATTTACTGGCACAGACACGTTTTTAGTGGCATTTCACAAAAGTTACTAAATTAAATTTTAGGTGCACATTTCAGTATTCAGGCTACAAACAAGTACGTTAGGCAAATAGCAATGTGATTTAAAGTAGATATTAAAGCGGGGGTTCACCCTATAAACGCAAAAAAAAAAAAAATATTTTCTTATACCATAAAATCAGGCATTGTAGCGCGAGCTACAGTATGCCTGTCCCGATTTTTTTATCCCCGTACTCACCTTGTACTCGTACATCGAAGATACCGACTCCCCTCGGGGAATGGGCGTGCCTATGGAGACGGAGGATGATTGACGGCCGGCTCTGGCGCATCACGCTTCTCCGGAAATAGCCGAAATAGGCTTGGCTCTTCACGGCGCCTGCGCATAGCCTGTGCGCAGGCGCCGTGAAGAGCCGAGACCTACTCCGGCTGTCTTCGGGGAGAGTGACGTGCCAGGGCCGGCCGTCAATCATCCTCCCTCTCCATAGGCACGCCCATTCCCCGCGGGAGCTGAAATCTTTAATGTACGATTGCACTGTGAGTACGGGGGTAAAAAAATCGGGACAGGCATACTGTAGCTCGCGCTACAATGCCTGTCTCGATGGAAAAATCATGTCAGTGAGGGTGAACTACCGCTAAAAAAACATATTTTTGTTATGTTCGATATAATAAGGGCAAATTATTTAGTCACATCACCCCCTGCCTCCATCCCCCTCTGCGGTGCCACCAACAACCCGTCTCCATCTCCCACCCTCTGCGGTGCCACCATCCCCCTCTGCCGTGCCACCAACACCCCCTGCCTCCAATCCCCCTGCCACTAACACCCCCTGCCTCCAATCTCCCCCTGCCTCCAATGTCCCCTGCCTCCACCCCCCACTGTGGTGCCACCACAGCCACCATCACCCCCTGTCTCCAATTTCCATGCACAGTTCCCAGCCGAACCGATATCGGCTACTTTTACTGGCACATTCCCACAACCACGGGCATTTACAAATGGGGGAAAAAGTGCCCATTTTTACGAACTGTCCGTAAAAATACGGACGGTTGGCAACACTAAACCAAAGTCACAGAAATAGATATGCAGTCCAAAAGACAAAGTAAATTTTTATTGTTTTACCTCTACATTAGACATGTGCAATTCGTTTTGTTCCGAATTTGTTCTTTAACGAATTTCGACAAATTTGTTAGTTTGGAAATATCCAAATTAACGAAAACCCGTTTAGCAAATTTTTACGAATATTTGGAAATTAGGAAACACCAAAAACCCGAAAATTCTAAAATCTGAAATAATAACTAACTAATAATTAATAACTTAAATATTACCAACTATTAAATTTTAGGTATTGGAATTTCCTTTCAAATTTGGCTGTTAGTGAACGTAGAGAATACGAATTTATCCAAAGTTACGAATTACCCGAAATAACAAATGCTGCATCTAAAGAAATGGAACATAACGGATTAAATAATAATAAATAACAATAATAATAATAATAATAAATACTTTTATTATTATTATTAATTTATTCCGTTCCATTTGTTTAAATGTGGCATTTGTTATTTCGGATAATTCGTAACTTCGGATAAATTCGTATTCTCTACATTCACTAACAGCCAAATTTGAAAGGAAATTCCAATACCTATAATTTAATAGTTAGCTATTTAATAATAGTTAGTTATTCTTTCGAAATTTTTGGATTTCTTTCTTATTTTCGAATATTCAAATTTACGAATTTATGAATTTATGAATTGCGATCATAACGAACGCACCGAAAAACAAAAAAAGAAACAAAAAATTAATGAAACGAAAACTAATGCAGCGTACACACGGTCGTTTTTCGGCATTAAAAAAAATGAAATGTTTAAAAACTTAATTTAAAATCATTGTGTGTGGGCTTCACATCGTTTTTCGGCTTCTGAAAAAAATTTGTTTTTCGGGTTGTAAAAAATTATCGTGTGTGGGCTAAAACGACGTTTTAAACCCGCGCATGCCCAGAAGCAAGTTATGAGACGGGAGCGCTCGTTCTGGTAAAACTACCATTCATAATGGAGTAAGCACATTCATCACGCTGTAACAGACAAAAAAGCGCGAATCGTCTTTTACCAACACAGAATCAGCTAAAAGCAGCCCAAAGGCGAATAGAACTTCCCCTTCAGAGTGCCGTTGTACGTCGTACTCTGTTCATCATTTTTCAAAAACTATGGTGTGTGGGCAACATCGTTTTTAATGATGAAGTTGGAAAACCATCGTTTTTTGGACATGCTGAAAAATGTCATTTTTTTTCATGCCGAAAAACGACCGTGTGTACGCGGCATAACAATTTTTTTCGGCAGTGCACATGTTTACTCTACATTTACTAATACAGCAGTAGAGCAAGGTGTCGGCAGCCTATCAGAGACCGGAGTTGGCTCAAAAACAGAGCTGATCAGACACACCCCCTGTGTAAGGACACTTGTTCTGGGGGGGGGTGGCTACTACTTAGCTCTGCCAGCACAGAGCACTGAAGGGAGCTGGCTGAAAGCAGCGTTTACAAAACTGCTCACAAATTATAGCATGTGAGTAAACAGAACTATACAGGTATTAAAAGATACAATGCTACAATTAGGCTTTAAGTAAATCCATCTTTTCTATATAGATGACGCTGATTCTGTATTCTACAATTAGCTGCAGATTCCGTTTTGTGTATTCCTGAATTGGAGGAGACAAAAGAGCAGCCTTGATTGAGACGGACTTGTTTTCCAGTGTTTATCCTCATATGTGACACGTGGAGAATGTTGTCACCTCTTCAGAACTAATGCTGAGACGGGATTGGCAGCGCTTTCTATTAAACGGTCCTTAATTGTGTTTGTGAACAGGACTAGGGATGTGCCGGTGACATTTGCGAGCTGAGTAAACACAGATAAAGTAGGCTTATTATTGATTATGTTTGTTTAAATGGGGGGATTGTGGAGTATAGAGATGTTCGGGGAGCGGTACTACATCTTCTATAATAAAGCACAGTGATAGGACACGTGTTTTATATTGCAATTAACACCAAAGCCGGCTGTAGAGTCACCCGAGTCGGATCATTCAGGACAATTGCTTTGCCTTTCCGATAGATGAGCCAATATCTACCTGGCTGTACACTCCCCCCACCTCCATAAAAGAAAAATGGGGGTGTCTGTATGTGCATCCACCATCTAAGGGCCCATATACACCAATCAGGTCCTTTATGGGGCATTAAAGTGGATCTGGAGTGTTTTCTTATCTTCCTCCAAAGCACTGAGTCCCGTGGCTTTCTCCTGCTCCATTCTTCTCTTATCAGTCTGATAACTTTTGATAAGTTCTTTGACACAGGAGATAGAAGCAGCCTGAAATTTGTGTCGTGGGAGGTTGTAACGGTCACCACCGTTTACGACCTTCCATCCCATCCACGACAGCTTATCGACACTCCAACCGACAGGACCCGTTCCCATTTCATTTGCCCAGAATCAAGACGAGACACAGCTCTGTGCTTGTTCCAAATGTAAAGATACTTTAATGGTTTCTTCTCAGCTTTTTATACAGTACAAGTCATTAAAGCAACAATGAGATCTCCACCCCCCCTAATCACACACTAAGGCTAATTACTAAACATTCCTTAATTAACAGCATTACAAGCAAACCACCTTCACACACTGAGTTTCCTAGGCAGACGTTTCGTCTCCGCATACAGCTTGACACCTATTCACACCTCTGAGCCTCAATAGGCTGTAGACAGTGTTATCACACAATTAAAAGCCTTTCAAAAGCCAGCCTTATTTAACATATTGACAGTCTTCACAGAGAGATGAGTCACTATTGACTGGTTGGGGTCACAATTAACCAACATCTTGCAGTGTCTCAAAATCCTGCAATACGAACTATCAGTGATGTCCCATCTCATGTAATACATGAATTATGATTCACTTGCCACCCCATGACCAAAGGGCACAGAGTGGACTCAGACCCAAGAGTTATCAGTGACGCTGACACAGGAGTATCCTCCATCCTCACAAAGTCTTTGGGTGTCACGGGTCATTCCGTTACAGAGGTTCTCTGCTGTGAGAAGGCAGATAGCTTGCCTTCTCACAGCAGAGCTCTGCACATTACTTCCTTTCTTTGTCAATGTGGAGGGGGGGGTGCCTTTCCTCCAATCAGCTGTATTGGCTATATGTCAATAATCCACTCCCAGCGCTGAACAGGAAGAGAAAAATCTCTAAGGCCGCGTACACACGGTCAGTCCATCTGATGAGAATGGTCCGACGGACCGTTTTCATCGGTTCACCGCTGAAGCAGACTGACGGTCTGATGTGCCTACACACCATCGTTTCCAAAACCGATCGGGTCAGAACGCGGTGACGTAAAACACACGACGTGCTGAAAAAAACGAAGTTTAATGCTTCCAAGCATGCGTCGACTTGATTCTGAGCATGCGTGGGTTTTTGAACCGATGGTCGTTCGTATTAACGACCGGTTTGGACCTATCGGTCAGCCGTCCATCGGTTCGATTTTGAAGCAAGTTCTCTTTTTTTGGAGCGAAGGACAACAGACCGATGGGGCGTACACACGGTCGGTTTGGACCGATGAAACTGAACTTCAGTCCGTTTTCATCGGTTTGGACCGACCGTGTGTACGCGGCCTGACACGATCAGCACTTTCTTAACAGAATATAAAGCTGAAGACAGTAGATAAACAAGTAAAACTTATGTACGAGGATTTGTTCCATCTCTGTATATCATCTGAGGCTGTTTTCTTCATAGGGCATATGTGAGGGTTTACATCCACTTTAATGCCTACGTTATCTCACATTGGACTGAAAATCAGATATGCACTTTTTATGGTACAGTGGAACCTTGGATTACGAGCATAATCCGTTCCAGGAGAATGCTTGTAATCCAAAGCACTCGCATATCAAAGCGAGTTTCCCCGTAGAAATCAATAGAAATGAAAATATTGGCCCGGATTCAGAGAGCAATTGCGCCTGCGTAACCATAGTTACGCAGCGCAATTGCTTGCTTGCGCCGGCGTTACGAATGCTCCTGATTCAGAGAACTCGTAACGCCGACTGCAGCCTAAAATCTGCGTGGCATAAGGCTCTTATGCCACGCAGATTTTAGGCTGCATTCTTGCGATGGCCGCTAGGGGGCGCTCCCATTGTGCTCAGTGTATAGTATGCAAATTGCATACTAACACCGATTCACAATGTTGCGCGAGCCCTGCGTACGCAAGTTATGGAGTTTCCGTACGGCGTCTTTAGCGTAAGGCTGCCCCTTCTAATAGTAGGGGCAGCCAATGCTAAAGTATACCCGCCGTTCCCGCGTCGTGAAATTTGAATTTCACGTCGTTTGCGTAAGTGATTCGTGAATGGCGCTGGATGCCATTCACGTTCACTTTGAAGCAAATGACGTCCTAGCGACGTCATTTGCCGCAATGCACGTCGGGAAAGTTTCCCGACGGCGCATGCGCTTTACGATCGGCTCGGGAACGCGCCTAATTTAAATGATTCCCGCCCCCTGCGGGATCATTTAAATTGCGCGCGCTTACGCCGGGCAATTTTGCTGGCGCGCCCTCGCAATTTACGAAGCTGCTGCTCCGTGAATCGAGGGCAGCGGCGCAAATTATGCGCAATTCTTACTGAATCTGGGCCATTTTTTTTTCCGCATTGACTTCTATGGCATGCAATACCACATGTGGCCAGAGGTGGGGGGGGGGCGCGGGAGAGAATCGGAAATACTCAGAGATCGTTCGGCTGCCCTCGGAAACCCCCGGAAAGGCTCGGAAACACTCAGGAACCGAGTATTTCTGAGTATTTCCGAATGGCTCCGGCGCCCCCGCACCTCTGGCCAAATTGCGGTACTGCACACTCGCAAACCGAGTCAGGATTTAAAAAAAAAATATTGCTCGTGTCAGCTGTCTTCTAGCCTTTTTGTGTGTTCCTGAGGCCCCCCCCCCCCCCCCCCCACCTCTGGTCGCATGCAGTATTGCATGCCATTGAAGTCAATGCAGAACAAATTATTTTTGTTTCCATTGACTTCAATGGGGAAACTCGCTTTGATATGCAAGTTCTTTGGATTACGAGCATTCTCCTGGAACGGATTATGCTCGTAATGCGAGGTTCCACTGTATATATATATATATATATATACATGGGCGTCCGCTGAATTTTTTTCAGAGGGGCGCTTCCGCAGTGGTGATACACATGTAACCCTTTCTTCAAACGCTAGCAGGGGTTAAAAGCGTCCCACTAGCGGCTGAATAGCGCAGCTAAAACGATAGTAAAGCGGCGCTTTACCGATAACGCGGCCAGTCTGCAGTGTGAAATAGCTATTGAGATAATTCAGCTTCACTCCATGCCCATATAAATATAGCCTAGAGAATGTACAGACCCCCCTTCAGCACAGACCCCCCCTTCAGCACAGACCCCTCCATTCAGCACAGACCCCCCATTCTGCACGGACCCCCTCCATTCAGCACAGATGGACCCCCCCTTCAGCACAGCCCCCCATTCTGCACAGACCCCTCCATTCAGCACAGACCCCCCCTTCAGCACAGATGGACCCCCACTCAGCACAGATGGACCTCCCCTCCCCCATCCCATTCAGTACCTCAGATCAGCCACCAGCATGGCTGGGTCACAGCAGGTTCCCTCCCCCTGTGTACACATAAACACTGGAGGGGGAGGCAGCTTCACTCTGCTCGCTGTGTCTGTGTGACATCCGGCCCGGGACCGCTCAGACAGCCCGCGGCCGCGAGACTCTTCAACACCTTCTTGATTTTCCAGGGGGGGGTGAATTGCCCCCCCCCTTGCCCTATGGAGCGGACGCCCATGTATATATATATATATATATATATATATATATTATTTTTTTTACTTTAGTCAGAAGTCTTCCGTCGCACAGCACCCGGCCACACCAACATTGACAACCATAAATGATGTCTATGCATCCACAATGTACCATTCAGAATGGGATCGGAGGGAAATACAGACAGATCGATAGTAACTCAATTCATTTCAAACACTCGAGCGCTCCGCTATAAACATGACCTACATACACACTTCCTTCTGCTCTATTCTCTGCAGCTCTACCTTTATTTAATAAATAAAAGAAATCTCTTTTTATCTTCCCATCTCCCTCCTAGATAGAAAGTGCGTGCGGAAGAAAAGAAAATGAATGATTTCTGAGTTTATCTAGCGTTAAAGAGTTTCTTCTTTCAGAATGATGCCGTTATTTCAAACCCGCGGGGGAACCTGTACAGAAGTAATAGTAATTCGCATAATATAGAGGCCCTTAATGTCCATTAACGGGCGTGAAAAAGGGTTGTTCCGGTATCGCAACAAGGTGGTAGATGGCGGTCGTGTTCTCGCTCACACCGGTAACATCATCTGCTGTTTACAGGGTCAGCCAATGAAGATTATTACATTGTCCACTTGATACAACTTTTCATACCATTGATACATCTGTACCCGTGTTTCCCCAAAAATAAGCCTGGGTCTTATATTAATTATGCCAACAAAAGACACAGTAGGGCTTATTTTCGGGGTAGGTCTTACCATGTAATGTGCTGTCTTCTCTCCCCCCTCTCTCCCTGCTTGACAGGAATCCCCAGAGTGAACTGAGTTAAAATGCTTGTACAACCCTATAATCCCCTCTATTACAGTATTATATAATGTAAAATGTATGTGTTTCTGTAATATAATTGTGCCAAATACATTTGTTATAGCGCCGCTCTGCGCTTCTGTGACCCGCCGGAGCTCTCTTCCCCGCATTTATATTACAGAAATACACACATTGTACATTATAAACTACTGTAATAGAGTGGATTATAGGATTTTACAAGCATTTTTAACTAGGGCTTATTTTCGGGGTAGGGCTTATATTGCAGCCCTCCTGGAAAATAACGCTAGGTCTTATTTTCAGGGTAGGTCTTATTTTTGGGGAAACAGGGTAGTAGGGTGACCACATGTCCCGGATTGCCCGGGACAGTCTTGCATTTTGCAGGTCTGTCCCGGGCACATTCATTCCAGGACAATACGGTGTCCCGGAATGAAACTGACATAGCTACCCCCCTGGGCCAATCTGATCCCCCCAAAAAAGGCCGCCACATCACCGCTTTACTCACTTAGCTAGATTCAGATAGGTTTACGCCAGCGTATCAGTAGATACGCCGTCGTAACTCTAAATCTACGCCATCGTAAATTTAAGCGTATTCTGGAAACCAGATACGCTTAAATGAGGCTAAGATACGAGCAGCATAAGTCTCCTACGCCGTCGTATCTTAGGGTGCATATTTACGCTGGCCGTTAGGTGGCGCTTCCGTTGAGTTTGGCGTAGAATATGAAAATGACTAGATATGCCGATTCAGAAACATACGTGCGCCCGTCGCAATTAGTTACGCCGTTTACGTTAGAGATTCACCGGCGTAAAGATAAAGCTGCTCCCTAGGTGGCGCAGCCCATGCAAGGTATGGATGTCGAAACAGGCCTATCTTTTAACGTCGTTTGCGTAAGTCGTACGCGAATCGGGCTGGACGTAATTTACGTTCACGTCGTAACGGCGTACTTTGGAGCAATACACACTGGGATATGTCCACGGACAGCGCATGCGCCGTACATTAGAAAACTTCAATCACGTCGGGTCACCGGTCATTAACATAAAGCACGCCCCCCTGTTCCACATTTGAATTAGGCGCGCTTACGCCGGCCCATTTACGCTACGCCGCCGTAACTTAGGAGGCAAGTGCTTTGTTAATACAGCACTTGCCTCTCTGACTTACGGCGGCATAGCGTATATGCGATACGCTACGCCGCCTCAAAAGTAAGCCGCCCTACCTGAATCCAGCTAACTGACAGTACTTGTCCTGGCCGGGAATGCCTGGAGGAGCACAATCCCCGCCCCCTGATTGTGATTGGAGAAATCATAAATCCTGCCTCTTGTGTCCAATCACTGTGCTGTGATTCGTTACAGCACAAGCTGATTTTTGGGAAGGGAGGGTGTCCCTGAATGGTAGTTTGGAAAGGTGGTCACCCTAATCTGTAGCAAGTCCCCCTTTAGTCTAATGAGAACCTCCATGGCCGAGAGCTGCTGACATCCTTCCATATAGAGTGGGTTGTAAGGCACAGTGGGTGCAATGCAAGATCGATTCATGGGCGCCAGACACTTCTTGAGTAAGGTGACCAGATTTTTAAAATGAAATCCGGGGACATGCTAGTGATGGCGACAATCGGCGACTCTCTGCCTGCCGCCGCCCGCCTCACAGCCTGTCAAGTCTTACTCTCCGGGCCCCCGGCTACTACTGGGTGGGGAGTGGAGGAAGATCACTCCGCCAGGCCCCCGGCTTGACACACAAGGCTGCTCGGTAAGTGTCACCTCCGCTGGTTGGGTCCCTGACTTGACCTCTGCTGAAGTTTCCAGATTCTTCACTGTCCCCGAGTGGTGAGAATTCTGCTCTGGTACTTGCTTCAGTTACTCACTGTGGTCCCTGGTAATAAGGTGATTGGTCCCTTAGTGGCGGCAGATTCCCTTCTACCTCCGACCACGACAGGTTCTCCGGCCAGCAGAACCGTCACTTCTGGTTGGACTCCAAGCCGCAATCCCAACCCTGCGCTGCTCTCCTGCTTCTGGATAGGCCCTGAGGCAACCTGGCAGCCAATAGATAGGCCCAATTTCCGGGCTAGCAGCCCGTGTAGTACAACACACGCATACCTCCCAACTTTCTGAGATGGAAATGAGGGACACCAATCAGCAAAAGTATGCAGGCATTGGACACACCCCTTGCCACACCCCCTTAAAGGAGAATTGTACAAAAAAACAAGATTGGTTAAACCCACAAGTGCTTTTTTTACCACTACTATTCCTTTATATTGGCTTTTGGAATTTACAAAGGCAGCAATTTAGAAATCAGATGAAAGGTTTAGCGCTGGAAAACACTTTTTGATAGATAAAACATGCATTTTATATACAACTCTATGGATCAGACCAAAATGAGGGACAAATGAGGATGAATGAGGGACAGAGGGACATTGCTCCAAATCAGGGACAGTCCCTCGAAATCAGGGACAGTCCCTCGAAATCAGGGACAGTTGGGAGGTATGCACACGACCACCCAGACAGCTGTCCAGGTGGCAAAGAAACCCAGATCACCTGATGACTGCACACCAGTGCACAAAGCAAGGTCCATAAAGATATGGATGAGCGAGTTTGGGGTGGAGGAACTGCATACCTCCCAACCGTCCCGGATTTCGCGCGAAAGTCCCACATCCCGCGGTCCCGCGAGCAGTCCTATTGTCTTGCGATTTCGCGGCACCCCCACCTCGCTATTCGCACTAAATCACGCGGTCCAACGATAAATCCCGCTTAACAACTTCGATCGATCCGCGAACCCCCCCCCCTGCTCAATAACTTTGATCTGCGGACCCCCACTCAACAACTTCGTTTGGGGGGGTATGCTCATTTGTCCCTCATTCTGAAGTTGAAAAGTTGGGAGGTATGGAACTGTATTGGCCTGCACAGAGTCCTGACCTCAATTAGAGCGGAGGCTGCGAGCCAGGCCTTCTCATCCAACATCAGTGCCTGACCTCACAAATGCTCTTCTGGAAGAATGGTCAAACATTCCCATAGACACACTCCTAAACCTTGTGGACGGCCTTCCCAGAAGAGTTGAAGCTGTTATAGATGCAAAGGGCGGGGCCAACTCAATATTGAACCCTATGGACTAAGACTGGGATGTCATTAAAGTTCATGTGCGTGCAAAGGCAAGCGTCCCAATACTTTTGAAAATATATAGGTAGATTCAGGTACATTGGAATAAATTTAGGGCGGCGTAGCCTAGCCTGTTTAGGCTACACCGCCGTAAATTAGCTAGACTAGTAGTGATTTTCAATCTACTTACCTGCCAATCTACGGCGGCGTAGCCTCAAACGAGCGGGCGTAAGGGCGCCTAATTCAAATGACTTGGAGGGGGGCGTGTATCATGGTAATGAGGCTTGACCTCAGGTTTTTTGACGTTTTCTACACTGTGCATGCGCCGGGCGCCTACATTTCCCAGGGCGCATTGCGGCTAAGTACGCCGTACGGGCCTATTGATTTCGACGTGTACGTAAATGACGTAACTCCCGATTCGCGGACGACTTACGCAAACGACGTAAAAAATTGGAACCTCGCGGCGGGAACGGCGGCCATACTTTAACATTGTTATTCCACCTCATAGGTGGAATAACTTTAGGCCGCCTAAGGACTTACGGAAACGACGTAATTCGACTGCGGCGGGCTGGCGTACGTTCGGGAATCGGCGTACAAGCTCATTTACATAATCTACGCCAGCCGCAATGGAAGCGCCACCTAGCGGCCATCCGAAAAATTGCAAGCTAAGATAGAACGACGCAAGCCGTCCTATCTTAGCTTTGTTTAAGCGTATCTCTGTTTGAGCATACGCTTAAACATACGACGGCGTAGATTCGGAGTTAGGTTGGCTTATCTACTGATAAGCCGGCCTAACTCTTTGTGAATCTACCTAGTAGTGTGTGTGTGTATATAGACGGTATATCCTATGAAAGGAGTTCCTTAGAACCAGGCTATATACTGTTGTGATGAGACAAGCTGTTGCGGCAGTCTTGGCCGCGGTCGTCTGGTCATGGTGGGACACAAATAGGAATTCTATCACCTTAATTGACTCGCCTCACTTAAGTACATGCAACAGATCAATTTGAACAGTGTCAGCTCAGGTGCGCTTGGAGAAAATACGAACATTTACAAGGGAAAGATAAGATCCTTATCTCACTATGAGAAGCAAAGCCGCTCGCTAAAAATGGGTTTTGGCAGAGAGACAACGTTCAGAGTTTTAGAGGGCCGAGGGAGCAAGAAGAGCCAGGGCTGTCTCTCCAAAACTTGGGTCCTAAGGCCAGTGGCATAGCTGGCACCCGGGGCTGGACATTTTTTTGCACCCTTTTCTTGGGTCCCTCGCAGGCACCTCTGGCCCTACCCTCTTTCTCAGTGCCCCCACAGCAAGCAGTTTGCTATGGGGGCACCAAAGCAGGCGCGCTCCCAAGCCACGGCTCTGTGTGTCCATTCACACACTTAGCCATTGGTCGGCTCCGCTCCTTCCGTCTTCTGATTGGTTCACTGGCTGTGATTGACAGCAGTGTGAGCCAGTGGCTCCCGCTGCTGCCAAAAGCCAATCAGCGAAGGCTCTCGTGGACAGCGGATAAGCTGCATTCTCAGTGATGTCACCGGTCTCTAGTGAATGGATAGGCTGCATTCTCAGTGATGTCACCGGTCTCTAGTGAATGGATAGGCTGCTTTCTTAGTGATGTCACCGGTCTCTAGTGATTGGATAGGCTCCATTCTCAGTGATGTCACCAGTCTCTAGTGATTGGATAGGCTGCATTCTCAGAGATGTCACCGGTCTCTAGTGACTGGATAGGCTGCATTCTCAGTGATGTCACCGGTCTCTAGTGACTGGATAGGCTGTATTCTCAGTGATGTCACTGGTCTCTAGTGAATGGATAGGCTGCATTCTCAGTGATGTCACCAGTCTCTAGTGACTGGATAGGCTGCATTCTCAGTGATGTCACTGGTCTCTAGAGAATGGATAGGCTGCATTCTCAGAGATGTCACTGGTCTCTAGTGACTGGATAGCCTATATTCTCAGTGATGTCACCGGTCTCTAGTGACTGGATAGGCTGCATTCTCAGTGATGTCACCGGTCTCTAGTGAATGGATAGGCTGCATTCTCAGTGATGTCACCAGTCTCTAGTGAATGGATAGGCTGCATTCTCAGTGATGTCACCGGTCTCTAGTGACTGGATAGGCTGCATTCTCAGTGATGTCACCAGTCTCTAGTGAATGGATAGGCTGCATTCTCAGTGATGTCACCGGTCTCCAGGGAATGGATAGGTTGCATTCTCAGTGATGTCACCGGTCTCTAGTGAATGGATAGGCTGCATTCTCAGTGATGTCACCAGTTTCTAGTGAATGGATAGGCTGCATTCTCAGTGATGTCACTGGTCTCTAGTGACTGGATAGGCTGCATTCTCAGTGATGTCACCAGTCTCTAGTGACTGGATAGGCTGCATTCTCAGTGATGTCACCGGTCTATAGTGACTGGATAGGCTGCATTCTCAGTGATGTCACCGGTCTCTAGTGAATGGATAGGCTGCATTCTCAGTGATGTCACCAGTCTCTAGTGACTGGATAGGCTGCATTCTCAGTGATGTCACCGGTCTCTAGTGACTGGATAGGCTGCATTCTCAGTGATGTCACCGGTCTCTAGTGAATGGATAGGCTGCATTCTCAGTGATGTCACCGGTCTCTAGTGAATGGATAGGCTGCATTCTCAGTGATGTCACCAGTCTCTAGTGAATGGATTGGCTGCATTCTCAGTGATGTCACCGGTCTCTAGTGAATGGATAGGCTGCATTCTCAGTGATGTCACCGGTCTCTAGTGACTGGATAGGCTGCATTCTCAGTGATGTCACCGGTCTCTAGTGAATGGATTGGCTGCATTCTCAGTGATGTCACCGGTCTCTAGTGACTGGATAGGCTGCATTCTCAGTGATGTCACCGGTCTCTAGTGAATGGATAGGCTGCATTCTCAGTGATGTCACCAGTCTCTAGTGAATGGATAGGCTGCATTCTCAGTGATGTCACCAGTCTCTAGTGAATGGATAGGCTGCATTCTCAGTGATGTCACCGGTCTCTAGTGAATGGATAGGCTGCATTCTCAGTGATGTCACCAGTCTCTAGTGAATGGATAGGCTGCATTCTCAGTGATGTCACCGGTCTATAGTGACTGGATAGGCTGCATTCTCAGTGATGTCACTAGTCCTAAGTGAATGTATAGGCTGCATTCTCAGTGATGTCACCGGTCTCTAGTGAATATATATGGGTAGATTCAGTAGGAGTTAGGCCGACTTATCAGTAGATAAGCCGACATAACTCAGAATCTACGCCGACTTATGTTTAAGCGCATGTTCAAACAGAGATACGCTTAAACATATCTAAGATACGACGGCTTCCGCCGCCCTATCTTAAATTGCAATATTTTGGATGGCCGTTAGGTGGCGCTTCCATTGCGGTCGGCGTATAATATGTAAATGAGGAGATACGCAGATTCACGAACGTACGCACGGCCGACGCAGTACTTTTACGCCATTTACGTAAGAGATAGGCCGCGTAAGGTTAGAGCTAGGCCCTATTGGAATAGTAATTTCAAGTATGGCCGCCGTTCCCGCTTCGAAATTCGAATTTTTTACGTCGTTTGCGTAAGTCGTCTGTGAATCGGGATTTACGTAGTTTACGTCCACGTCAAAATCAATAGGCCCGTGCGGCGTACTTAGCCGCAATGCACACTGGGAAATGTAGGCGCCCGGCGCATGCGCAGTTAAGAAAAACGTGAAAAACGTGAGGTCAAGCACAATTAGCATACAACACGCCCCCCTAACACACATTTGAATTAGGCGCCCTTACGCCCGCCGATTTAGGCTATGCCTCCGTAACTTAGCAGGTAAGTACATTGGCCCATATTCTCTCTAAAAATCCGCGGGCTGCGCTTAAGGCACTTACACTCCGCTGTCCCAACTTACAGGAGCAAGGGTTGTATTCCCCAAACACTTGCTCCATAAGTTGGGACGGCGGAGTGTAAATGCCCCGGCGTAGCCTGGCGGATCTCCAAGGGGGCGGCTTGTATTCAAATTAAGCGCGCCCCCGATTCTAATGAACTGCGCATGCGCCGGGCTTCAAAAAGCCCAGTGCGCATGCTCCAGTTCTCGGCGGAAAACGTCAATGACGCCGACGTGTGCGTCATTGACGTAAAGTCGTATTCAAGAACGACTTACGGAAACGACGTACCCGACGAAAAAACACGACGCGGACCCGACGCCATCCGTAACCTGGCCTACGTGGGACTTGCGGAAATTTACTCCTCATATAGCAGGATTAAATTTCCGCTTACGCAAACGACGTTAGCGACGGTTACGCGACGCGAACTCGTTCGGGAATCGGCGTAGAAGGATCATTTGCATACGCAAATGAGTCCTTCACGTAAATGCCATCTAGCGGCGGCCGGCGTCATTACATTTAAGATCCGCCAGTGTAAGTGACTTACAGATGGCGGATCTTAAGTGTATCTATGCGAAAATGATTCTAAGAATCAGTCGCATAGATACACGGGCCAAAAAAGGGAGATACGATGGAGTATCCTGAGATACTCCATCGTAACTTCTATGAGAATATGGCCCATTGCGAATCATGTACTTGCCTAGCTAACTTACGGCGGCGTAGCTTAAATGCCTTAAGCTACGCCGCCGCAAAGTTGCGGCCATGTACCTGAATCTAGGTAATAGGCTGCACTCAATGATGTCATTGTTCTGTGCTGAGTTGATAGCCTACATTGTCGGTGATGTAAGCAATCTCTAGAGATCGGATAGCTGCATTCTCAGTGATATCACCTGCGCCTATTAAACTGATAGACTATTTGCCTGGTAAAGTCTTTACTCTCATTATATCCATATATTCTACAAATGGATGTTTCCACGCTGAGTGTTGAACATTTGTACAGTAATGAAGAAAACTAAGAGCTAGGTTTGCTTGTTATACAATATCGGCACGTGACTTCCCCGGTTCACATAGTGGCAGCATACAATGGCAATT
Organism: Rana temporaria; assembly: GCF_905171775.1. Classification (NCBI taxonomy): domain Eukaryota; kingdom Metazoa; phylum Chordata; class Amphibia; order Anura; family Ranidae; genus Rana; species Rana temporaria. Next base: position 18,247,874 of record NC_053495.1, read on the forward strand.
AGCTGGAGAAGAATTCTCCGTACTTAATGATCTAAGTATAATGATCACTCCAAATTGCTTTTACTTGCAAACTCCTGAAATTCTCTCCGGTGGAGAGAGGTCCCCGACTCCCAATTAAATCACAGGCGCCGAGTCATTTAAATGATGTATTTTCTTTTTTCTTTTTTTTCTGGCTGGCATTAAAAAATGAATATTAAAAAAATTAAATTAATATTGTTTTTTTTATTGTTTTTTTTTTTTTGTATCACATGTTAACAGTCATCTCTGAAGAGTTCACTGAGTAAAATGATGATTAGCCTGGAGATAGGAGAGTCAGTACACATCAGACCTACAGGTCCCTCCATCTTGATGTAGCCCACCCGAAGGGACATTTTAGGGTGCAGCCATCATTGCCAAGCCAAGTTGCAGGGGGACTTTATGGCTGCAACAGGGGCTGATCTGTGTCAAACATTCTTGAACGCTCCCAAGAACTGCACAGACGTGAGGATGTTCATCATAGGGGTGCGCAGCCTATTGTATTAGGGTGTGCACCCCAAAGCTCAGACACAGAGCAACAGAGGCAGAGGCTAGGGGTGTACACGTGCATCATGTATGTGATGCAATGGCAGAAATGATTGCCCTGTTGGGGGGGGGGGGGCTTTGGGGAAATTTCAGTGGCCTAACGAAACCCCCTAATGTTTCACATTTAAGACTGAGCCTCAGCTACACAGATGAATCGGAAGCATTTGGGTCCAGAGGTGTGGGGGGGGCTGCGTTATGAAAAGGGGTCCAGAGGTGTGGGGGGCTGTGTAAATTAAAGGGGTCCAGAGGTGTGGGGGGCTGTGTAAAGTAAAGGGGTCCACAGGTGTAGGGAGGGCTGTGTAATGTTAAGGAGTCCAGAGGTGTGGGGGGCTGTGTAATGTAAAGGGGTCCAGAGGTGTGGGGGGCTGGGTAATGTTAAGGAGTCCAGAGGTGTGTGTGAGGGGGACTGTGTAATGTAAAGGGGTCCAGAGGTGTGTGGAGCTGTGTAATGTAAAGGGGCCCAGAGGTGTAGGGAGGGCTGTGTAATGTAAAGGGGTCTAGAGGTGTGTGGGGGGGGACTGTGTAATGTAAAGGGGTACAGAGGTGTGGGGGGCTGTGTAATGTTAAGGAGTCCAGAGGTGCGGGGGACTGTGTAATGTAAAGGAGTCCAGAGGTGTGGGGGGCTGTGTAATGTAAAGGGGCCCGAGGTGTGGGGGGCTGTGTAATGTTAAGGAGTCCAGAGGTGTGTGGGGGCGGGACTGTGTAATGTAAAGGGACTCAGAGGTGTGGGGGCTGTGTAATGTAAAGGGGCCCAGAGGTGTGGGGGGCTGTGTAATGTAAAGGGGCCCAGAGGTGTGGGGGGCTGTGTAATGTAAAGGTCCAGAGGTGTGGGGGGCTGTGTAATGTTAAGGAGTCCAGAGGTGTGGGGGGCTGTGTAATGTAAAGGAGTCCAGAGGTGTGTGTGAGGGGGACTGTGTAATGTAAAGGGGTCCAGAGGTGTGTGGAGCTGTGTAATGTAAAGGGGCCCAGAGGTGTAGGGAGGGCTGTGTAATGTAAAGGGGTCTAGAGGTGTGTGGGGGGGGGCTGTGTAATGTAAAGGGGTACAGAGGTGTGGGGGGCTGTGTAATGTTAAGGAGTCCAGAGGTGCGGGGGACTGTGTAATGTAAAGGAGTCCAGAGGTGTGGGGGGCTGTGTAATGTAAAGGGGCCCGAGGTGTGGGGGGCTGTGTAATGTTAAGGAGTCCAGAGGTGTGTGGGGGCGGGACTGTGTAATGTAAAGGGACTCAGAGGTGTGGGGGCTGTGTAATGTAAAGGGGCCCAGAGGTGTGGGGGGCTGTGTAATGTAAAGGGGCCCAGAGGTGTGGGGGGCTGTGTAATGTAAAGGTCCAGAGGTGTGGGGGGCTGTGTAATGTTAAGGAGTCCAGAGGTGTGGGGGGCTGTGTAATGTAAAGGGGCCCAGAGGTATGGGGGGCTGTGTAATGTAAAGGTCCAGAGGTATGGGGGCTGTGTAATGTAAAGGAGTCCAGAGGTGTGTGTGAGGGGGACTGTGTAATGTAAAGGGGTCCAGAGGTGTGTGGAGCTGTGTAATGTAAAGGGGCCCAGAGGTGTAGGGAGGGCTGTGTAATGTAAAGGGGTCTAGAGGTGTGTGGGGGGGGGCTGTGTAATGTAAAGGGGTACAGAGGTGTGGGGGGCTGTGTAATGTTAAGGAGTCCAGAGGTGCGGGGGACTGTGTAATGTAAAGGAGTCCAGAGGTGTGGGGGCTGTGTAATGTAAAGGGGCCCGAGGTGTGGGGGGCTGTGTAATGTTAAGGAGTCCAGAGGTGTGTGGGGGCGGGACTGTGTAATGTAAAGGGACTCAGAGGTGTGGGGGCTGTGTAATGTAAAGGGGCCCAGAGGTGTGGGGGGCTGTGTAATGTAAAGGGGCCCAGAGGTGTGGGGGGCTGTGTAATGTAAAGGTCCAGAGGTGTGGGGGGCTGTGTAATGTTAAGGAGTCCAGAGGTGTGGGGGGCTGTGTAATGTAAAGGGGCCCAGAGGTATGGGGGGCTGTGTAATGTAAAGGTCCAGAGGTATGGGGGCTGTGTAATGTAAAGGTCCAGAGGTATGGGGGCTGTGTAATGTAAAGGGGGTCTTATTTTATCCGCAGTTATAGCTGCAGTCCTATAGATTTATAGGTTGCAGGGTTTTTTTCTGCATTTTCTGAAAGAACACAAAAACTCCCTAATGCTTCATCTTTGGCGGACTTTCAGAAAACAGGAAAAAAATTTTTGGGGGGTTGGGGGTGAGATCATGTTTTACTGCACCAGGTGACACCAACCCTATTGATCCCACTGGCAGTAGCACATCTGTCTGACGCCGGCCACCCGATGACGATCCTTGGGTCGGTCAGCGCCGTTTTTGCAGAGGAGGAGGAGGGGCTTGGCCTACCATGGGGGAGCGCAGGGAGGAGGATTCTTTCCGGGTTCCGGGCCGCAGTGCGCGGCGGCGCTAAACGTGACGTTCGGTGCGTCGCCTGGGGGGGAGTGCCAGATATAGAATCCGCCTCAGGTGCCGAATGCTCTAGGTACTGAAGTGGTTAAATAATATGGCCAATGACTCACAGAGGAATGACTTCTGCTGGTTCATCAGTAGCACAATAATGGTGACTCCTCCTCCTCCAGACGCCGTCCGCACGTTTTTTTATATATCACAGTTGTATAAACTGCCCCGTATGAGGTTAATAAGGAACCTTTCAGTGATCGCGCTCTCTCGTTGTCTCAATGCTCGGGGGGGGGGGGGGGGCAGCTCGGCTCCCACATGTGATCATTCAACCCCCGGATCTCCAGTAAATATCAGGACAATTAGTCCCCCATCTTGCAGGACATTGATTGCGGACATAATTGTTAGTAAATTACAGGCAGGTGTGCGCGCCGTCCGCTGCGTAATATCATCCGCGGTCGATAAAAAGGTCCGTTCTGTCTCTGTGCCAGTCACCAGGGACTCACACATACACTGTAACCCACCCCAGCCCGCCTTTAATGAGAGCATTTATCTGATCCTCCCTATTATGAGCGCCCTGCCGTAATCTATAGACTCCGCGAGGAGGCCGCCGCATATTATATTCACACAGGAAATCAGTTCTTTCATAGAAACAAAAAATAATGGTAGCATTTTCCAGGCGGCCATAGAAGGCGATGAGTTCATAGTATGAATATAGAGGCCCAGATTCTCATACATTAACGTTGCTCCTGGGCAGCGTAACGTATGTGATTTACGCTACACCGCCGCAGGTTTACAGGTTTACATCCTGATTCTCAGAACACTTACCTGTAAACTTGCGGCGGTGTATCGTTAATTCGCTCGGCGCAAGCCCGCCCAATTCAAATGGGGCGGGCACCATTTAAATTAGGCGCGCTCCCGCGCCGAGCGTACTGCGCATGCTCCGTCGGGTAAATTACCCGACGTGCATTGCGCTAAATGACGTCGCCCCGACGTCATTTGCTTAGACGTTTACGTAAATGGCTTCCAGCGCCATTCACGGACGTCTTACGCAAACGACGTATTTTTTTTAAACTTCGACGCGGGAACGACGCCCATAGTTAACATTGGTTGCCCCTGCTAATAGCAGGGGCAACCTTACGCGTCGCGTGCGCTACGGAAACAACGTAAATTCTCAGCGTCGGACGCGCGTAGGTTCGGGAATCTCGCGTACTTACCTCATTTGCATAGACGACGGGGAAAACGATGGAGACGACACCTAGCGGCGGGAAAAAAAATTACTTTTAAGATCTGACAGCGTAACAGCCTTACGCATGTCGGATCTAATGGGTATCTATGCGCAACTGATTCTAAGAATCAGTCGCATAGATACCCGGGGCCAGATGAGGAGTTACGACGGCGCTAATGGTGTTGCGCCGTCGTAACGCCTTTGAGAATCTGGCCCAGAGAATACAAGTTATGTCATTGATGGAGAGGGCCCCCGCCATCATTTTCTAGAGGGGGTGTCCAGGTCCCCCCCCCCCAAGGGTGGCACTGCTGAGCAGGGGCGGACTGACAACTCATGGGGCCCCCGGGCAATAGAAGATTATGGGGCCCCCGGGCAATAGAAGATTATGGGGCCCCCGGGCAATAGAAGATTATGGGGCCCCCGGGCAATAGAAGATTAAGGGGCCCCCGGGCTTACAGGTGGCCACCACGCCAGGAGGCAGTGCATAGGCGGGGCAGCTAAAATCTCGGGATTTTCACATCAAAAGCATGTTGGTATCGGACATTTCAGGGACAGATGTAAAAAAAACACGGGCCCAGATTCAGGTAGGGGCGCGCACTGATACGGCGGCGCAGCGTATCGTTTTTACGCTACGCCTCCGTAAATTACTGGAGCTACGCTGCATTCACGAAGCATTTGCTCCGTAATTTGCGGCGGCGTTTCGTAAAAAGGGGCCGGCATTGAAATCAGAGGAAGCAACTTCAGTCCAGGAGAGGAGCCGCTACAACCGTGCGAGACTGAAGGGAAGGCCGGAGATCAGATGGTTTGGGGGAAGGGCGCTGACATAATGCAAAATACACTAAAAAATTCCAATGTTAAAAGAATAATTGAGATCAGTTCCTAAAAATTCCCGTCTTTACTAATGGCTGCAGAATGACAGGTACTCTTTTTTGTTTTACATTTACTGAAAAATGAAAAAAACTTAAATGATCTCCATTTATCCGACTATTTGTGTGTCGGGGAAAGTTTCTGCGCAGCAGATGGCATGGAATGACTTTGTATCATCCTATTAGAAAGGGAAGTCGTATTTCAGCACCGCGGACAGCAGCATCTGTGAGCACAACCGTCAGCAGACCGCAGAATTCAATGTATTCCTATGTATGAGAACCCAGACAGTACAGAAAGGGTTTTATTATCACTTCCAAAAATACATGTTGGAACCTCGTTAATGCAGCCTCATCATGACCATCAGTGCAGCCTCATCATGACCATCAGTGCAGCCTCATCATGACCATCAGTGCAGCCTCATCAGTGTTCATTAGTACAGCCTCATCATGCCCATCAGTGCAGCCTCATCATGCCCATCAGTGCAGCCTCACTGCTTCTCTGTTCCCCCCAGGTGAGTGCTGCAGGAGGGAGAGGAGGTGAGCGCTGTGGGAAGGGAGAGACAGAGGAGCGGAGGGAGCGGCAGTCCGCTGTCACTGAAGCCGGCCCACTGAGCCATCGGCCCACCGGGAAACTCCCTGTAGTCCCAATGGCCAGTCCATCCCTGCAAGTGCTTTGGATTACAAGCATGTTTCTGGAACGAATTTTGCTCGCAATCCAAGGTATTACTGTAGCTCTCTGAAACAAAGCATTTTTTTTTCTCTTCCACTTTTCACCTGGATGCAAAACTTTCAAAGTCTTTTTTTTTTCTCTCTCAAGGTCAAAGAATTGGTTTCAGGCCCCCCGCGCGTTCTACTCCCAAAAACGGTGACATTACGCAGCGCCTGTCCTCCCACGCCTCCTCAAATCCAATCGGAGATGTTCTCTCGCATTAATTGTGCCCTGGCATGAACCGACGGCTTTCCAGGCCACAGAACCCGGCATGCCACGCAGGCCAACGACGAGAATTAAAAGGCTGGAGAAAAAAAAAAGAAAGAAAGAGAGAGAAGAAATAAATAAATAAAATAACGGCACACATGAGTTAACGCAACGTCTGTTCAATTAGTTTGGAAAGTATTTCTGGGTACGGACGGCGTGCGCACTCCCCTCAATTCCCTGCGGCTGAAATGTCAATTTTCTGCACTGCCGGCACGGTGGCTGCCTGCGCGATGGCTCTCTTAATAAACTGCACAAAATAACTGAGCAATTAAGCAATTAAACTGTTTTGAAATTTAATTTAAGGCATTGGCTTGTAGCTGTTGTTTCACTTTTTTTTTTCTGCGTTTTATGGCGAGGGGGGGGAGGGGGATGGACAGCGTGGGGCTAAGTGAAACGACTTGGGTGGGCAAGACCGTTCCTCGGCAGAATAATTATGGCGCTCGTGGATTTGAGTTATGGTGACTGTTAATTAGGTTTGTCCATGAGGTTAGTCTAATTTACTGCAGCGCAGCTCTCGGGAAAGCACCAGTCTGCCGGCAAGGCGATGCCAACCGCTGCCAATGTACTTCAAGGATGGGAGACGTCTGTACTATATAGTCTGAGAGGAGCCATGGGGGGCCCAGAGGAAGCAGGGGCCCCCACGTTATTATCTCTATAGAATAATTATAGACACAGGCCCGGATTCAGGTAGATTTGCCCCTTAGTTACGGAGGCGCAGGGCAGCGTTTTTGCCCTGCGCCCCCGCAAATTTCCTGCGCTACCCGCGATTCACGGAGCAGTAGCTCCGTAAATTGCGTGTGCGCTGTGTAAACTTGCCCTGCGTAAGGGCGCCTAATGTAAATGATTCCATAGGGGGCGGGAATCATTTAAATTAGGCGCGCTCCCGCGCCGAGCGTAGAGCGCATGCTCCGTCGGGAAACTTTCCCCGACGTGCATTGCGGCAAATGACGTCACAAGGACGTCATTTGCTTCAAAGTGAACGTGAATGGCGTCCAGCGCCATTCACGAATCACTTACGCAAATTACGTAAAATTCGAACGTCGCGACGCGGGAACGACGGGTATACTTTAGCATTGGCTGCCCCTGCTATTAGAAGGGGCAGCCTTACGCTAAACACGCCCTACGGAAACGACGTAAATTGCGTACGCAGGGCTCGCGCAACATTGTGAATCGGTGTTAGTATGCAATTTGCATACTATACACTGAGCACAATGGGAGCGCCCCCTAGCGGCCATCGCAAGAATGCAGCCTAAGATATGCGTGGCATAAGAGCCTTATGCCACGCAGATTTTAGGCTGCAGTCGGCGTTACGATGTTCCTGAATCGGGAGCATTCGTAACGCCGGGGCAAGTAAGCAATTGCGCTGTGTAACCTATGGTTACACAGGCGCAATTGCTTCTTGAATCCGGGCCATAGGGGTAGATTCAGAAAGAAGTTACTATACTATTGATACGCCGCGTAACTTCTAGGATGCTCCGGCGTATCTTTTTTCTTTATTCAGAAAACAAGATACGCCGGAATTTTGCTAAGATCCGACTGGCGTAAGTCTCTTACGCCGTCGTATCTTAGTTGCATATTTACGCCGGCCGCTAAGTGGCGCTTCCGTCGATTTACGCTAGGAATATGCAAATTAGGTAGATACGCCGATTCAGAAACGTACGTCCGCCCCGGCGCTTTTTTTTATACGTCGTTTACGTTAGGCTTTTTCCGGCGTAAAGTTACCCCTGCTATATGAGGCGTATCCTATGTTAAGTATAGACGTCGTTCCCGCGTCGAATTTTGAAAATTTTACGTCGTTTGCGTAAGTCGTCCGTGAATGGGGCTGTGCGTAATTTACGTTCACGTCGAAATAATAATAATAATAAAAATAATAATTATATAATTTGTAGTTAATTATTTAATTATTATTAATAATAATAAAAATAATAATAATAATTATATATAATTTATTATGAATATATATATATATATAATCATAATAAATGTACAATTTATGTAGATATTTTACATTTTATTATTATTAAGATTATATATAATCATAATTAACTACAAATTATATAATTATTATTATGATTATATATAATCATAATAATAATAATAATAAAATGTAAAATATGTACATAAATTGTACATTTTCTTATGATTATATATATTCATAATAAATTATATATAATTATTATTATTATTTTTATTATTAAATAATTAACTACAAATGATATAATAATTATTATTATGATTATATATAATCTTAATAATAATAAAATGTTAAATATCTACATACATTGTACATTTTATATATATATATATATATATATATATATATATATATATATATATATATATATATATATATATATATATACATAATAAATTATATATATTGATTATTATTATTATTTGTATTATTATTAATAATAATAATTAAATAATTAACTACGAATTATACAATTATTATTATTTAATTATTATTAATAATAATAAAACTAATAATAATAATAATTATAAATAATTTATTATGAATATATATATAATCATAACAAAATGTACAATTTATGTAGATATTTTACATTTTATTATTATTAAGATTTTATTAAATCATAATAATAATAATATAATTTGTAGTTAATTATTTAATTATTATTAATAATAATAAAAATATAATACTAATAATTATATATAATTTATTATGAATATATATAATCATAAAAAAAAATGTACAATTTATGTACATATTTTACATTTTATTATTATTATGATTATATATAACCATAATAATAATTATATAATTTGAATTTAATTATTAATTAACTATTAATTATTATTAATAATAATAATTATAAAAATAGATAGTTATATCCAAAAAAAATCTTAGAAGTATTTTTTTATTTATTCTTTATCTCATGGAGAAAATGTGAATAATAACATAGATATCATACAATCATCACACACCACATCTATGGAAAATCTGCTTATAAAATAATTTACCATTTGTCAATAAAAAATAAATAAAACATACATCCCAGCATTTCATTTAAAAAATCCGGTCACCCTATCTAACACATAAAATATATATATTGGGTGGGGGTTTGACCTAATCTTCAGGCCTAAAACGAGCATGATAAACACACATGCGCAGAAAATGCACCCTGGCAGCATAAAGGGTTAAAACTAGATGGTGATTCTAGCCCTTTCTTCTCGCCCCGCCCACACAGTCTGACGTTTAGGCCGAGTCTGTTGCCAGGAGTTACCAGAGTGCAGGCGTGTCCTGATTGGCTGCAGCTCGTTCTAGATCCGCCCACCGTTCCAGCTGTGCACGTATATACTCCTGTGAGGCACCCTGGAACACTTGTAGCGGCGGCGTCGTGTGAGGAACATCTCCGCCCCCTTTCTCCTCCCTCCTCCCGCCCCCTTCCTGTATTATTTATATTTTCATGTCAAATATCAGGAAGAAAATGATTTCTATAATGATAAGGAAAGAAATAGATTTTATTTGTAGGTGATTGAGAGATAAACAAGTCATCACTTCCTGGATCTGGACTCCAGGCCGGGGCGGACTGACCAGTAGGGGGCCCCATGATCAGAGGCTCTGTCACCTCTACCGAGCTCCGACCAGAGAGCGCTACACGGCGCTCTCCTCAATGGTCTCCATAATGCTATGTATATGATGGTCTCCGCCCCCACACTCCCTAACCAGAAGGAGGCCTGGTCTCCTCCCACAGACCAGGGAACACCCCCTCCATGGCAAACCCCTCCTCTGCAGCCAGCCCACCGGGATCACTGAGCCGGCTCTGCAGCCCGGATCTCGTGTTATGTCCCCGCATGGGAGGAGATCCTGTGTGTGGAGGGAGGAAGATCTTCCCTTCTGCGGGAAAATCAACTGCAGAAACGAATATTGTACCTCAGTGAGAGGAGCAGAGCTAGAGCCTGCCTGCCTGCCTGAGCCAAGGGGGGAGGAACCTGGGGCCAATGTACTGAACACACCCCTCACCCCCTCTCCCTCACCCCCCCCCTCATCCCATCTCTCCCTCACCCCCCCCCCATCCCATCTCTCCCTCACCCCCTCTCCCTCATCCCCTCTCTCCTTCCTTCCCTCCCCCCTCTCTCTCCTTCCCCTCCCTCTCTCTCACCCCCCCCTCTCCCTCCCTTATGCCCATCTCCCTCCCCTCCCTTAACCCTCTTTCCCTCCCTTACCCCCCTCTCTCTCTCTCTCACCCCTCTCTCCTTCCCCCTCCCCCTCTCTCCTTCCCCCTCCCTCTCTCCCCCCCCTCTCCCTCACCCCCCCCCCCTCATCCCATCTCTCCCTCACCCCCTCTCCCTCATCCCCTCTCTCCTTCCCTCCCCCCTCTCTCTCCTTCCCCTCCCTCTCTCTCACCCTCCTTCCCCCTCACCCCCCTCTCCCTCCCTTATGCCCATCTCCCTCCCCTCCCTTAACCCTCTTTCCCTCCCTTACCCCCCCCCTCTCTCTCACCCCTCTCTCCTTCCCTCCCCCCTCTCTCTCCTTCCCCCTCTCTCACCCTCCTTCCCCCTCTCCCTCCCTTATGGCCCTCTCCTTCCTCATCTCCCTCCCCCTCCCTTAACCCTCTTTCCCTCCCTTACCCCGCCTCTCTCTCTCACCCCTCTCTCCTTCCCTCCCCCATCTCTCTCCTTCCCCCTCCCTCTCTACCCCCCTCTCTCACCCTCCTTCCCCCTCACCCCCCCTCTCCCTCCCTTATGGCCCTCTCCTTTCTCAACTCCCTCCCCCTCCCTTGGATTTCAGGCATGCCCTTTATTGGGTAAAGGAAAAATGCACTACAGGTAGCAGCACACAGTGCGAAAAACAACTGACGCGTTTCACATTGGATATCAGTGCTTAGTCATAACTAGTAGCTATGAATAAGCATTGATATCCAATGCGAAACGCGTCAGCTGTTTTTCCCACTGTGTGCTGATACCTGTAGTGCATTTTTCCTTTAACCAATAAAGGGCACGCCTGGGACAGACCTGCAAAATGCAGGGACACGTGGTCACCCTAGTTTCAAGGCCCTTGAAAACAATATCAAAAGGGCCCTGGCATGTAAGTCAATGTAGTCTCCCCCTTATGGCTCCATTTATTTGTATCTGTAAGGGCTCTTTCACACGTCCGTTACGTTCGTCCGTTTTTTGGACGTCCGTTAACAGACCGCAATGCTTCCCTATGGGCTAGCGTCCGTTAGCGGATGAGCATACGCTAACGTCCGTTAGCATCCGTCTGCGTTCAGTTCCGTTTTTTTGGACGGAAGAAAACCCTATTTTTCTTCCGTCTAAAAAACGGAACGGACCAAAAAACGGACGTTAACGGATTATCCGTTTATCATCCGTTCCGCTAACATCCGTTTTTCTATGTAAAAAGCCCCCCAAAAAAAAAAAAAAAAACTGATGCAAAAACTGATGCAAAAACTGATGAAAAACTGATGGAAAAACTGACGAAAAACTGACGAAAAACTGACGAAAAACTGACGAAAAACTGACGAAAAACTGATGGAAGAACGGATCAACTGATGAAAAAAAAACTGATCTGAAAAACTGAACGGACGTGTGAAAGAGCCCTTAGGCTGCATTCACACCTAAGCGACAGCCGCGTACGCGTGTAGCGGCAGATTTCCCGCGATTACAAATGTTTCTTTTTTTTTTTTCTAAAGTATTCCCATTGCTGTCTATGGGAAAACGCGCCTGTCGCGTGAAAAAAAGGGTCCGGGACTTTTTTTCAGGCGACAGGCGTTGCGCGTCTATGAGATGTGAACCATCTCCATAGACGGCAATGGGAATTCTCCCCTCTAGCGACAGAAGCGTCCCGCGTCGGGCGTTTTGTCGCTTAGGTGTGAATGCAGCCTTACAGTGTGGTAGCCATAGTGATTTTATACGGTTTGAAAAACGCTCACATTCCTCTTTCGTTTTTTTTTTACTAGCGTTGGAACGATGCCACTGTTTCTCTTTTTGTAAAGCAGACAGCTGCCGCTCTCCGTAATAGCCGGATTCCACATTTTAGAGCGCGATTTTGAAACCATCCTCACAAAAAAAAATTAAAAAAATTGAATAAATAAATACAATTTGCCGGTTCTCTTCTAAACCCCTGGCGAGGGGCCCTGGACGCGGCGCACAACGATACCTTGCCTTCGCAGTTGGCACCGCCGACAACAAATGTTTAATTACTTTCTGATACATTAAACTTGCATTGTTTTTAATCTAATTGAAAGTGGCATTTAAGCATTAAATTGGCATCATCGCCCGGCGAAGATAAGAAGGTAGCTACTAGCTGGTCATTATCCTACTTATTAAATGTCAATCAGCAGTTTAGCAATTAATGGTTATGTAATCACCCTCCCTATAACTATATGGTTAAATGCCAATTAAGCAGCTCAACAATCTTTAGCCATCTCAGGCATTAATAAGGCAGTTATTACAGAGAAGTTGCCAGCAGCGTTTTTTTTTTTTTGTTTTTCGAAAAAGCATTCTGCTTCAGTTCACTTACCTACAGAAGGTTTTATTATCTCCGACTGCAGTTAACCCACTTAGGACCGACGGGAGGCGACGGCGTTTTAAAATTGGGCCCAGCGGGCCGCCGGGGAGGCAAACGGTTAATTTCTATACGTCGCGGCGCTGAACAAATAAGGCGGCTGACTGGGAATTGCTTAATGTATACTTAATTGAAGTCTGAAAAAAATCCAAGTGTAGCTGAGCAGCCGAGCGGAAAGTGTGAAGCTGGGTAGCCATGCTCGAGTAAAACTCGCCAACGCTACAATAACACATCTTATTACGCCTTGCCCCGTCGTTCTTTACTGCGCTTTAGCTGCAATGGGTCAGGGTGTAAAGTGAACCTGCAGTCAAAGATGGAATTATGCTTTGGGACAGTTTTTCATTGTCAAATATTTGTGATTTAGGTTATAATCCTATGATTAAAGCGGAGTTCCGGGCCACAATTTCACGTTTTAAATATAAATACCCCTGTAATACACAAGCTTAGCCAGTTAAAGGGTCACTAAAGGAAAACATTTTTTTAGCTGAAATGACTGTTTACAGGACATAGAGACATAATAGTTAACTGATTCCTTTTAAAAATGATTAAAAATAGATAAAAAAACAATCATATAATGTGCCTGCAGTGTAGTTTCGTTTTTGCTGTTGTTTGCTGGTTCTCTGATGTACAGAGAGCCACTAGAGGGCAGTCAGCCAATAGAGAGCAGTGATACTTTGTCTAAAACTCCTCAGCACCAATCCAGTTTCGTTTTACACACAGCTCCTTGATTAGTGACCACCGTGAGAAATCTCCCAGTACTGTGGTTATCAGGAAACAGGCAACCAGGAAGTGTCCAGAACAGAGAGAGATTTACAGCAACATGAAAGCAAAAACGAACAATGAGGACATGAAACCAGGACTGCAGTAAGGTAAAGGAAGCTATTTAGCAAAAAAAAAAAATTCCTTTAGTGACCCTTTAAGCCCCGGACCAATATGCAGCCTAAAGACCCAAGGTGTTTTTACAGTTCGGGACTGCGTCGCTTTAACAGACAATTGTGCGGTCGTGCGACGTGGCTCCCAAACAAAATTGGCGTCCTTTTTCCCCCCACAAATAGAGCTTTCTTTTGGTGGTATTTGATCACATCTGCGGTTTTTAGTTTTTGCGCTATAAACAAAAATAGAGCGACAATTTTGAAAAAAATGCAATATTTTTTACTTTTTGCTGTAATAAATATCCCCCAAAAACATATATAAAAACATTTTTTTTCCTCAGGTTAGGCCGATACGTATTCTTCTACCTATTTTTAGTAAAAAAAATCGCAATAAGCGTTTATCGATTGGTTTGCGCAAAATTTATAGTGTTTACAAAATAGGGGATAGTTTTATTGCATTTTTATTAATTTTTTTTTTTTTACTACTAATGGCGGCGATCAGCAATTTTTTTCGTGACTGCGACATTATGGCGGACACTTCGGACAATTTTGACACATTTTTGGGACCATTGTCATTTTCACAGCAAAAAATGCATTTAAATTGCATTCTTTATTGTGAAAATGACAGTTGCAGTTTGGGAGTTAACCACAGGTGGCGCTGTAGGAGTTAGGGTGCACCTAGTATGTGTTTACAACTGTAGGGGGGTGTGGCTGCAGGAATGACGTCATCGATCGTGTCTTCCCTATAAAGGGAATGACGCGATCGATGCGCCGCCATAGTGAAGGACGGGGAAGCCGTGTTTACATACGGCTCTCCCCGTTCTTCAGCTCCGGTTAGCGATCGCGACGGAGCGGCTATAAACAAATAGCCGCGCCGTGGTCCCGGATCGCTCCCCGAGCGGACCCGACCTCCGCATGTAGCGGGGGGGGGTCCCGATCGGACCCCCCACCCGCTAATAGGCGAGGACGTACGTGTACGCCCATGTGCCTGTACGTGCCATATTGTGGACGTATATGTACATGCAGGGGTCGGGAACTGGTTAATGTATTCTAGTAAAGTTAGTCTGTAAACTAAGGTCCGTTTTGTTAGGTTGTTACAGCATTTAGACACTTTATAAAATAGAAATGGACTGGGGCCATCTTAAGTGTGTGCATCATGAAGCCAGACTGTATGACTTCCTGGATTTCAGCCTTGCAGATCTCGCACATGCTCAGTGCTGCACAAGCAGTGTCAGATCAGGTTTCAGCACCTGTGCTGTCCAAGTCACATGATTCTTTGAGACTGGGGAGTGCACAGACTCCTGGAAAGTTACACCCACTACATTCCCAGGAGTCTGTGCGGTGTAGGTTAGGAAGCATTAAGCACCTAGGTGCAGGAAGAGGGAAGATTAACTATTCTGCCTAGCAACAACACTTTGAAGGCATCTAAAAAAAAAAAAAAATCGTAAAGGACTAATGACATTTTTTTAAAACTACTGATGTAATGTTATATTTATGGGTGGAACTCCACTTTAAGCCCACAATTGGGTAAAATGTGTTACATAGCCAGATTCAGAAAGAGTTAAGCCGGCGTATTAGTAGATACGCCGTCGTAACTCTGAATCTAAGCCGTCGTACATTTAAGTGTATTCTCAAATTGAGATACACTTAAATCTAACTAAGATATGACGGCCTGCGCCGTCGTATCTTAGCTTTCTATTTAGGCCGGCCGCTAGGGGCGTGAACGCTGATTTACGCCTAGAATGTGTAAATCAGCGAGATACGCCTATTCACGAACGTACGCTTGCCCGTGGCAGTAAAGATACGCCGTTTACGTAAGGCGTTTTCAGGTGTAAAGTTAGTCTAACAAAAAGCTGGCCCAGCCAATGTTAAGTAGGGACGACGGTCCCGCGTCGAATTTTGAAAATTTTACGTCGTTTGCGTAATTCGTCCGTGAATGTGGCTGGACGTAATTTACGTTCACGTCGAAACCAATAAGTCCTTGCGGCGTAATTTGGAGCATGCGCACTGGGATACGTCCACGGACGGCGCAGGCGCCGTTCGTTCAAAACGTTATTTACGTGGGGTCATGGTTTATTTACATAAAACACGCCCACCTCTTCACAATTTGAATTAGGCGCGCTTACGCCGGCCCATTTACGCTACGCCGCCGTAACTTAGGACGCAAGTGCTTTGTGAATACAGCACTTGCCTCTCTGACTTACAGCGGCGTAGCGTACATGCGATACGCTACGCCTGCACAAAGTTAAGTCTTTCTGAATCTGGCTAACAGGGTTGTTCTCCCTTGGGTGGAGACCAGGCTAAAGCCAACGTATTTCACCCAATTGTGGGCTTATTTGTAGATGCCTCTACGATTAACATGTTAGTGGGTGTTCTTCCTTGGTTGGAGCCATTTGATGCATCCCTGATCACAGGGGGCCAGATTCTCAGCAGAGTTACGACGGTGTATCTCAGGACCGCTAGGTGGCGTTTACGTTCAGGTCTCATTTGTTTATGCAAATGAGCCTGATACGCCGATTCCCGAACGAATTCGCGTTGCGTAGCCGTCTTTTGCGTAAGCGTAAGGTTACCCCTGTTATATGAGGGGTAACCTTACGCCAGTCCGCCATATGCCATGTTAAGTATGGCGTCGGGTCCGCGTCGTCTTTTCCCGTCGGGTACGTTGTTTTCCTAAGTCGTTCTTGAATACGACTTTACGTCAATGACGCACACGTCGGCGTCATTGACGTTTTCTGTCGAGAACTGGAGCATGCGCACTGGGCTATTTTAAGCCCGGGGCATGCGCAGTTCGATCGGCACGGGGGCGCGCTTAATTTAAATTCAAGCCGCCCCCTTTGAATTACGCGGGGATACGCCGGGCCTTTTACACTACGCCGCCGCAAACTACGGAGCAAGTGCTTGAGGAATACGGCACTTGCTCCAGTAAGTTGCGGCGGCGTAGTGTAAATGGCTTACGCTACGCCCGCGGCAAAACTACGAGAATCTGGCCCAGGGTGCTTTAGTACTACTTGAATCAGAAAAGGGCTGGCGACTCGGATGCTCTTGAATAAAAGTCCTTTATTTAGTGGGTACAGGCTACGCTGACGTGTTTCGGCTAAGAAGCCTTCACCAAAGCATACCAGGCATGCTTTAGTACTACGCGCCATTTTGTTGTAGACCTATAAAACTTAGGACCAGTGACATCATACAAGTGTAAACCTAGAGTCCAGCCAGCAACTGATGACATCACACAGATAAACCTAAAAACCAATGAGGGGACAATGACATCATCACATAGTTGGCCCATCAACTAACTCAAGCTAGTGAAATTCACTAAGAACCCTATCGATCTAGGAAGTCGGCGGCCTCACTTGACCATGAAATAAACAACGTCTGACAAGCTATTTAGCATGGTGTGCAAATAAAACTACTTTGTATCACAATTATATCTGGACTGCAATCAGAGATAGAACAATCAAAATGCCGATAGCGAAAGGTTTGGCGCTCAGCTTCTGTATAAACAGCTCGATAGAAAAGTTAAGATCCCCCCCCCTCCCTCTCAGCCCGGCTGTGTAAAAATACAGTTCCTGCCTTCAATCTATTCGAATTTGAGAAAAGTCACTGATTATTACCTAGACAAATTCACCTGACTCCCTCTTCCTACTCAATTACTTAATGAGGCATGGCTGCCTGTGTGCGCCATTATCGTCATTAAATGCTTGACTGCGGCTGAGGAGATGCAGCTATTGTCTCAATACAAATATTTCTTCCGAAAGGTCTCTGCGGTGGAAGGAAGATTTTCCTCCTGACAGGTGCGGAGTCCGTAGTATCATCACGCCTTGCCTCTAATGAACATTTTTTTTTTCTTACCGGACGGAATAATCAAAATTTCTTATCTGTGAAAATTAAAGGCCCATATAATATCTCACAAATATCTCACATTTTTGTAAAAAAATAAAAATAAATATTCTGGCCCGGATTCAGAAAGAAGATACGACGGCATATCTCCTGATACTCCGTCGTATCTCTGAGTCCGGCCGTCGGATCTATGCGCCTGATTCATAGAATCAGTTACGCATAGATATCCCTAAGATCCGACAGGTGTAAGTGACTTACGCCGTCAGATCTTAGGCTGCAATTCCAGGCCGGCCGCTAGGTGGCGCTTCCGTATTATTACGCAAGGAATATGCAAATGAGGAGTTATGCCGATTCAGAAACGAACGACCGCCTGGCGCTTTTTTTTTACGTCGTTTGCGTTCGACTATTTCCGGCGTATAGTTACCCCTGCTATATGAGGCATAGCTAATGTTAAGTATGGCCGTCGTTCCCGCGCCGAGTTTTGAAATTTTACGTCGTTTGTGTAAGTCGTTCGCGAATACGGATGGACGTAATTTACGTTCCCGTCGATACCAATGACGTCCTTGCGACGTCGTTTAGAGCAATGCACTCTGGGATTTTTTTGGGACGGCGAAAGGGCGGTTCAGTTGGCGCGGGGGCGCGCTTCATTTAAATGATACACGCCCCCTACCCGACAAATTTGAATTCCGCCGGGGGATTTACGATATGCCGCCGCAACTTTACAGGCAAGTGCTTTGTGAATAAAGCACTTGCCTGAAAAACTTGCGGCGGCGTAACGTAAAACAGATAGGTTGCGCAGATCTAAAGATCCGCTCACCTATCTGAATCTAGCCCTCTATCTTTTCATGTGACAGCACTGAAGAAATGAGACTTTGCTACAATGTAAAGTAGTGAGTGTGCGGCTTGTATAACAGTGTAAATTTGCTGTCCCCTCAAAATAACTCAACACACAGCCATTAATGTCTAAACTGCTGGCAACAAACGCGAGTCCACCCCTAAGGGAAAATGCCCAAATTGGGCACAATCAGCCATTTTCCCTCCCCGGTGTCATGTGACTCGTTAGTGTTACAAGGTCTCAGGTGTGAATGGGGAGCAGGTGTGTTAAATTTGGTGTTATCGCTCTCACTCTCTCATACTTGTAACTGGAAGTTCAACATGGCACCTCATGGCAAAGAACTCTCTGAGGATCTGAAAAAAATAATTGTTGCTCTACATAAAGATGGACCTCACTATAAGAAGATTGCCAAGACCCTGAAACTGAGCTGCAGCACGGTGGCCAAGACCATACAGCGGTTTATCAGGACGGGTTCCACTCAGAACAGGCCTCGCCATGGTCGACCAAAGGAGTTGAGCGCACGTGCTCAGCGTCATATCCAGAGGTTGTCTTTGGGAAATAGACGTATGCATACCTCCCAACTGTCCCCGATTTCGAGGGACTGTCCCTGATTTGGAGCAATGTCCCTCTGTCCCTCATTCCTCCTCATTTGTCCCTCATTTTGGTCTGATCCATATAGATGTAAGATGTAAGATGTCTATCAAAGGTGTTTCCCAGCGCTAAACCTTTCACCTGATTTCTAAATTACTGCATTTGTATATTCCAAGAGCCAATATAAAGGAATAGTAGTGGTAAAAAAGCACTTGTGGGTTTAACCAATCTTATTTTTTTTGTACAATTCTCCTTTAACGGGGCGTGGCAAGGGGTGTGTCCTATGCCTGCATACTTTTTCTGATAGGTGTCCCTCATTCCCATCTCAGAAAGTTGGGACGTATACGTGCTGCCAGCATTGCTGCAGGGGTTGAAGGGGTGGGGGGGTCAGCCTGTCAGTGCTCAGACCATACGCCGCACACTGCATCAAATTGGTCTGCAGGCCTAGCCGAAAGAGGTGCAGTGCAGAAAAAAAGCTTAAGTGCTATGGCCATGCGTTCTTTCACACAGTGGGTTTCCCACCCCCAAATGATATTACAAGCGACCAACTCCCAGGGAGCATGTACACCGTGAGCTCTCTGCCTTCCCCCCCCCCCCATGGCCAGATCAGGTAGACCTATTCAAATCAGGAGGAACTGGGCTCCCGGGGGAATCACTCCCGTGCCCAACATCCTGTGGACCCCCCCATTTCTGTTCCAGCCGGTCCAACCTTCAGAGCCCCCATCATACCAGCAGGGACTGGTGCTTTTGAAAGTGTGACATCTGCAAAATTAGTTTTGGATCAAAAATAGAAGGGGTCGAATTGTCAAGCCTTTATAGCTGTCGGTGTACCATAGGTGGAGATTTTCCCTCATTTCCTTTCCTGGAAAGGGGCGTACAAAATAATACAGCTGTCATTATTACAGGAGATTTTCCAAAAATGGACACCTGTTTTAGAGGGGACCATTCACAACTTGACCTCCATAATGCAAAGAAAGGCAACCTGAGAAAATCCGCCATCTTTACTGGTCCAGCGCTCACAGGGTAGAGTACCCTAGACTTTGGCAATGGATCAACAATGAGTGAGTGAGTGAGTAACCTGCCGCCCTGTGTCCTCAGAAGAGGTGGGTCTTAAGTTTTTTTCTGAAGGTCCGATGGTTTTCTTCCATGCGGATGTCCGTGGGTATAGCGTTCCATAGCCATGGTCCTTGGACTGCAAATCTTCGTTCTCCTTTAGATTTGTAGCGGGTCTTGGGGATGTGGAGAAGGTTTTGGTTAGTTGACCGGAGGGCGCGACTAGGGGTGTAGTGTTTTATTTTCTCACATAGGTATTAAGGAGCGTTTCCTTGTGTGCATTTGTGAGTGAGGCAGAGGGTCTTGAATGTAAACTGATCCTTCACGGCTAGCCAATGGAGGGTCCTCAGGGACGGGGTGATTGATTCCCAGGGTTTTTTCCCCGTTACCAGTCTGGCTGCAGTGTTCTGAACAACTTGTAGACGCAAAATTTGGTATTTGGGGAGTCCTAGGTAGAGGGAGTTTGCGTAGTCGAGTCGGGAATTGATGATTGTTCCAACTACTACTGCTGTGTCCCATTCCGGGATGAAGGGGATGAGTTCAACTTACTCAAAAGAGCTGCTTGGTTAGAAGGTGGCAGTGTTGCCAACCAACCAGATTGAAATTTACTGGCACGACACCCGAAATTTACTGGCGCAGCCACATTTTTACTGGCATTTTACAAAAGTTACTAAATTCCATTTTTAGGTGCAAATTTCAGTATTTAGGGTACAAACAAGTACGCTAGGCGAATAGCAATGTGATTTAAGGTAGATATTAAGGTAAAAAATATATATATTTGTTATTTTCGATATAATAAGGGCAAATTATTTAGTCACATCACCCCATGCCTCCATCCCCCTCTGCCACCAACACCCCCTGCCTTCACCCCCCTCTGCGATGCCACAATCTCCCCCTGCCTCCAATCTCCCTCTGCCTCCAATCTCCATCTGCCTCCAATCTCCCTCTGCCTCCAATCTCCCCCAGGTCCCCTGCCTCCAATCACCCTCTGCCTCCAATCTCCCCCAGGTCCCCTGCCTCCAATCACCCTCTGCCTCCAATTACCCTCTGCCTCCAATCTCCCCCTGCCTCCAATCTCCCCTTGCCTCCAATCTCCCCTTGCCTCCAATCTCCCCCTGCTTCCAATCTCCCCCTGCCTCCAATCTCCCCTTGCCTCCAATCTCCCCTGCCTCCAATCTCCCCCTGCCTCCAATCTCCCCCTGCCTCCAATCTCCCCTTGCCTCCAATCTCCCTCTGCCTCCAATCTCCCCCAGGCTCCCTACCTCCAATCACCCCCTGCCTCCATCCCTCTCTGCCACCATCACCCCCTGCCTTCACCCCCCTCTGCGGTGCCACAATCTCCCCCTGCCTCCAATCTCCCTCTGCCTCCAATCACCCCCTGCCTTCATCCCCTTCTGCGGTGCCACCAACAACCCCTGCCTCCATCCCCCACCCTCTGCGGTGCCACCATTCCCCTCTGCGGTGCCACCAACACCCCCTGCCTCCAATCTTCCCCTGCCTCCAATCTCCCCCTGCCTCCATCCCCCTCTGTGGTGCCACCGCAGCCACCATTGCCCCATGCCTCCAATCTCCATGCGCAGTTCCAAGCCGAACCAATCTATTTTTACTGGCACATTCCCGCAGACACAGACATTTACGAACGGAGGGGAAAAAGTGCCCGTTTTTACGAACTGTCCTTAAAAATACGTACGGTTGGCAACACTGGAAGGTGGTATCTCTTTAAGAAGCGTTGACTGCCTGTAATTAAAACATTAATCAACAGACTGCTGAATGTTTCCTATTCGTGGAAGGCCATTTTGCAGAAATACTTCTCCACAGCTGCAAACTAGTGCTATAAGATTTAACAAGGAATAAAGCAAGGAACAGCTTGAGCGATGTAAAAATAATGGCTGATTTTACAAGGAAAATTCAATTTCTTTTTTCCTTTTTGCTTTACCGGCTTCCGGCTTGTTATAAAACCATCCTAGTCGCCCTCTGGTGGTTTAGGGGGATTTATAGCAAATGCACTAAGTGTTTCTGGAAAGAGGATTAATAAGAGGACAGAATGGGCGACAAATGTGTGGGCAAATTCATATATATGTAGCGCCCCCTTACTTTCAGTATGGGCACTACGCTAAAGTTAGTGGGGAATGGGAGAGTTATTTGGCTCCCATTCAGAATTTGCTAAATTTGGGCTGCTGTCATTCCTGAACTGTCCTGTAGGTCAGTCTGCGCTCCAGGGGTGCCGATCCCACCCCTGGGCGACAGTTGGCGCTAGAGGGGTTCTGGCAGAGCGGCTTTTCCCCAGCAGCCAATTAGAGGGGTTTTCCCTCACAGGGCATATCTGTGGCTGATGCCATTTTTGTGTGTTCTTCGCGGGTTCCTGGTTCGAGGTGCGGCACCCACCTTTAGAGTGTGCGCACATCGCGGGGCAACTCCACTATGGCCTACCTGACCTGGGGTCACGCGCTATGCGGAGTTCCAGACTTTGGGCCCTCTTGGCCTGGAGCAACTGATGCTACAAAGGGGCCCAAGTGACTTACTGGGTCCCCCATCTACTGAGGAGATCCCAGGCTGTATGCCGTTCGGTGGGGGGTCGGCTTGAGGAGAACCCAGAGGCAGGTTGTCCAATAGGGCTTGAACGAACCTTCAGGGATCTGGTGACCGGGACATCGACATCCTCCTCCTTGGCGGAAACTTCCTCCTCAGTGGATTTACCCTGTGTCTTTGGCTTCATGGCAGCTTCCTCCTCGGCGGGTTTACCCTGTGTCTTTGGCTTCATGGCAGCTTCCTCCTCGGCGGCTTTGTTCGGTGGCCAATACGATCGCTTCTCCTCTCGGACAATCGTGTCTTAAGATCCGCTTCCTGATTGGCCGAGAGGAGAATCAGGAAGACAATAGCGAATATTAGTTTAGTATTGTCACACAACACAGCACCATCCATCTTTCCCTCAACTCTGAGCAGTTTCCCAGTCCCGACTGCTGAAAAACATCCCCACAGCATGATGCTGCCACCACCATGCTTCACGGTGGGGATGGTGTTCTTTGGGTGATGTGTTGTGTTTGCGCCAGACATAGCATTTTCTTTGATGGCCAAAAAGTAAAAAAAAAATTTATCAGACCAGAGCACCTTCCTCCATACATTTTGGGAGTCTCCCACGTGTCTTTTCGCAACCTCAAATCGTGCCATTTTGTTTTTTCTGCTGAAAGTAATGTCTTTCTTCTGGCCACTCTGCCATAAAACCCAACTGGAGCGTACAGCTTATTGTCGTCCTATGTACAGATACTCCAGTCTCTGCTGTGGAATTCTGCAGCTCCTCCAGGGTTACCTTAGGACTCTGTGCCGCCTCTCTGATAAATGCCCTCCTTGCCCGGTCCGTGAGTTTTGGTGTGTGGCCGTCTCTTGGCAGGTTTGCTGTTGTGCCATGTTCTTTCCATTTGGTTATGATAGATTTGATGGGGCTCCTAGGGTTCATTAAAGATTTGGATATTTTTTTATAACCTAACTATGAATTTTACTTCTCAACAACATTGTCCCTTACTTGTTTGGAGAGTTCCTTGGTCTTCATGGCGGTGTTTAGTTAGTGGTGCCTCTTGCTTAGGTGTTTCAGCCTTTGGGGCCTTTCAAAAAGGTGTGTATCTCTCTGGAGAAGAGACGCTTGAGAGGGGATATAATAGCAATGTACAAATCCCGTACTGGTGACCCTAGCATAGGGAAAAAACTTTTCAGTGAAAGGGAATTTAAAAAGACACGTGGCCATTCACTGGAATTGGAAGAGAAGCAGTTTAAACTTAAACTAGGTAGAGGGTTCTTTACTGTCAGAGTGGTAAGGGTGTGGAATTATCTTCCACAAGCAGTGGAATCAGCAGGGAGCGTCAATAGTTTAAAAAAACGATTAGATGGGCACCTTAACGACCACAACATACAGGGGTATACAATGCAATACTGACATACACACATACACACACACATCATAGGTTGAACAGGATGGATTGGTGTCTTTTTTTCAGCCTTACCAACTATGGGGCAGATCCACAAAAGAATTACGCTGGCGTATCACTTGATACGCCGCGTAATTTCAAATTTCCTGCGTCGTATCTTTGTTTTGTATCTACAAAACAAGATACGACGGCATCTCGGATCGATCCGACAGGCGTACATCTTAGTACGCCGTCGGATCTTAGGTGCATTTTTTCGGCGGCCGCTAGGTGGCGTTTCCGTCGAATTCTGCGTCGAGTATGCAAATTAGCTTGTTACGGCGATCCACGAACGTACGTCCAGCCGGCGCATTTTTTTACGGCGTTTGCGTTCGGCTTTTTCCGGCGTATAGTTACCCCTGCTATTATGAGGCATACTCAATGTTAAGTATGGCCGTCGTTCCCGGGTCGCCTTTTGAATTTTTGACGTTGTTTGCGTAAGTCGTTCGCGAATAGGGATTTGCGTAGAATGACGTCACCGTCGTAAGCATTGGCTTGTTCCGGTTTAATTTCAAGCATGCGCACTGGGATACCCCCCAGGACGGCGCATGCGCCGTTCAAAAAAAACGTTTTTTACGTCGGGTCACGACGTATTTACATAAAACACGCCCCCATCACATCCATTTGAATTCCGCGCCCTTACGCCGCCAAAGATACACTACGCCGTCTTAACTTACGGCGCAAATTCTTTGAGGATTCGAAAAAAAAAAGTTACTGCAGCGTAGTGTATCTTAGATACGCTGCGCCCGGCGGAGATATGCGCAGAGGTACGTGAATCTGCCCCTATGTAACTATGTAACACTGAACCCAATGACATCCTCTTGTTCTATGACAACCTATGGGGTTGAGTTTGATTGGTAAAAGGCTCAGTTCATTGCTGCATAAATGATACATTTTTTATTTATTTTTTGGCACTGAAAACCCTGAAAAGAAAACGCCTGCTCACAGCATCCAAAACAGCGTTGCGTCTTTTGCAGAACCACAAACCTCAGCAGTATAGGGTAGCCTAGTGTGCTGGGACTAAGGGCCAGATTCACGTAGCTTGGGCGCAGCGTAACGTAACCCGTTTACGTTACACAGCCGCAAGTTTTCAGATTTAGTGCCCGATCCACAAAGCACTTACCTGGAAATTTGCGGCGGTGTATCGTAAACACGTCCGGCGCAAGGCGGCCCAATTCAAATGGGGCGGGTACCATTTAAATTAGGCGCGCTCTCGCGCCAGACGTATTGCGCATGCTCCCGTCGCAAATTTTTCCGACGTGCTTTGCGCGAAATTACGACGCGCCGACGTTTTGAGAATCGCGACGTCAACAAAGCACTTATGTCGGGAAAAAGAAATTTTTTAAAAAAAATTCAAAAGCGACGCGGGAAAGACGGGCATACTTTAACATGGTGGAGTACTTTTCCACCATGTTAAAGGTGCACTATCTTTGCAACGGAAATCTAACACTTGCGACGACGTAACGACGGGAAAAACCTTTGTGGATCGCCGTAACTCCTAATTTGCATACCCGACGCTGGTTTACGACGCAAACTCCCCCCAGCGGCAGCCGCGGTATTGCATCCTAAGATCCGACAGTGTAAGTCCATTACACCTGTCAGATCTAAGGGATATCTATGCGTAACTGATTCTATGAATCAGTCGCATAGATACTCTGAGAGATACGACGGAGTATCTGAGATACTCCATCGTATCTCCTTTGTGAATCTGGCCCTAACAGTCGCTCAACAGTCGTAAGGCCCAAAGATGACCCATTGCCTGATATAAGCAACATTGTTTGTCTCATGGATTCATATTGACGGCTTGTTAATCATAATGCTTTCACCTGTGAGTTAGGCATGCCCCATCATGGCGACCTTTGACCAGCTACCAGCGGGGTGCCATTAATTAGATGGAGTCATGCCTGGCCTTTACTTCATTAGCAGAAAAGACGCAGTATGACGGAAATTTTTTTATTATTATTTTTCCAAAACTCCACCACTCCCCAAGCAACACGGTGCAAGTAGGTAATTATAATTAATTGCTAGTTACCCGCCACACTCAGCCTACCTGTTGTTGTAGAAACAAATGCTAAGAAGGCACAGAGCGCAGGACCGCGGTCTGCAGGAGGTCAGCTATTTGATGTCAGGCCCGGAGGTGGTCTTACTAGTCTTCTAAGTGATGTAATAAATCAAGATGGTTAATATTACTCAAAGTAACAAGACTATATAAATTGTGATGTCAGCAGATAATAAAAAACATTCACAGAGACAGGGAGAGGGTGATGATGTCACGCCTACACAATAGAACTTATATCTAGAGGGTGATGATGTCACGCCTACACAATAGAACTTAAATCTAGCGGGTGATGATGTCACGCCTACACAATAGAACTTATATCAGGATGGTGATGATGTCACGCCTACACAATAAAACTTATATCTAGAGGGTGATGATGTCACACCTACACAATAGAACTTAAATCTAGAGGGTGATGATGTCACGCCTACACAATAGAACTTATATCTAGAGGGTGATGATGTCACGCCTACACAATAGAACTTATATCTAGAGGGTGATGATGTCACGCCTACACAATAAAACTTATATCTAGAGGGTGATGATGTCACGCCTACACAATAAAACTTATATCTAGAGGGTGATGATGTCACACCTACACAATAGAACTTAAATCTAGAGGGTGATGATGTCACGCCTACACAATAGAACTTATATCTAGAGGGTGATGATGTCACGCCTACACAATAGAACTTATATCTAGAGGGTGATGATGTCACTCCTATAAAATAGAACTCATATTTGGAGAGTGGGAATGACACTTCTGTAAATAGAACTTAAGTTTGAAAAGCTGCGAAGCCTCTCCTATACCGTAGAACTTAAAGTTTGAAGGCGGCGATGTCACTGCTCTAGAATAAACCGTATACTGGAAGGATGGTGGTGATGTCACGCCTATAAAACAGAATTTATATTTGGAGGGTGGTGATGTTTGATCCTAGAGGAGAGAATTTATAGCTGAAAGGCAGTGATGTCAAAATATCTTATATTTGGAGAGCAGTGATGTCACTCCAGTAAAATGGATTTTATATTTGGAGAGCAGTGATGTCACTCCTGTAAAATGGATTTTATATTTGGAGAGCAGTGATGTCACTCTTATAAAATGGATCTTATATTTGGAGAGCGGTGATGCACTCCTATAAAACGGATCTTATATTTGGAGAGCAGTGATGTCACTCCTGTAAAATAGATCTTATATTTGGAGAGCGGTGATGTCACTCCTGTAAACTGGATTTTATATTTGGAGAGCGGTGATGTCACTCCTGAAAAATGAATCTTATATTTGGAGAGCGGTGATGTCACTCCTGAAAAATGAATCTTATATTTGGAGAGCGGTGATGTCACTCCTGTAAAATGGATCTTATATTTGGAGAGCGGTGATGTCACTCCTGTAAAATGGATTTTATATTTGGAGAGCAGTGATGTCACTCCTGTAAAATGGATCTTATATTTGGAGAGCGGTGATGTCACTCCTGTAAAATGGATTTTATATTTGGAGAGCAGTGATGTCACTCCTGTAAAATGGATTTTATATTTGGAGAGCAGTGATGTCACTCCTGTAAAATGGATTTTATATTTGGAGAGCAATGATGTCACTCCTGTAAAATGGATCGTATATTTGGAGAGCAGTGATGTCACTCCTGTAAAATGGATCTTATATTTGGGGAGCGGTGATGTCACTCCTGAAAAAACGGATCTTTTGTTTTGAGAGCAGTGATGTCACTCTTATAAAATGGATCTTATATTTGGAGAGCGGTGATGTCACTCCTATAAAACGGATCTTATATTTGGAGAGCAGTGATGTCACTCCTGTAAAATAGATCTTATATTTGGAGAGCGGTGATGTCACTCCTGTAAACTGGATTTTATATTTGGAGAGCGGTGATGTCACTCCTGAAAAATGGATCTTATATTTGGAGAGCGCTGATGTCACTCCTGTAAAATGGATCTTATATTTGGAGAGCGGTGATGTCACTCCTGTAAAATGGTTCTTATATTTGGAGAGCGGTGATGTCACTCCTGTAAAATGGATCTTATATTTGAAGAGCGGTGATGCACTCCTATAAAACGGATCTTATATTTGGAGAGCAGTGATGTCACTCCTGTAAAATAGATCTTATATTTGGAGAGCGGTGATGTCACTCCTGTAAACTGGATTTTATATTTGGAGAGCGGTGATGTCACTCCTGAAAAATGAATCTTATATTTGGAGAGCTCTGATGTCACTCCTGTAAAATGAATCTTATATTTGGAGAGCGGTGATGTCACTCCTGTAAAATGGATTTTATATTTGGAGAGCAGTGATGTCACTCCTGTAAAATGGATTTTATATTTGGAGAGCAGTGATGTCACTCCTGTAAAATGGATTTTATATTTGGAGAGCAATGATGTCACTCCTGTAAAATGGATCGTATATTTGGAGAGCAGTGATGTCACTCCTGTAAAATGGATCTTATATTTGGGGAGCGGTGATGTCACTCCTGAAAAAACGGATCTTTTGTTTTGAGAGCAGTGATGTCACGTCTATCAAATGGATTTTACATTTGGAGGGTGATGATGTCATTCCCATAAAATGGATCGTATATTTGGAGGGTGATTATATCACTTCTATAAAATATATTTTATATTTGGAAAGCGATGATGTAATTCCTACAAAATGGATCTCATAATTGGAGAGCGGTGATGTCACGCCTATAAAAAGAATCCTATATTTGGACTAATCCACCTGAACTGACCACTCTAAGGAAATGACACATCAGCGCAGTATAAAGGTGCGTTTACGGAGACCCAGAAGACCTTGTCGTTTTTAATAATTATTTATTCGTGAGATAATGATTTTGACACCCCGGTTTTACAAAACTCCAGACTCCCCACCCCAAGCTGGTACAACATCTGACCTAACTTCATTGAATCGATGCCTCCATTGCCCCGACACTAGGAAAGTGTTAATGGCGGTTTCTGGCACGTGACTCTTTGATTGGTCCATGGATTTAGGTTCCCACCAGCAATCACATATATTGTTCTCTTTCCTCTTGATGAGGACTTTATTTTTCAGATGATATGGTCTTCCCCATTGTTTTATCATGTTATTTGTTGTTGTTCTATAATTAAGACATCAGAAAACCAGATGGAGACATTATTGTCCCCATTGTTTTGTGCCGGCGCTCCAACCACGCATCCTGTAGTATCATCTTATTCCACAGCTAAATCTTTCTTAATGTTCAAAAAAGCAACTAAGCAAGTTTTATGTTGTGAACTTTTTTTCAAACTTTTGATCAAAGATTGCGAGCAGATTTAAAGGAAAACTCATCTTTTTGCAAAAAAAAACTAAGGGCCAGATCCACAGCCAGCCGCCGTAACTTAAATATTGCCATTTAAGTTACACGGCCGCAAAATTTCTACCTAAGTGCCCGATCCACAAAGCACTTACCTAGAAATTTTCGGCTGTGTAACTTAAATCCGGCCGGCGCAAGGCGTTCCTATTCAAAAGGGGCGAGTCCCATTTAAATTAGGCGCGCTCCCGCGCCGGCCGTACTGCGCATGCTCACGACGTCATTTTCCCGACGTGCTTAGCGCGGTTTTACGTTGCGCCGGGTTTTGAGAATCGCGACGGGCGTAAAAAAAAAAATACGAGTTGCGGCGGTAAAAAAAAAAATTTGAAAAAAAAAAGACGGCGACGCGGGGTTAGAAGGGTCTACTTTTACAAGGCCTAAACAGTTTAGGCCTTGTAAAAGCAGCCCTAATTTTGCGTTTGCAAACTAATACTTACGGAGAAAAAACGAAGCGTAAAAGCTTCGTGGATCTCCGTAAGTGCTAATTTGCATACCCCAAGCGGCATTTCGACGAGGAATGCCCCCAGCGGCGGATGCGGTACTGCATCCTAAGATCCGGCAGTGTAAGTCCCTTACACATGTCGGATCTTCTCCCTATCTCTTGGAAACTGATTCTGTGGATCAGTTCCAAAGATAGAAACAGGGATACGCCGGCGTATCCCTTTTGAGGATCTGGCTCTAAAAGCCCAAATGGTTTAAATCGGCTAAATACATTTCAAGACAAATGTCCTTAAAACTCAACAAAATTCCTACAGGTGGTTTTCTTGGAAAAGCAGGCATAGCCCAGGTGGAAAAGCCTGTCTACTGCCAGCAATGTTGCCAGAATGCCCCGGTGTGGAAGCAGTGGCCTCTCTGAAGAGGTGTGACACGCCTCCTGCTGAGTCAGAGCTAGCACTCTCCAATCAGCAGGGAGAATGAGCTTTGCCAGATCTGATTCAGCAGGTAGGCGTGTCAAACCTCTGCAGAGAGACCACTGCTTCCACACAGGGGAGCAAGGGTCCTTCCCTGGCAAGGGAAAATGCTTTTCTACCCATTCTTGTTCCAACCAAGCACCCTGTAGTATTTTATGCCACAGATAAATGTTTCTCACGTGTATGTTTTCTTTTGTAAACCCAGCCCCCTGCTGAGTCAGACCCAGGGATGGACTGGCCATTGGCACTACAGGGAGTTTCCCGGTGGGCCGATGGCTCAGTGGGCCGGCTTCAGTGACAGCGGACCGCCGCCCCCTTCCGCTCCTCTGTCTCTCTCTTCCTGCAGTGATCACCTCCTCTCCCTCCCCGCAGCGCTCACCTGGGGAGAACAGAGAAGCAGGGGGAGGACCAGAGGAGCAGGGGGGACGGCAGAGGAGCATGGGGGAGGGGACAGACAGCTGACTCAACAGCTATGGCCTGGGAGTTTCTCACTTCTGCCTAATCTTGTCCCATAATGGGGGGCACCGAACTGATTCTTTTTACCGGGTGAAATAATGTCTAGCTTCCCCACTGGCTAGTGAAGGGGGAGAGGGTGGCCGGGGGGGTGGTGGGTGCGGGAGTTGTCCGGCCGCCATGGGAGAGACCTGTCAAAGTGGGCCAGTCTGGATGAAGTCCAGGGCCAAATTTTTGTCCCAGTCCAGCCCTGGTCAGACCCGTAGCTCTGCAATCTGAAAAGCTCATGCTTAGTGGAGAGCTGCAGCTCTGACTCAGCAGGGGGATGTCAGACCTCTGCAGAGAGACCGCTGAGATACGTTACGCCGGCCGATAGATACACAATTGTATCTGAATCCGGGGCCCATGTGCGTGTAAAGGCAGGCGTCCCAATACTTTTGACAATATTGTATGTCTGTTTACAGGTTTGGCATCAGCGACGGGAAGGAGGGTATTCCGAGATCCTGCTATATGAGCGCACTTCTCCTTTGATACACAGTAGAAAAAATATTGATTCAGAAGAAGGTACAGTATATATTTATTTTGCTCAGCTAAACCTTCGCTATCTTCGTTCGTCGAGGAGCGCCAGTGTTTCATCTCTTTCCCGGTGTACGAAGGCACCGCGGCGCGGTCTCTCAGCTCCCCATGGGCCCCCAAGCCTTAGCACACAGTTTAGCTTTGTTTTAAGAAGTTCGGAAGGGTCCCCAGCGGCATCCGAAAAACTTCCAGGGCACTGGAAATTTCAGCGCCAGTGGTTGAGGAATTATGCCGGTTATTCTCCAGGGGGGCCCAGAAAGAACCCGCAACTGTCATTTTAGATGAAACAGTGGCGCTCGGCGCATCCGGAGCCGAGATGTAATGCCAGGCAGCCTCCTCATGACTTTAAAGGGAGGCTGCGTCATGGTTGGGTCAGGGAAGGTAAACGTCTTATTTGTAGCTAGTGGAGCATAAATCCTCAGCTGACGCAGCTTCTACCAGACCAGCTCCTGGTGTCTATTGCATCAGTAATTACCGCCGCGGCAAAACAAACACGAGTCAAAGGACAGACAGCCTTCGAGACCTTTCCTATTATTTGTCTGTCCCCGTTGTTAGCACAGTGTGCGTTTGGAACTTTAGTTATTTTTAGAGGAGAGCTCCATCCGGGATACAAGTCACTAGCAGACACACAGTACATACTAAAAAGCTTCATACATTTCTTCTCCTTTCTCAGTACCTGCATTTAACCACTTCCATACCGGGGGGCACTTATACACCTTCCCGCCCAGACCAATTTTCAGCTTTCAGCGCTGTTGCACTTTGAATGACAATTGCGCGGTCGTGCTACACTGTACCCAAACTAAATTTTTATCATTTTGTTCCCACAAATAGAGCTTTCTTTTGGTGGTATTTGATAACCTCTGGGATATTTATTTTCTGCAAAAAAAAATAAAAAAATTACCGAAAATTTAGAAAAAAAAAAGTTTTTTTTGTTTCTGTTATAAAACATTGTAAATAAGTACGTTTTCTCCTTCACTGATGGGCACTGATGGTACTGCACTGACGGGCACTGATAAGGCGGCACTGATGGGCACCGATAAGGTGGCACTGATGTGGTGGCATTGATGGGCACTAATATGCGGCACGGATGGGCACTGATAGGCGGCACAGATAGGTGGCATGGATGGGCTTGGATAGGCGGCACAGATGGGCATGGATAAGCGGCACAGATGGGCACAGATAGGCGGCATGGATGGGCACAGATAGGCGGCACAGATGGGCACGGATAGGCGGCACGGACGGGCACAGATAGGCGGCATGGATGAGCACAGAAAGGCGGCACGGATGGGCACGGATAGGCAGCACGGATGGGTACGGATAGGCGGCACAGATGGGCACTGATAGGCGGCACGAATGGGCACTGATAGGCGGCATGGATGGGCACTAATAGGTGGCACGGATGGGCATAGATGGGGACTATCGTATGCGTTGTACTAATGGATGCCAATCAGTGCCAAACAATGCCTGCCAATCAGTGATGCCCATTGTGGGCAATGATTGGCATCCATTGCGGCACTGATTGGCATCCATTTTTTGTGTCATTGTCATCCCTGGTGGTCTAGGGTGGCATACCTTTTTTTTTTTGCTTCCCTGGTGGTCCAGTGGGCTTCCCTGGTGGTCCAGTGGGCATCCTCGGGGGGGCTGTGCTGATAATCGATCAGCACAAACCCCCCCTGTCACAGGAGCAGCCGATCGTCTCTCCTCTACTCGCGTCTGACAGACGCGAGTGAGGAAAAGCCGATTACCGGCATTTCCTGTTTACATCGTGATCAGCCGTGATTGGACACGGCTGATCACGTGGTAAAGAGTCTCTGTGAGAGACTCTTTACCTTGATGGGTGTTGCGGGGTGTCAGACTGACACCCTGCAGCAATGATCGCCGCGATGCGCGCCCCCGTGGGCGCGCAGCGGCTCAAAATCCTGAGGACGTCATATGACGTCCACTCAGGATTCTACAACCACTTTGTCGACGTCAATTTGTCATTGGCGGGCGGCAAGTGATTAAGGATGCAAACCACTTAAGGGGTGTGGGGACCCTACCTATTTGATCCCTTTTGCATACAAGTCAACTGTCCTGGATTTGCTTGAACGGTCCTACACCTTGGCCCTCTGTCCTGCCTGGGCTGTTTCCTAGGCCCTGTCAAAGCATCAACCCTATTTGAGTAATTGCAGAGGTCTCGGCCACAAATGTGGGCAGTCACCACTAGCGGTGGCCTGTCTATTTGGGGCGCATGGGCGCCGCCCCCTCTTTCCATGTGTCCGGCCCCCTGGGGTGTGTTATTTTGAAGCACGTGATTAGAGTCTGAAGCTCTAATTGGCTTAAAAAAAGGATGGGCTAGGGCACAGAGCACTGCGCCCCGATCCCACCCAGTTTTGTGACAATAGCCACACTAATCCTCCTCCTGGGCCAAACAGGAAGCAGGTCTTGAGACCAGTCACCTGATTGGCTGAAAGGAGAGGTGTTCCTATTGGCTGCCTATTAGGAGGAGCCGCACGGCAGAAGCCGCCGTGATGCAGAGGAGGACACAGGATCCGCTGCCTGCCGCCCTTAGGAGCCCGCAACCTGCCTGCCCTCCTTAGGCCTCGTACACACGATAGGATAGCCAGAGGACAACGGTCTGAAGGACTGTTTTCATCGGTCAAAACCGATCGTGTGTGGGTCCCATAGGTTATTTAACCTTTGGGTAAAAAAAATAGGAACTTGCTTTAAAATTTAACAGATGGACGCCTAACCGATAGGTCAAAACCGATCGTTAGTAGGCACAACCATCGGTTAAAAATCCATGCATGCTCAGAATCAAGTCGACGCATGCTTGGAAGAATTTAACTTTGTTTTTTTCAGCACGTCATTGTGTTTTACGTCACCGCGTTCTGACACGATCGTTTTTTTTAACCGATGGTGTGTAGGCGCGACGGACCATCAGTCAGCTTCATCGGTTAACCTATAACACCGGTCCTTCAGACCGTTCTCATCAAATGGACTGCTCGTGTGTACGAGGCTTTAGGAGCCTGCAATCTGCCCACTGTCCGTAGAAAGCCCGCAATCCTCCCGCCGCCCTCCCACAACCTAGGTAGAAAGTAATTCCTGGGGGGGGGGGTCGCCGAACACCAGCCGCCACTGGTCACCACATATGCAGACTGTGGGTGAAGAGAACAGTGTCCTGGGATCCAGGACCATAATGTTACTAATCAGGGCCTTTTTCAGTGGGGACGCGGGGGAACGTAGAACTGGCACCCCCAGATGAGACTATAATTGAAACTTTTGGCCTAAAAGCAAAATTGTGGCGGAAAACTAACACTGCACATCACCCTGAACACACCATACCCACTGTGAAACACGGTGGTGGCGGCATCATGTTGTGGGGATGCTTTTCTTTAGCAGGGACAGGTAAGCTGGTCAGGGTTGATGGGAAGATGGATGGACCCAAATACAGGGCAATTTAAGAAGAAAACCTGACAGAAGTGGAAGTTAATATGGTGATTATGCCTGAATTCCTGATATCACTTAGTCCAACATAGAGAGATCGAATCTCTGCCTGTTCAGCAGGGACAGACCGAGATTCGTTCTATCTATGGGCAGGCTGGTTGTACCGAAGGCCAACAACTTCAGTACAATGAGCCTATAGCAGCCAACAGTGATCATTGTGTTCTGCTGGCAGGAAAGCCTCCATTCTGAAATACAGCGGTATTGGGAGGAGGAGTTTCAGGAGGCAGTGTCATACAGGAACTACTGCAAGGCACCATGGGATATGTAGTCCTTACAAACTGAGCAGAAGCTGCGAAGCATGCAGGGAAACCATGAAGTAATGTAGCAGGGGAAAATGGGCAGGGCTGGCAGCGCTACTCGGAATTTCAGTACAGCAGAGGCAGCGTTGTCGGCCCACAACAAAAACGTGCGCGCTCACTGGATTTTTTCTGCAGGATCGACAGCAGCCAGGCAACTAACATTAGCATAAGAGAAGAGCCAGCCTCCATGACAGGTTTCCTTGAAGCCTATCAATTCAGTGGGAACGTACAGCTCGTGCCACAGGGACGCTCGCCGGATCCTAATGAACTGATTGGGTGCGTAATTGGCAATATTGTGCCAGTCTGCAAAACTGCAAAGTTGATATTACAGCACAAGTCTGGGCTGATTGTCCGCACTTAATTAGCGGCACGTCCAGCTCAGTGCTTCTCTACGCATGGTAAGCGGGGTCCTGACCAAGCGTTTTAAGGCTGCAATCATCCAGGGAACTCAATGGAAGATAATTACCAGACAGTTCATATTTTTCTTCGTCACTGCACCAGACCCGTTCCTTCACATGGGGAGCCGAGACTCGGGAAAGGAGATGGGGGAGAAAAACAGCAAGATCAAGGAAAGACAAAGAAAGAGATAAAAGGGATGGAGAGAGAGAAACCGGGGGGACAAAGTGAGAGGGCCAGATTCTCGTAGAATCGCGTATCTTTGCGGCGGCGTAACGTATCCGATTTACGTTACGCCTCCGAAACTTAGACGGGCAAGTGCTGTATTCTCAAAGCACTTGCTCCGTAAGTTGCGGCGGCGTAGCGTAAATCGGCCGGCGTAAGCCCGCCTAATTCAAATTTGGAACAGGGGGGCTTGTTTTATGTAAATGTTGTGTGACCCAACGTGATTGATGTTTTTCACGAACGGCGCATGCGCCGTCAGTGGAAATCTTCCAGTGTGCATTGCTCCTAATACGCCGCAAGGACGTATTGGTTTTGACGTGAACGTAAATTACGTCCAGCCCCATTCACGGACGAGTTACGCAAACGACGTAAAATTTTCAAATTTCGTCGCGGGAACGTCAGCCATACTTAACATTGGTACGCCGCACTTACGCCACCATATAGCAGGGGTAACTATACGCCGGGAAAAGCCTAACGTAAACGGCGTAAATGTACTGCGACGGCCGGGCGTACGTTCGTGAATTCGCGTATCTAGCTAATTTGCATACTCGACGCGGAATTCGACGGAAGCGCCACCTAGCGGCCAGCGTAAATATGCAGTTACGATACGACGGTGTAACACAGTTACGCCAGTCGGATCTACGGGAAATCTATGCGTAACTGATTCTAAGATTCAGTCGTATAGATACGACCGCGCAACTCAGAGATACGACGGCATATCTGGAGATACGCCGTCGTATCTCGTTTGAGAATCTGGCCCAGAGAGCGCAAAAAAAGAGAAAAGGAGACATAGAATGGGGTAACAAGCAAAAGAAAAAAATGGACTCCAATATAATAGGTCTCAACCCCCATGCAAACATTTTTTAAATTGGCCACAGTCCTCCAGAGTTGGACAGGCTCCTCTCCTGTACTGTATTTGCTTACTCTGATTTCACTGCACACTGTGAGCCTCTCACATTCTTCCAACATGGAGGCCATGGACTCACTTGCACACAGAAGTGACCTCACACACAGGGCCGCCATCAGGGGGTACATGCATTACACCTGTAAGGGGCCCGATGCTCCCCAGGGCCCCTTACAGGCCCGGCTGGCCCCCCTCCCATTTTTTTTTTATATATATTTTTTGCATTACACATGTAAGGGGCCCAATGGTCCCCAGGCCCCCTTACAAGCCCGGCTGGCCCCCCTCCCATTTTTTTTTGTATTAGACCTGTAAGGGACTCAATGGTCCCCAGTGCCCCTTACAGGCCCAGCTGGCCCCCCTCCCGTTTTATTTGTTTTTAATCACTTGTTTTTTGCATTACACCTGTAAGGGGCCCGAAGGTCCCCAGGCCCCCTCACAGGCCCAGCTGGCCCCCCTCCCATAATTTTTTATCTTCTTGCATTACACCTGTATGCATGAAGGGGTCCCCAGCAGACTCATAGTGGTTGATTTACTATAGACAAATAGACTGTGCAAAGTGCAGTTGCTCCAGTGCAAGTTAAAGCTTAATTTTTAATTTTTCATGGCGTACCCAATCATGTGCAAGGAAAATAAAAAAAAATAACTTTTTTTGCTCGCTCATGATTGGATGATGGAAGTCAGCAGAGCTTCTTCTCATGTTCTAAGCCCTGGGGCAACTGCTCTTGCCTTTAGTAAATCAACCCTAAAGTCTGGGTGAACATATACTGTACATGCCCAATGTATCATATACATACAGTATACTGGTTTTCATTTATAGATTTATTTTTCATTTAAAGTTTCACTCAGTTTTGGTATTTTTCTTATGTAAATATTTAGTAGGGCACTTTTAGGCCCCTGTGGATCCATTTTTTATCCCTTGTGCTTATCCTGGACAATTGGAAGAATGCGCACCACCTACAGGCATACCCCACTTTTAAGTACACAATGGGGTTTATTTACTAAAGCTGGAAAGCGCAAAATCAGTCTCACTTCTGCATAGAAAACCAATGAGCTTGCAGGTTTAATTACCAAAGCTTAATTGAACAAGCCTGGGTTAGAGCTCATTGGTTTGTATGCAGAAGTGAGCCTGATTTTGCGCTTTTCAGCTTTAGTAAATAAACCCCATTGTGTACTTAAAAGTTGGATATGCCTGTACTTAGAACTTGTGGCTATTGTTAAATTCTATATCATCATTCTAGGTGAATACAATATTGTAATGTTTCAGTTTTGTTGTTATGAATACTAATATAGATATATATGTGTGCGTTGCAGAGATGCTTTTTAGATAACAAACGGATGCTAACCCCCTGAGGAAAACGTAAAAAGTTGAAATGCGTCAGTGCTCTTCTTTTCGTGTGTCTGTCACAAGTACCATTGATATTCACGTCTTTGTTCCAAGTTTGCACAATACATAGCCCTAGCTACCATATTTTTGTACTAAATAGCTTTACGGCGTGTTATAATGTCCCCGTTTTCCTAGAGGTTCTTGCAATGTTGCCTTGATAAAATGTTGTTCTTTAAGCTATATATTCCATATTTTGCTAATTTGTTTATCATTTTTTCTGGTATTGGAATGTTCCAACCTCCCCCTTTCTATTTTAGTTCTAGCCAGACCCTCCCCATTTCTTCCATGTATCCGCAGTTATGCCGCGTACACACGAACATTTTTCAGCATGAAAGAAAACGTTGTTTTTCAGCATGTCTAAAAAACGACGTTTTCCCAACTTCATCATTAAAACGATGTTACCTACACACTATCGTTTTTAAAAAATGATCTAGCAAAGCGCGGTGACTTTAAAGGGGAAGTTCCATTCGCCTTTGGGCTGCTTTAGCTGATTCCGTGTTAGTAAAAGACGATTCACGCTTTTTTGTCTGTTACAGCGTGATGAATGTGCTTACTCCATTATGAACGGTAGTTTTACCAGAACGAGCGCTCCCGTCTCATAACTTGCTCCTGAGCATGCGCGGGTTTTTTTCGTCGTTTTAGCCCACACACGATCATTTTTTACAACCCGAAAAACGACATAGTTTAAAACGACGTTAAAAAATGCAGCATGTTCTAATTTTTATTTTTTTTTGTTTTTCAGAACCTGAAAAATTATGTGTAGCCCACACACCATCTTTTTAAATGACGTTTTTGAAAGACTACGTTTTTTTCATGCTGAAAAATGATCGTGTGTACGCGGCATTAGTGTTAGTACTTCACAAAGTCAGGGCTTAGGAAAGTCATTGTCTTCTTACACTTCAAAACACTGAAAAACATTCTCTGTACTGCAATTAGCTGAAATACAATTGCACTGGATTTAGCTTTTGTGTCCTATTGAAAAGTTAAGCTGCCTGGATGTTGCCAAGTCAACAGGTGAATATAAAGTCCAGACAGGTTGGGTCTAAGGAGGTATGTCAATGCATAAAGTGACATCTGAAACAGAACACCTACCCTACCAACTTCAGCCTGGATTCTGCCAAGATTCTGCTTCGTAGACTTTGCTGCCTGCACATTGCCAACCTATTCTTTATCCCAACCTCAATTCCGCTAATGATTTGGTGCCTTGTTGCTCGTCAGTTATCCACCCCAGCCTGTGACCTGACTGCAGCCAAGGCTGGTGCAAGGATTTTTGACACCCTAGGCGAAACCTAGTTTTGCCGCCACCCCTGCTTGCTGGAGAGAAGAGAGTAGGCACACCAGTGGCCGGGCGCCCTAGGCAGTTTGGTGGCTGCCTAGTTTGCCTAGTGGTAGCACCGACCCTGACTGCAGCTGAACTTGGTGCTTCATCTGCACATTTGATGACAGTGCTGCCAGGTTCCAGTTACTGGTTTCTACACCTTGGCACTTGTACCCTTCTATCGCTCTAGTAGGCCCAGTTTTAGCTTCCAGGGATGCTCATGTAGCGCTCACCCCCGAAGGAGCCGCTGAATTATCGGGTCTTCTGTCTCACCTCTGTGACACACCACAAACAATGAATCCACAGCACACCAGCACACCTTGTGAAGTTTTATAACAGATTTAATGACTGTGGGATAGAGCAAAAGCCCTTAATGTCTCCCCACTCTAATATAATACAACTAATAACAGAATGAGATAATACGTTTAGATTGAATGCGATGAACAGTAATATATCTATATACTTAGCAGTATCGACCCCACCCTAAACTACTGGCCAGTAGTACTGTCCTAGGCTAGCCAACGTTGGGGCCCTGGATGTATGACAGATGTAGGAAATACACTTGTTGCAATGGCCAAAGGCCGCTCACCACTTCCAATGTCTCTTTGGGGAAGGAGGATGGTTGTCTGCGGAAGCGAGTGTCCCTCTTTCCTCAGACCGACGTCTGTGAAATGGATGCAGTCTTTTAAAGCCTCCGGCAGGACATCTCAGATCGTCTAGGGGCCGTCTGGGGAATCTGGCAATAACCTCCGTCAGCTGTACTCACTCAGTTGGGCAGGCTGGATTACTCCGGTGGCTGGATCGGCCCTGCGACCAGGCCTCAGTTTGATCGCTCAAAACACAGTCTCTCTCTGTTTCAGTAGACGAACATCAGTCTCTCCAAGAACTATAGCATAGAGCCTGTGTCTCAGTGGCAAACACACAGCTCTGACACAAGCTGTCTTAAATCACTCTGTGATGCAGATCTGTGTTCCCTGGTCACTGTTCCAGACTCCCTCTCCTCACTACTTCCTCCTGACTCCCCTCTCTCCTGGAACTTCCTGTCTCCAAGCCTCCTGGGAAAAATGCAGTTATCCAGCCCCTTGCTGTAGAAATGTATCTCTATGTCTGTTCTGTACTGCAGCCTCCAAATATGTGCTCTCTGGCTCCACCTGCTGCAATATATATATATATCTACATCCTCTTAAATGGCTGAAAATCACAACAGGGCTACACTCATATTGGAATTGCACAAGAGGTCATCCTTACCATCTTGGGCAACATGACAAGTGTTATTTATCTTTAAACCAGAAGTCCATCGGTTAAGTAGGGTGAAGAATGGCAGCCCTGGAGCCTGTACTTTTAATAGTCACGTTGCCAATAGCCGCTCTCATATTTCCACCATTTTATTACCCATTTTGAGTGAAGTGTACCTTTTAACTCTTCCAATGACTGATCAGCTATCACGCCGAGCGCCGATCCTGCTCTACGGCTTGTCTACAACATACTAATATCCTTGTCTCGTTCCGCACTGATATTGTCTGCCAGTTCTGGTAACAATGAAAAACATACCGCTTAGCGGCCGCTCCTGGGAAATTATCTTCTGAAGTGTTTATTCAATCAAACTCCTGAATCAACAAACAACTTTTGTTAATAACAGCGGGGAAAAAATTCCCGTCATGCTTATCTACATTACAGGAGAGCTAAGCAGAGTCTCCGGAGTCCTCGGTATCCTGGTAAGGAGGGGAGGGCCTCCAGCCTCGGCGCTCATAGCAGATAGCGCTGCCCCGGATTCACCATACACAGTGTACCCTGCACTGCGCATATACAGTGGATATAAAAAGTCTACACACCCCTGTTAGAATGTCAGGTTTCTGTGATGTCAAAAAATGAGACAAAGATCAATCATTTCAGAACTTTTTCCACCTTTAATGTGACCTATAAACTGTACAACGCAATTGAAAAACAAACTGAAATCTTTTAGGGGGGAAGATCATGTGGTTGCATAAGTGTGCACACCCTTTTATAACTGGGGTTGTAGCTGTGTTCAGAATTAAGCAATCACATTCAAACTCATGTTAAAGCGGGGGTTCACCCTAAAAAAAAAAATTCTACCATGCCATCCAGCATACTAGCGCGAGCTACAGTATGCCTTTATTTTATTTTTTTGCGCCGTACTCACAGTTTAATCCCGTAGTTAAGTTTCAGACTCCCCGCGGGGAGTAGGCGTTCCTATGCAGAGGGGAACATGATTGACGGCCGGCTATGGCGCGTCATGCTCCCCGAAAATAGCCGAAATAGGACTTGGCTCTTCACGGCGCCTGCGCAGTCAGCTCCTAGTCTGTGCGCAGGCGCCGTATAGCGTCGTGAAGAGCCGAGTCCTACTCTGGCTATTTTCGGGAAGTGTGACGCGCCATAGCCGGCCGTCAATCATGTTCCCCTCTGCATAGGAACGCCCATCTGAAACTTTACTACGGCATTAAACTGTGAGTACGGCGCAAAAATTTTTTAAATAAAGGCATACTGTGGATGTTCGAGACCTTGCACTCCTCCACCTTCCGTTTGAGGATGCCCCACAGATGCGCAATAGGGTTTAGGTCTGGAGACATGCTTGGCCTGTCCATCACCCTTACCCTCAGCTTCTTTAGCAAGGCAGTGGTCGTCTTGGAGGTGTGTTTGGGCCACAGGGCAGTATCCCAACATGATAACGACCCCAGTCTCCGAAGGGAGGGGATCATGCTCTGCTTCAGTATGTCACAGTACATGTTGGCATTCATGGTTCTCTCAATGAACTGTAACTCTCCAGTGTTGGCAGCACTCATGCAGCCCCAGACCATGACACTCCCACCACCATGCTTGACTGTAGGCACACTTGTCTTTGTACTCCTCACCTGGTTGCCGCCACACACGCCTGACACCATCTGAACCAAATAAGTTTATCTTGGTCTCATCAGACTACAGGACATGGTTCCAATAATTTATGTCCTTGGTCTGCTTGTCTTCAGCAAACTGCGTGCAGGCTTTTTTGTGCAATTCATGCGATTGGAAATGTTATTAATATCTGTGCGCCGCTAACGTGTTTAGCAATCCTACATTTCAGTTGACAGTTGGATCAGTCAATTGTTCTGTAACTATGGTAAACAAGTTTGTAACTTGGGAAAACAATATATATGTTTTTCGTTTACATATATAACCTATGGCATGTATGATACCACAGTGTCATCTTGAGGTCGAATTGGAGAAAGTTTCTCCCATTGAAACTCAGTAATACGAAAGGGGCCACACCCATGTGGGGATGGTACATTTTCCAAAATAAAGGTCGTTAGGCATAAACTGACGAGGGACTCCATAATGACTTGATACCAAGGTACATCCAGACCAGCTAAAAGAAGTTATACCTAAAGACGCTTTTGCCTGATCTCCAGCAACTGTTTATTGAAGCCTGGGTTCCTTGTTGCCTACAGAGATTGTAGTCTGAGTAACTTTTAAGCGTACTTTTACTGCATATAGACCATAGTTTCTGTTTATTTGCTAGACATCTTGCTTGTTATAGGTATATCTGCCAGTCTTGTGATGTATTCCTAATATTGTAATACTTTTGTATGTAAAGCATTTTTGTTTAGTAAAAACGCATTATTACATTGCAGAGGTCTGTGAGGCCTTGTACACACGACCGAACATGTCCGCGGAAACTGGTCTGTCGGACTAGTTTCCGCGGACATGTTCGGTCGTGTGTAGGGCCGACCGGACAGTTTCCCAGCCTAGCGGACAGGTTTCCAGCGGACAAAAGTTTCTTAGCATGCTAACAGACATGTCCAGCATGTCCGCTGGCCCGAAATCCCACGCATGCGTCAAAGTGATTCGACGCATGCGTGGAAGCATTGAACTTCCTGGTGCGCGCACGTCGTGGCGTCATCGTCGCCGCCACGTCGCCGCCACGTCACCGCGTATTCTGTCCGCGGGGAATTTGGTCTGATGGTGTGTACACACATCAGACCAAATGATCCCAGCGGACATGTCCGATGAAAACGGTCCGCGAACCGTTTTCTTTGGACATGTTGGGTGGTGTGTACGAGGCCTGAGCGTCCTTGCTTATAATGCAAAGTAACCTTAATGGACCAAAGGAAAACATCAGCAAAGCACATTTCCAGTGTCTCCTCTTGTCCTGCTTAACCAATAACAGAAATTCTGTACAATCTCCAGCGAGTCCCTACAAAGTCTTTCAAGAAAGACAACAATATGGAAGCAGGACAATGGAAGCAGCTGGCCCAGGCATGTGACAGATACGAAATACAGTGCACGCAAAGCAGCGCTTCACCCACC
The DNA here is from genome assembly GCF_905171775.1 of Rana temporaria. Classification (NCBI taxonomy): domain Eukaryota; kingdom Metazoa; phylum Chordata; class Amphibia; order Anura; family Ranidae; genus Rana; species Rana temporaria. Next base: position 18,291,236 of record NC_053495.1, read on the forward strand.
CCACGCTCAGCACAGACAATACCCGCATCATTCACAGAAGACAAATGAGGAATCTGATAAACTTGGTGCTTGCAGGAGCGAGGCGGGGAGTTAAATAAGTAAATCAATGAGTATTTGTGGATATTGTTGATGAACATTTATCTTCCACATCTGTGACGTGCCCAGTGGCTGCTCAACAAAAGAGCCAGCGCAGATGCATTGTGTTGCCCTGCCGGCACGCTCTTTGGGACTGGCTAGGGGAACATGGCTCCCCTGCCGCTAAAACACTGGTAATTTTTCTCTCCCTGGGCTTCTTTTCTGATCTGAAGATCTGTTATCCTGCGGACGCTCCACAATGGATTGTGCGGTAATTGCACGCCTTTTGTGATTTCTATTGAGCTGTAAAGTAAACAATGCTGGTTTTTGGAATTAACCCCACTGGAGCCGATTGGCGCAAGATAACACTGGGCTTCACTTATGTTGGAAAGGTCTTCTGAAGCAGCATTTCCCAACCTCTTTTCAGTTGTGGAAAACTTTAACAGTATGCAAAACCTTGAGGCACCCCAGTCTCAAATGTAACAATGTAAATGTTACTTATTAATGGAAAACCTGCCTTAATGAAATTAACTTTGTACCAGAAGCTCCCCCCATCAGATCAGAGGTTCCCTTAACATCAGAGGCCCCCCTCATCACATCAGAGGTCCTCCTATCACATCAGAGGTCCTTCCATCATGTCAGAGTTACCCCCCATGACATCAGATATCCTTCCATCACATCAGAGGTCCTCCTATCACATCAGAGGTCCTTCCATCATGTCATAGTTACCCCCATCACATCAGATATTCTTCCATCACATCAGAGATCCTCCTATCACATCAGAGGTCCCCAACACTTTAGAGGTTCCTCCAATACATCAGAGGTCCTCCCATCACATCAGAGCCCCCCCCCCCCCCATCAAATCAGAGGTCCTCCAATCACATCAGAGGCTTTCCTATCACATCAAAGGTCCTCCCATCACACCAGAGGTCCCCCCATAACATCAGAGGTCCCCCCATCACATCAGAGGTCTTCCTATCACATTAGTGGTCCTCCTATCACATTAGAGGTCCCTTTCACATCAGAGCCCTCCCTTCACATCAGAGGTTCTCCTATCCCATCAGATGTTCCCCATCACATCAGAAGTCCCCCCCCCCCTCAATCACATCAGAGGTCCTCCCATTACATCAGAGGTTTTTCCATCACATCAGAGGTTTTTCCATCACATCAGAGGTCCTCCTATCACATCAGAGTTCCCCATTAAATTAGAGGTCCTCCCATCTCATCAGAGGTCCCCACATCTCATCAGCTTTCCCCTATCACATCAGAAGTCCCCCCATCACATCAGATGTCTCGCATCACATCAGAGGTGCTCCCATCACATCAGAGGTCCCCCCATCTAATTAGCAGTTCCCCCTTTACAGAGTCTGAGACACTCCATTACATCAGAGTCCCCCCTACACATGAAATCCCCCATCACAGAGTACCCCCATGATAGAGTTCACCATCACATCAGCATACCCCCATGATCGAGTCTCTCAGATTACTCCCATTATATCAGAGTACCCCTATACATGAGACCCCATTATAGAGTTCCGACGTCACATTAGAGTACACCATGCTCAAGTATCTCTTTTACAGAAGTGAACCCCATGATAGAGTTCCCCATCACATCTGAGCCCCCCCCCCCCCTCATATCAGAGTACCTTAACAAGCGCAACAGAAGTTGATCCAGTCCAGAAGACACCATGCTACATTAAGGCGCTTTTTTTTCTTTTTGCTTTTCTGCATCTTCATAAGAAAACTTCTCCACCAATAGCACAAATGTAATTTCCATCGATCCACTTCCTCTGTGTAAGATCTAAGGATACCCAGTACTTCTGGGTTTGGGATTCATGTGACTCACCAGCCCTCATACCACATGACAGTGCTGTAATTGCCAACTCAGCACTGTGTCATAATAGTCTAACTCCAGTCCCCATGTAGGCTTCAAATAAGGCTCTCTATCTTCTGTTACAGTGTCTGTGCAACCAGGGGCCTAGTCTGTCCTGTCCATGTGCTCACCATGCGCATGACAGACAAAGGCCTTTTTGCAATTGCTGGGTGCATATGTTGGCACGTCCTGGCACATGTCCCTGATGCTGGGCATGCACACAGGCCTAGAAGGGTATTTAAACTCCCGCCCTTCTTGCCATCTACCATTGTATTACCAAGATTACCTTTCCTTTCATTTGTTCATTACCGAACCAGGTTGCCTGACTTTGCCTCCACCTCTGTCTGAACATCATATGCCGCCTGCCTCAAACTCTGCCAATCTCTTGCCTGCCTCCACCTCTGTCAGAACAATATATTCTCTCTTGTCTGCTACCTGCCTCAACCTGTGTCAGAACAATATATTCTCTCTTGTCTGCTACCTGCCTCAACCTCTATCAGAACAATATATTCTCTCTTGTCTGCTACCTGCCTCAAACTCTGCCTTGACACTGACAGCGCTCTTGCCTGCTGCCTGCCTCGACCTCTGCCTGAACACTACATACTGTCTTGTATTGTGCCTGCCTCAAACTCAGCCTGGTCACTGACTACTCTTGCCTGATACCTACCTCTATCTCTGTCTGAACAATGACTACTCTTTTGTCTGCCTTCTGCCTTGACCTCTCTGACTGAACACTGAATACTCTCTTGCATGTCAACTGCATTGACCTATGACTGCACATTGAATACTTTCTTGCCTAACGCCTGCCTCCAGCTCTGCCTGGACACTGACTACTGTTGCCATCTGCCTTGACCTCTGCCTGAACACTGTATACTCTCTTGCATGTCACTTGCCTCAAACTCTGCCTGGACGCTGGCCACTCTCTTGCCTACTGCCTGCCTCAACCACTGTCGGAACATTATATTCTCTCTTGTCTGCCGCCTGCCTCAAACTCTGCCTGGACATGGACCACTCTATTACCTGCTGCCTGCCTTGACCTCTGCCTGGATATCTTTTGTTTTCTTGCATTCTATCTGCCTCAACCCATGCCTGGACACTGACTTCTCTTGCTTGCCTTGACCTCTGCCTGGACACAGACTTCTTGCCATGCCACTATCCTGTCGCCACAGCGTAACCACCTTACCTCTGTCACCCCCTGATGGGGCAATTCTGAGGGACGCAACCTGGTGTCATCTTGCATTAAAGTAGCCTGTTGGCCACTAGGGTCACCAGCCTATCACTCCTTGTGGGTTCTCTGGTGAAGATCAAGTTGCCATTTAGACTCTGTACTTGAGGTGAGCCCACAACACCTGTCAGGGGCTTCTTCATACCTTAAAAGAACATCAGATTTAGGGATAATGGGGCAATAAACAGAACCTGTTGTTGTGCCCTGCATTGGCACAGTGCAGGTTCGCTATAGGTAATTTACACAATTTAACAACTATGAAAACACTTGGACTTTTATCTCTTGTGATCCCAGTTAGATGCCAAGTTTGTTAGTTGGACACAGCAGGCACAAAACTCAGACATCTCCCATTTACAGCATAATAATTCAGCTTGTCCGCATTGCTCTGTGCCAGCCAGATAAACTGACAGCCTGCCAGGAAAGCTGGCTCATTTGTGCGACAAGCTCGGTAACCGTTTAGCACCAGCCCCCAGGCAGGGCGTCTGCAACGGTAAAATTTTGTTACCGTCACCTTTGGCTGCCTCTTCCCTTCTCAGCACGGCAAACCCACAGAGACAGGAGAACTTGGCAGATTCACAGCTGTGCCAGCCTCCACCCCACACCTTCGCGCCTCTCGCACGCGTTTTACAGCAGGACCAAAGAGATGCTTCGTGCAGATTTAAATTGGTCCCCTGGGCACATCCAGCTGCTGTTTTGAATTCTGCACAGGCAGCGAAACAGAGATAGAGGGCAACGGTCTCGGAAGTGCCAGGCAAGCTTACGGGGCAAGCGCACGGAACAATAGCCCTCAAATCTGTGCACAAGAAAGACAAATTGTATGAAAACGGGAAAGAAAAAAATTCGATGCCCATATTTTTACCATCTCAAATTATTGTTTTATTCAACCACCGTTGCATGACAATGAGGCTGGTCTGCTGTCCAACCTAAAGTTTCCATTGGAGTCAATTTTACAAATGATTGTGTCGATATATACTTTGCTTTTGTTGGAATGATTGGATCACAGAGTGTTCTGCTAATCATTATATACATGCAAATGATGTGACAATCGCTTGCGCGGGCAATTTTTTTTTGTCTTTTGTTCCTTTTGATTCCAGGAGCTTTTATTCTTTTTGTCTGAAGACCCATGCTGTGAAAATGTTGATATATTTGATTTTTGCATCCTTAGCCGGCACATCAAACTGAATCGAAGGAAATGTAAGCTGTACTGATGGAAGGATAATCTAAATGGTAAATTTAAAGGGCTAGTCTACCCTAAACGAATATTTACCTTTTTGGTAGAGTAAAAGCGGCATTTTTATTATTATATCTTTGTGAGTATCCATTTGGCATTCACTTAGTTTTATGAACAATAAATCGCTGGTAATGCACTAGGTGTCTGTGCCCGGCTGTTTGTACTTTTTGTAGTTGCGATGGAATTTTCCATTCTGAGGAGGGTTGCATCTCCGGTGGAGTCCATTGTTCATCATTCCTGGACCATTCCAACAGTGGTGAAACTCGCTGGGAGTGACAATGTTGTTTGTTTACTATGGCCGGGATTCACGTAGAGCGGCGCATCTTTATACCGACGTAACTCAGTGAGGCAAGAACAGTAATCACAAAGCACTCGCTCTCAACGTTGCGCCGGCGTAACATAAATTGGCCAGCGTAAGCACGCCTAATTCAAAGTAGGAAGGAAGTGGGCGTGATCCATTTAAATGAACCCTGACCCCATGCAAATGAATGGCCGAACGAACGGCGCATGTGCCGTCCCGTGGACGCTTCCCAGTGCGCATGCTCAGAATCATGTCGGACCTAACGCCTAAGATACGTTGAATCACTGAACGTAACCTACGCCCAGCCCTATTCACGTAGTCCTACGTAAAATATGGTGGCTGTTCCGTCGTCCATACCTTTGCATGGGTTGCGCCTCATATATGGTGGACTAACTTTACGCCGGACGTACGCCTTACGTAAACGGCGTATATTACTGCGATGGGCGCAAGTAAGTTTGTGAATCGGCGTATCTAGGTCATTTACATATTCGACGCGTAAATCAATGGAAGCGCCCCTTGCGGCCAGCGTAAATATGCGTCCAAGATACGACGGCGTAGGAGACTTACGTCGGTCGGATGAAGCCAAATTTCAGGCGTATCTTGTATTAAGATTCAGGCGCATAGATACGACGGAGCATCTGTGCACTTACGCTGCGTATCTCAAGATACGTCAGCGTAAGTGTTTCCTGAATCTGGGCCTATGTGTAGACCCCAACCCCAAATCAAAAAACACTTATTAAAAGGTTATTTTGTAACACACTTTGATTAATAAATGTATTCACTGGGGAAGATCGAGCTGCCGGCTTTCCCTTATCTACATATTTACATGTCCCACTTCCATCCAATGCCAGAAAATCCTCTCTGGGTTTCATGGCGAAGCAATACATGGGTCAGCATTATGAGAAAAATGTGTTGACCCCTTAGCCCAGTGATTGTCAACCTTTTTTTAGTCGAGACACCCTTTAAAGCTCTACACAATCTTCTAAAAAAGTTAAAAACTAAACAACTACATTTACAAAATGCAGCAATATCCACACACGTATGCTACCCAACGTTAGAGGGGTTTTATTCTTCCAAAGCAAATACACCTTTTCAAAATGGTACTGACTATTCCAATATTTCTGACTTCTGTGTCTTTAGTGCCCTCATTTCTCCTGTGTCTCCAGCACTCTTGTGTATCCAGTGACCACCCTTCCTTTTCTTCAGTGACACCAGTACTCCTGTATACTCCAGTGACTCCTGTGCTCCTGTGCCTTCCAGTGACCCCAGCCCTCCTGTATATTACAGTGACCCTGGTGCTCCTGTGCCTTCCAGTGACCACAGCTCTTCTCTATTCACAGTGCTTCACAGAGACCATGTCCCCTGTGCACTCAAGTGAACCCAGCTGTCCTATCTCCAGTGACCCTATGACTTCTGTGTTTGCAGTGACACCAGCACTTCTGTGTTCTCCAGTGACCCCCAGCCCTCCTTTGCCTCCAGTGACCCCCAGTACTCCTGTATTCTATAGTGACCCCCGATGCTCCTACAGTATGTATTCTGGTGAGTGAGTGAGTGAGTGAGAAGCTTATATAGCGCAACACATGCAAACTGAATCGCCTCTGGGCGCTTGGTATCCATTCCCTGGGCCCTCAGAAGAGATGGGTTTTGATCTTTCTTCTGAAGGCCAGGTGATTCACCTCCAATCGGATGCTGGTTGGTAGAGTGTTCCATAGTCTGGGTCCTTGGACTGCAAATCTTCGTTCTCCTTTGGACTTGTATCTGGCTTTAGGTATCTGGAGCAGATTTGGGTTGGTGGATCGCAGAATGCGATTGGTGTTGTGAGCTTTTAGTTTCTCGCATAGATATTGGGGGGCATTTCCTAGAATACACTTATGTGTCAGACAGAGTGCTTTGAAAGTGATTCTGTCTTTTACTGGCAACCAATGAAGGGATCTCAGTGAAGGTGAGATTGATTCCCAGTCACAAGTCGAGCGGCCGTATTTTGAACGACTTGCAGACGAGTGATTTGGTATTTTGGGAGTCCAAGATAGAGGGCATTTGCATAGTCAAGTTTGGAGTTGATAAGTGTCCCCACCACGACTGCTGTGTCTTTTTTTGGGATAAAGGGGGTGAGTCTGCGTAGTAGGTGCAGCAGATGGTGAGATCCGCTGACTACTGACCCTATTTGTGCATCCATTGTCATGTAGGTGTCGAAGATGACTCCGAGACTTTTGACTTTGGTGCTGGGGGTGATGGATTGACCCAGAATGGGCGGGGGCGTCCATATTGTTGCGGGATGAATCTTCCGATTGGCCTGAAACACGAGAAGGTCTAATTTTGAGCCATTGAGTTTAAGGTAACTCTTTGTCATCCACTTTTCTATCAAAGAAAGGCATTTCTCTAGTCCGAGATAATGATCCTTTTTGTTGCAGATGTGAAAATATAGTTGTGTGTCATCTGCATAAGAGTGGTAAAGTAACTTCTGGTTGCTGATTATTTCAAAAAGAGGGTGAAGATAGATATTGAAAAGGACAGGCGGCAGAGGGGATCCCGTTTTTCAGAAGTGAAAGGACCAAGTTTCACTATTTGTGATCGGTTTTCCAAGAAGGAGGAGAACCACGATAAATCACATTCCACAACTCCGGCTACTTTGACTAGCCGTGTCAGCAATAATTCATGGTCTACAGTATCAAAAGCTGCGCTTAGGTCCAGCAGTACTAGAAGACAAGATTCTCCTTTGTCTGCGGCCTCTAGAGCGTCATCCCATATTTTGAGCAGTGCTGTTTCTGTCCCGTGACCCGGACGGAAACCGGACTGGAATGGGTCAAGTAATTTATGGGTGTCTAAGTGATGTTGTAGCTGTTGTACAACTTCTTTCTCCATTACCTTGGAGAAGACATTCAGGCCTGTTATGGGGCGACGGTGGTTAGGGTCTTTGGGGTCGAGAGTGTTTTTTTTTAGAATTGGATTGATTATACCTTGTTTCAGCAAGGGTGGCACCACGCCCCCCTTGAATGACTGGTTTATGAGCTGCATGATAGCTGGAGCCAAAATATCGCCACATTCTTTCAGCAGTTTGGTGGGGATATCATTGGGCGCTGTGCTATTTTGCAGAGTCCTGATGATATTTTTAGTGGCATTGATGGAGATGGGTTTTAGAGTGAAGTTAGGAGATTGTGGCGGAATTACGTGGGTATTAGGTTTGTGATTTAGGGGGGGGGTAGATGGAGGTTGAATTTTGCTGAATACTTTCACGGATTGATGGACAGGCATCCGACCGACGCATCCATCGCGTCACGAGATGCCGAAAAAAGCCGAACGTCGGTGCGCATGCGCCGTATAGAGCCGCACCGACGTTCGGCTTTTTTCGGCATCTCGTGACGCGATGGATGCGTCGGTCGGATGCCTGTCCATCAATTAGGAACGCCCACTGCCTGCATCGTACCCGGAAGTGGCGGTGGGACCGAATATAGGAAACGATACGTACGGAGGTATTTTTTAAATAAAACAAGCCGATTCTAATTGTAATTAATTTGCTAAATGCGATGTCAAAAGTTTATTTTTAGGGGAACCACCCCTTTAATAGTTGCTCATTCCTTAGAGCTTTTTTGGTGACGGCTGGTAATATTGAGGCGAATGGCTTTAGACCCCAAATGATTTCTGCAGAGTATCTCAGATTAGACATATTCGCAGAAAAACGACGGGGAAAGTGATAATTGATTGGGAAGGTATTCAATGATGATGGGAAGGGCGATTTACAAATCGCAAATCACTCGGCAAATCTTCCTCCTTGTTTGATCCAGAGGAAGGCGGAAAAAACCCTGGCCGTTCTATGCCAATCTGCCGTGACCGGGGGAAAAAATTCCTTCCTGATCCCACAAGGGCGATCGGGGGAGCCCTGGATCAAACACTTAGTGGTGGCGGACCCTGGAATTGGAGCTGTTGGACCTGAGGATGTGGGGGTGGGAGCCAAATCCCAGCTTTAGGGCTGGGAAAGGGGAGTGGGGCTATGTCCCAGCAATATCACAGTTGCTGGGGTGTAGCAAGATGGCCGCCGACCAAGACTAGGCCCGAGCCGGGGGCTGTGCAGCTGGGTGAGGCCCGGTTGTAGGGAGGAGGAGGCTCTGGGGCACCAAGGGGCGATGGTAGAGATCCTCCAGGGGCAGGGGTGGTTTAGTGAAGTTTGAGGGGGTTTGTGAGGAGCTTGCCGCGGAATTGTTCAGGCCGAGGTGGGATTGAGGAATGGAGGCAGCAGGGATGCTACGATTGTGGCTGGGAGTGTGGGGGATGGAAGATCTATCCGTTATCCCCTTTGTTGGGCCGCAGCCGCGGCTTATCCTGAAAAGAACGGTCGCGAATTAGCCCAAGGGGAGGTGGATAGGCCTGAACGACGAAAAAAGGCCTTACCTTGATGATGGTGGGGAGGAAAGAGGGAGGCCAAAGGTGGAGGAAGAGTAGCTATCCTGGATTCTGGCTGAGAAGACCCCTGCCTGTCTGGCCCTAGGAGTGAGAGTTAGGAGTCGGTGCTGGGGGTGCAGAGTCCTGCTGGATGTCCGGCTGGATGTAGGAGGCTGGAATATCGCTGGCTGGACTACCTAACCTTCCTCTGGCAGCAGGTGCTTCAAACCTCACTGCAAGCAGAACAGAGGGCAAATGACAATTGATTCTTCCTGGTGATCCTACGAGTGAGAGCAGACTCGTGCAGTAGTGGGTGTTCCTTCCTGCCTGCTACTTCCTGTGACCACAGCTCTCTTCTGTCCACAGTGCTCCACAGAAACTGTATCCCTTGTGCACTCCAGTGTCTTAATTTCTTCAGCCTTCCTGTGTGTCCTGTGTCTCCAGTGCATAAACCCTTATAGCAGGGGTAGGCAACCTCGGCCCTCCAGCTGTGGTGAAACTACAAATTCCATCATGCTTCTGTTTCTCGGAGTCATGCCTGTGATTGTCAGGGTCTTGCAATGTCTCATGGGACTTGTAGTTTCAAAACAGCTGGAGGGCTGAGGTTGCCTACCCCTACCTTAGAGGGTAGATCAACCTCCTAGGTTTGAGATTTGTTGTTGGGTTGCCTTTCCATCCTTCACTCCATTCCCGGCTCCTCTCTATTACAGGGACGGCATTATTAAGAGATAAAGCTTCTAATTTTCGAAGAAAAATCGTTTGACATCACAGAGTCAAGGTTCTGTAGAACAAGAGTGAAGAAAAACAGCTGAGCCCCTGAATTTTCAATATATAAAGAAACCAAGTGGTCCTGCAAGTTTTCCGCGCAGAAAAACCTTGAACGCGCATAAATCATCTATGCGGCGGTGGGAAGAATAGAGACGTTACCGTGGAAACACGAGAGGGGCTACACTACAAAGTGTCTCTTTTGTGTTGTTGGCCTTGTCTCCTCGCATCGGGCAAACTGCGATTCAAGGCAAGGCAAATACCCCAGACGCGGCGATTAACCAATTGCTGACAGTGCGCCTCACATAAACTACTTCAAATGCAAGTTTAGTTTAAAGACTGGTCCACAACAGAATACCTGTGTTAGAATGTGTGCACTTGTGCACTTTCTCGTCCGTTCTGTATTTGACAATTCCTCATTTCAATGGGCTGCTAAATGCATGGAAATGCACGAAAAAGTAGTGCAGGCCGTTCTGATGAGAAATGACCCCCGTTGAATAATTCCCGCCCTGTACTGCGCAGGCGCAGCGCTTGCACAGTACGGAGCACTACGGAGCCTCCGAAAGTCTCATGAACATGAACACGGCGCTTGCGCAAAGGAGACGATATTGTGCCGCGCGCTCCCGATTCTCGTTCAACTCTGCAAGAGGCGGGTGTATTATTAATTGAACTCTACAAGGGGCGGATGCCTACAGAAGAGACTGTATTGTATCATTGAGAAATCCACCCCCAACTTATCAGCTCTGCAGGGTTAAGGGGGTGTGCTGTGTGGGGGGGTGTGCTGTGTGCGGCGTGCAGGGTTGAGGGGGTGCAATGTGTGTGGTGTGCAGGGTTGAGGGGGTGTGCTGTGTGCAGGGTTGAGGGGGTGCACTGTGTGGGGTTGAGGGGGTGCGCTGCGTGCGGAGTTGAGGGGGTGCACTGTGTGCAGGGTTGAAGGGGTGCGCTGTGTGTGGTTGAGGGGGTGCGCTGTGTGCGGGGGCGTGCAGGGTTGAGGGGTTACATCTGTGTACATCTCCCCCAAATACAAAGCTCTCTTCCCCTCAGCTCTCCTCCTAGGCTTGGTTGCCACCATGCAGTACGTACAGAGCGAGTACTCACAGTGTCCGTGCAGTCTGACAGTGAGGAGGGGGCCGGGGATTCTGTCTGTGTGGGTTTCCTCCAGACGGGAGCAAAACAAAAGTGTACCGGGAGCAAAACAAAAGTGTCCCGGGAGCAAAACAAAAGTGTCCCGGGAGCAAAACAAAAGTGTCCCGGGAGCAAAACAAAAGTGTCCCGGGAGCAAAACAAAAGTGTCCCGGGAGCAAAACAAAAGTGTCCAGGGAGCAAAACAAAAGTGTCCCGGGAGCAAAACAAAAGTGTCCCGGGAGCAAAACAAAAGTGTCCCGGGAGCAAAACAAAAGTGTCCAGGGAGCAAAACAAAAGTGTCCCGGGAGCAAAACGAAAGTGTCCCGGGAGCAAAACAAAAGTGTCCTGGGAGCAAAACAAAAGTGTCCAGGGAGCAAAACAAAAGTGTCCAGGGAGCAAAACAAAAGTGTCAAGGGAGCAAAACAAAAGTGTCCCGGGAGCAAAACAAAAGTGTCAAGGGAGCAAAACAAAAGTGTCCCGGGAGCAAAACAAAAGTGTCCGGGGAGCAAAACAAAAGTGTCCAGGGAGCAAAACAAAAGTGTCCCGGGAGCAAAACAAAAGTGTCAAGGGAGCAAAACAAAAGGGTCCCGGGAGCAAAACAAAAGTGTCCCGGGAGCAAAACAAAAGTGTCAAGGGAGCAAAACAAAAGTGTCCCGGGAGCAAAACAAAAGTGTCCAGGGAGCAAAACAAAAGTGTCCCGGGAGCAAAACGAAAGTGTCCCCGGAGGAAAACAAAAGTGTCCCGGGAGCAAAACAAAAGTGTCAAGGGAGCAAAACAAAAGTGTCCCGGGAGCAAAACAAAAATGTCCCGGGAGCAAAACAAAAGTGTCTGGGGAGCAAAACGAAAGTGTCCGGGGAGCAAAACAAAAGTGTCCGGGGAGCAAAACGAAAGTGTCAAGGGAGCAAAACAAAAGTGTCCCGGGAGCAAAACAAAAGTGTCCCGGGAGCAAAACAAAAGTGTCAAGGGAGCAAAACAAAAGTGTCAAGGGAGCAAAACAAAAGTGTCCCGGGAGCAAAACAAAAGTGTCCCGGGAGCAAAACAAAAGTGTCCAGGGAGCAAAACAAAAGTGTCCCGGGAGCAAAACAAAAGTGTCCCGGGAGCAAAACAAAAGTGTCCCGGGAGCAAAACAAAAGTGTCCCGGGAGCAAAACAAAAGTGTCCAGGGAGCAAAACAAAAGTGTCCCGGGAGCAAAACAAAAGTGTCCCGGGAGCAAAACAAAAGTGTCCCTGGAGCAAAACAAAAGTGTCCAGGGAGCAAAACAAAAGTGTCCCGGGAGCAAAACAAAAGTGTCCAGGGAGCAAAACAAAAGTGTCCCGGGAGTAAAACAAAAGTGTCCCGGGAGCAAAACAAAAGTGTCCAGGGAGCAAAACAAAAGTGTCCCGGGAGCAAAACAAAAGTGTCCCGGGAGCAAAACAAAAGTGTCCAGGGAGCAAAACAAAAGTGTCCAGGGAGCAAAACAAAAGTGTCCCGGGAGCAAAACAAAAGTGTCCCGGGAGCAAAACAAAAGTGTCCAGGGAGCAAAACAAAAGTGTCCCGGGAGCAAAACAAAAGTGTCCCGGGAGCAAAACAAAAGTGTCCCGGGAGCAAAACAAAAGTGTCCAGGGAGGAAAACAAAAGTGTCCCGGGAGCAAAACAAAAGTGTCCCGGGAGCAAGACAAACGTGTCCCGGGAGCAAGACAAAAGTGTCCCGGGAGCAAGACAAAAGTGTCCAGGGAGGAAAACAAAAGTGTCCAGGGAGCAAAACAAAAGTGTCCAGGGAGCAAAACAAAAGTGTCCCGGGAGCAAAACAAAAGTGTCCAGGGAGCAAAACAAAAGTGTCCCGGGAGCAAAACAAAAGTGTCCCGGGAGCAAAACAAAAGTGTCCAGGGAGCAAAACAAAAGTGTCCAGGGAGGAAAACAAAAGTGTCCCGGGAGGAAAACAAAAGTGTCCCGGGAGCAAAACAAAAGTGTCCAGGGAGCAAAACAAAAGTGTCCCGGGAGCAAAACAAAAGTGTCCCGGGAGCAAAACAAAAGTGTCCCGGGAGCAAAACAAAAGTGTCCCGGGAGCAAAACAAAAGTGTCCCGGGAGCAAAACAAACGTGTCCCGGGAGCAAAACAAAAGTGTCCCGGGAGCAAAACAAAAGTGTCCCGGGAGCAAAACAAAAGTGTCCCGGGAGCAAAACAAAAGTGTCCAGGGAGCAAAACAAAAGTGTCCCGGGAGCAAAACAAAAGTGTCCAGGGAGCAAAACAAACGTGTCCCGGGAGCAAAACAAAAGTGTCCCGGGAGCAAAACAAAAGTGTCCCGGGAGCAAAACAAAAGTGTCCAGGGAGCAAAACAAAAGTGTCCCGGGAGCAAAACAAAAGTGTCCGGGGAACAAAACAAAAGTGTCCGGGGAGTAAAACAAAAGTGTCCAGGGAGCAAAACAAAAGTGTCCCGGGAGCAAAACAAAAGTGTCCCGGGAGCAAAACAAAAGTGTCCAGGGAGGAAAACAAAAGTGTCCCGGGAGCAAAACAAAAGTGTCCCGGGAGCAAAACAAAAGTGTCCCGGGAGCAAAACAAACGTGTCCCGGGAGCAAAACAAAAGTGTCCCGGGAGCAAGACAAAAGTGTCCAGGGAGGAAAACAAAAGTGTCCAGGGAGCAAAACAAAAGTGTCCAGGGAGCAAAACAAACGTGTCCCGGGAGCAAAACAAAAGTGTCCCGGGAGCAAAACAAAAGTGTCCAGGGAGCAAAACAAAAGTGTCCCGGGAGCAAAACAAAAGTGTCCCGGGAGCAAAACAAAAGTGTCCAGGGAGCAAAACAAAAGTGTCCAGGGAGGAAAACAAAAGTGTCCCGGGAGCAAAACAAAAGTGTCCCGGGAGCAAAACAAAAGTGTCCCGGGAGCAAAACAAAAGTGTCCAGGGAGCAAAACAAAAGTGTCCCGGGAGGAAAACAATAGTGTCCCGGGAGCAAAACAAAAGTGTCCCGGGAGCAAAACAAAAGTGTCCCGGGAGGAAAACAAAAGTGTCCAGGGAGCAAAACAAAAGTGTCCCGGGAGCAAAACAAAAGTGTCCCGGGAGCAAAACAAAAGTGTCCCGGGAGCAAAACAAAAGTGTCCAGGGAGCAAAACAAAAGTGTCCCGGGAGGAAAACAATAGTGTCCCGGGAGCAAAACAAAAGTGTCCCGGGAGCAAAACAAAAGTGTCCAGGGAGCAAAACAAAAGTGTCCCGGGAGCAAAACAAAAGTGTCCCGGGAGCAAAACAAAAGTGTCCCTGGAGCAAAACAAAAGTGTCCAGGGAGCAAAACAAAAGTGTCCCGGGAGCAAAACAAAAGTGTCCAGGGAGCAAAACAAAAGTGTCCCGGGAGCAAAACAAAAGTGTCCCGGGAGCAAAACAAAAGTGTCCCGGTAGCAAAACAAAAGTGTCCCGGGAGCAAAACAAAAGTGTAAAACAAAAGTGTCCCGGGAGCAAAACAAAAGTGTCCCGGGAGCAAAACAAAAGTGTCCCGGGAGCAAAACAAAAGTGTCCAGGGAGCAAAACAAAAGTGTCCCGGGAGGAAAACAAAAGTGTCCCGGGAGCAAAACAAAAGTGTCAAGGGAGCAAAACAAAAGTGTCCCGGGAGCAAAACAAAAGTGTCCCGGGAGCAAAACAAAAATGTCCCGGGAGCAAAACAAAAGTGTCTGGGGAGCAAAACAAAAGTGTCCGGGGAGCAAAACGAAAGTGTCCGGGGAGCAAAACGAAAGTGTCAAGGGAGCAAAACAAAAGTGTCCCGGGAGCAAAACAAAAGTGTCCCTGGAGCAAAACAAAAGTGTCCCGGGAGCAAAACAAAAGTGTCCAGGGAGCAAAACAAAAATGTCCCGGGAGCAAAACAAAAGTGTCCAGGGAGCAAAACGAAAGTGTCCCCGGAGGAAAACAAAAGTGTCCCGGGAGCAAAACAAAAGTGTCCCGGGAGCAAAACAAAAGTGTCCCGGGAGCAAAACAAAAGTGTCCAGGGAGCAAAACAAAAGTGTCCCGGGAGCAAAACAAAAGTGTCCCGGGAGCAAAACAAAAGTGTCCCGGGAGCAAAACAAAAATGTCCCGGGAGCAAAACAAAAGTGTCCCGGGAGCAAAACAAAAGTGTCCGGGGAGCAAAACGAAAGTGTCAAGGGAGCAAAACAAAAGTGTCCGGGGAGCAAAACAAAAGTGTCCCGGGAGCAAAACGAAAGTGTCCCGGGAGGAAAACAATAGTGTCCCGGGAGCAAAACAAAAGTGTCCCGGGAGCAAAACAAAAGTGTCCCGGGAGCAAAACAAAAGTGTCCCGGGAGCAAGACAAAAGTGTCCCGGGAGCAAAACAAAAGTGTCCCGGGAGCAAAACAAAAGTGTCCAGGGAGCAAAACAAAAGTGTCCAGGGAACAAAACAAAAGTGTCCCGGGAGCAAAACAAAAGTGTCCCGGGAGCAAAACAAAAGTGTCCCGGGAGCAAAACAAAAGTGTCCCTGGAGCAAAACAAAAGTGTCCCGGGAGCAAAACAAAAGTGTCCCGGGAGCAAAACAAAAGTGTCCCGGGAGCAAAACAAAAGTGTCCAGGGAGCAAAACAAAAGTGTCCAGGGAGGAAAACAAAAGTGTCCAGGGAGGAAAACAAAAGTGTCCCGGGAGCAAAACAAAAGTGTCCCGGGAGCAAAACAAAAGTGTCCCGGGAGCAAAACAAAAGTGTCCAGGGAGCAAAAAAAAAGTGTCCCGGGAGCAAAACAAAAGTGTCCCTGGAGCAAAACAAAAGTGTCCAGGGAGCAAAACAAAAGTGTCCCGGGAGCAAAACAAAAGTGTCCAGGGAGCAAAACAAAAGTGTCCAGGGAGCAAAACAAAAGTGTCCCGGTAGCAAAACAAAAGTGTCCCGGGAGCAAAACAAAAGTGTCCCGGGAGCAAAACAAAAGTGTCCCGGGAGCAAAACAAAAGTGTCCCGGGAGCAAAACAAAAGTGTCCCGGGAGGAAAACAAAAGTGTCCCCGGAGCAAAACAAAAGTGTCCCGGGAGCAAAACAAAAGTGTCCCGGGAGCAAAACAAAAGTGTCCCGGGAGCAAAACAAAAGTGTCCAGGGAGCAAAACAAAAGTGTCCCGGGAGCAAAACAAAAGTGTCCCGGGAGCAAAACAAAAGTGTCCCGGGAGCAAAACAAAAGTGTCCAGGGAGGAAAACAAAAGTGTCCCGGGAGCAAAACAAAAAAGTCCCGGGAGCAAAACAAAAGTGTCCCGGGAGCAAAACAAACGTGTCCCGGGAGCAAAACAAAAGTGTCCCGGGAGCAAGACAAAAGTGTCCAGGGAGGAAAACAAAAGTGTCCAGGGAGCAAAACAAAAGTGTCCAGGGAGCAAAACAAACGTGTCCCGGGAGCAAAACAAAAGTGTCCCGGGAGCAAAACAAAAGTGTCCAGGGAGCAAAACAAAAGTGTCCCGGGAGCAAAACAAAAGTGTCCCGGGAGCAAAACAAAAGTGTCCAGGGAGCAAAACAAAAGTGTCCAGGGAGGAAAACAAAAGTGTCCCGGGAGCAAAACAAAAGTGTCCCGGGAGCAAAACAAAAGTGTCCCGGGAGCAAAACAAAAGTGTCCAGGGAGCAAAACAAAAGTGTCCCGGGAGGAAAACAATAGTGTCCCGGGAGCAAAACAAAAGTGTCCCGGGAGCAAAACAAAAGTGTCCCGGGAGGAAAACAAAAGTGTCCAGGGAGCAAAACAAAAGTGTCCAGGGAGGAAAACAAAAGTGTCCCGGGAGCAAAACAAAAGTGTCCCGGGAGCAAAACAAAAGTGTCCAGGGAGCAAAACAAAAGTGTCCCGGGAGGAAAACAATAGTGTCCCGGGAGCAAAACAAAAGTGTCCCGGGAGCAAAACAAAAGTGTCCCGGGAGCAAAACAAAAGTGTCCCGGGAGCAAAACAAAAGTGTCCCGGGAGCAAAACAAAAGTGTCCCTGGAGCAAAACAAAAGTGTCCAGGGAGCAAAACAAAAGTGTCCCGGGAGCAAAACAAAAGTGTCCAGGGAGCAAAACAAAAGTGTCCCGGGAACAAAACAAAAGTGTCCCGGGAGCAAAACAAAAGTGTCCCGGTAGCAAAACAAAAGTGTCCCGGGAGCAAAACAAAAGTGTCCCGGGAGCAAAACAAAAGTGTCCCGGGAGTAAAACAAAAGTGTCCCGGGAGCAAAACAAAAGTGTCCAGGGAGCAAAACAAAAGTGTCCCGGGAGCAAAACAAAAGTGTCCCGGGAGCAAAACAAAAGTGTCCAGGGAGGAAAACAAAAGTGTCCCGGGAGCAAAACAAAAGTGTCCCGGGAGCAAAACAAAAGTGTCCCGGGAGCAAAACAAACGTGTCCCGGGAGCAAAACAAAAGTGTCCCGGGAGCAAGACAAAAGTGTCCAGGGAGGAAAACAAAAGTGTCCAGGGAGCAAAACAAAAGTGTCCAGGGAGCAAAACAAACGTGTCCCGGGAGCAAAACAAAAGTGTCCCGGGAGCAAAACAAAAGTGTCCAGGGAGCAAAACAAAAGTGTCCCGGGAGCAAAACAAAAGTGTCCCGGGAGCAAAACAAAAGTGTCCAGGGAGCAAAACAAAAGTGTCCAGGGAGGAAAACAAAAGTGTCCCGGGAGCAAAACAAAAGTGTCCCGGGAGCAAAACAAAAGTGTCCCGGGAGCAAAACAAAAGTGTCCAGGGAGCAAAACAAAAGTGTCCCGGGAGGAAAACAATAGTGTCCCGGGAGCAAAACAAAAGTGTCCCGGGAGCAAAACAAAAGTGTCCCGGGAGGAAAACAAAAGTGTATAGGGAGCAAAACAAAAGTGTCCAGGGAGGAAAACAAAAGTGTCCCGGGAGCAAAACAAAAGTGTCCCGGGAGCAAAACAAAAGTGTCCCGGGAGCAAAACAAAAGTGTCCAGGGAGCAAAACAAAAGTGTCCCGGGAGGAAAACAATAGTGTCCCGGGAGCAAAACAAAAGTGTCCCGGGAGCAAAACAAAAGTGTCCAGGGAGCAAAACAAAAGTGTCCCGGGAGCAAAACAAAAGTGTCCCGGGAGCAAAACAAAAGTGTCCCTGGAGCAAAACAAAAGTGTCCCTGGAGCAAAACAAAAGTGTCCCGGGAGCAAAACAAAAGTGTCCAGGGAGCAAAACAAAAGTGTCCCGGGAGCAAAACAAAAGTGTCCCGGGAGCAAAACAAAAGTGTCCCGGTAGCAAAACAAAAGTGTCCCGGGAGCAAAACAAAAGTGTCCCGGGAGCAAAACAAAAGTGTCCCGGGAGCAAAACAAAAGTGTCCCGGGAGCAAAACAAAAGTGTCCAGGGAGCAAAACAAAAGTGTCCCGGGAGCAAAACAAAAGTGTCCCGGGAGGAAAACAAAAGTGTCCCCGGAGCAAAACAAAAGTGTCCCGGGAGCAAAACAAAAGTGTCCCGGGAGCAAAACAAAAGTGTCCCGGGAGCAAAACAAAAGTGTCCAGGGAGCAAAACAAAAGTGTCCCGGGAGGAAAACAAAAGTGTCCCGGGAGCAAAACAAAAGTGTCAAGGGAGCAAAACAAAAGTGTCCCGGGAGCAAAACAAACGTGTCCCGGGAGCAAAACAAAAGTGTCCCGGGAGCAAAACAAAAGTGTCCCGGGAGCAAAACAAAAGTGTCCCGGGAGCAAAACAAAAGTGTCCCGGGAGCAAAACAAAAGTGTCCCGGGAGCAAAACAAAAATGTCCCGGGAGCAAAACAAAAGTGTCTGGGGAGCAAAACAAAAGTGTCCGGGGAGCAAAACGAAAGTGTCAAGGGAGCAAAACAAAAGTGTCCCGGGAGCAAAACAAAAGTGTCCCTGGAGCAAAACAAAAGTGTCCCGGGAGCAAAACAAAAGTGTCCAGGGAGCAAAACAAAAATGTCCCGGGAGCAAAACAAAAGTGTCCAGGGAGCAAAACGAAAGTGTCCCCGGAGGAAAACAAAAGTGTCCCGGGAGCAAAACAAAAGTGTCCCGGGAGCAAAACAAAAGTGTCCCGGGAGCAAAACAAAAATGTCCCGGGAGCAAAACAAAAGTGTCCCGGGAGCAAAACAAAAGTGTCCCGGGAGCAAAACGAAAGTGTCAAGGGAGCAAAACAAAAGTGTCCCGGGAGCAAAACAAAAGTGTCCCGGGAGCAAAACAAAAATGTCCCTGGAGCAAAACAAAAGTGTCCAGGGAGCAAAACAAAAGTGTCCGGGGAGCAAAACAAAAGTGTCCAGGGAGCAAAACGAAAGTGTCAAGGGAGCAAAACAAAAGTGTCCGGGGAGCAAAACAAAAGTGTCCCGGGAGCAAAACGAAAGTGTCCCGGGAGGAAAACAATAGTGTCCCGGGAGCAAAACAAAAGTGTCCCGGGAGCAAAACAAAAGTGTCCCGGGAGCAAGACAAAAGTGTCCCGGGAGCAAAACAAAAGTGTCCCGGGAGCAAAACAAAAGTGTCCAGGGAGCAAAACAAAAGTGTCCAGGGAGCAAAACAAAAGTGTCCCGGGAGCAAAACAAAAGTGTCCCTGGAGCAAAACAAAAGTGTCCAGGGAACAAAACAAAAGTGTCCCGGGAGCAAAACAAAAGTGTCCCGGGAGCAAAACAAAAGTGTCCCGGGAGCAAAACAAAAGTGTCCCGGGAGCAAAACAAAAGTGTCCCGGGAGCAAAACAAAAGTGTCCCTGGAGCAAAACAAAAGTGTCCCGGGAGCAAAACAAAAGTGTCCCGGGAGCAAAACAAAAGTGTCCCGGGAGCAAAACAAAAGTGTCCAGGGAGCAAAACAAAAGTGTCCCGGGAGCAAAACAAAAGTGTCCCTGGAGCAAAACAAAAGTGTCCAGGGAGCAAAACAAAAGTGTCCCGGGAGCAAAACAAAAGTGTCCAGGGAGCAAAACAAAAGTGTCCAGGGAGCAAAACAAAAGTGTCCCGGTAGCAAAACAAAAGTGTCCCGGGAGCAAAACAAAAGTGTCCCGGGAGCAAAACAAAAGTGTCCCGGGAGCAAAACAAAAGTGTCCCGGGAGCAAAACAAAAGTGTCCCGGGAGGAAAACAAAAGTGTCCCCGGAGCAAAACAAAAGTGTCCCGGGAGGAAAACAAAAGTGTCCCGGGAGCAAAACAAAAGTGTCAAGGGAGCAAAACAAAAGTGTCCCGGGAGCAAAACAAACGTGTCCCGGGAGCAAAACAAAAGTGTCCCGGGAGCAAAACAAAAGTGTCCCGGGAGCAAAACAAAAGTGTCCAGGGAGCAAAACAAAAGTGTCCAGGGAACAAAACAAAAGTGTCCCGGGAGCAAAACAAAAGTGTCCCGGGAGCAAAACAAAAGTGTCCCGGGAGCAAAACAAAAGTGTCCCGGGAGCAAAACAAAAGTGTCCCTGGAGCAAAACAAAAGTGTCCCGGGAGCAAAACAAAAGTGTCCCGGGAGCAAAACAAAAGTGTCCCGGGAGCAAAACAAAAGTGTCCAGGGAGCAAAACAAAAGTGTCCCGGGAGCAAAACAAAAGTGTCCCTGGAGCAAAACAAAAGTGTCCAGGGAGCAAAACAAAAGTGTCCCGGGAGCAAAACAAAAGTGTCCCGGGAGCAAAACAAAAGTGTCCAGGGAGCAAAACAAAAGTGTCCCGGGAGCAAAACAAAAGTGTCCCAGGAGGAAAACAAAAGTGTCCCCGGAGCAAAACAAAAGTGTCCCGGGAGCAAAACAAAAGTGTCCCGGGAGCAAAACAAAAGTGTCCAGGGAGCAAAACAAAAGTGTCCCGGGAGGAAAACAAAAGTGTCCCGGGAGCAAAACAAAAGTGTCAAGGGAGCAAAACAAAAGTGTCCCGGGAGCAAAACAAACGTGTCCCGGGAGCAAAACAAAAGTGTCCCGGGAGCAAAACAAAAGTGTCCCGGGAGCAAAACAAAAGTGTCCCGGGAGCAAAACAAAAGTGTCCCGGGAGCAAAACAAAAATGTCCCGGGAGCAAAACAAAAGTGTCTGGGGAGCAAAACAAAAGTGTCCGGGGAGCAAAACGAAAGTGTCAAGGGAGCAAAACAAAAGTGTCCCGGGAGCAAAACAAAAGTGTCCCTGGAGCAAAACAAAAGTGTCCAGGGAGCAAAACAAAAGTGTCCCGGGAGCAAAACAAAAGTGTCCCGGGAGCAAAACAAAAGTGTCCCGGGAGCAAAACAAAAGTGTCCAGGGAGCAAAACAAAAGTGTCCCGGGAGCAAAACAAAAGTGTCCCGGGAGCAAAACAAAAGTGTCCCGGGAGCAAAACAAAAGTGTCCAGGGAGCAAAACAAAAATGTCCCGGGAGCAAAACAAAAGTGTCCAGGGAGCAAAACGAAAGTGTCCCCGGAGGAAAACAAAAGTGTCCCGGGAGCAAAACAAAAGTGTCCCGGGAGCAAAACAAAAGTGTCCCGGGAGCAAAACAAAAGTGTCCAGGGAGCAAAACAAAAGTGTCCCGGGAGCAAAACGAAAGTGTCAAGGGAGCAAAACAAAAGTGTCCCGGGAGCAAAACAAAAGTGTCCCGGGAGCAAAACAAAAATGTCCCGGGAGCAAAACAAAAGTGTCCAGGGAGCAAAACAAAAGTGTCCCGGGAGCAAAACGAAAGTGTCAAGGGAGCAAAACAAAAGTGTCCGGGGAGCAAAACAAAAGTGTCCCGGGAGCAAAACGAAAGTGTCCCGGGAGGAAAACAATAGTGTCCCGGGAGCAAAACAAAAGTGTCCCGGGAGCAAAACAAAAGTGTCCCTGGAGCAAAACAAAAGTGTCCCGGGAGCAAAACAAAAGTGTCCCGGGAGCAAGACAAAAGTGTCCCGGGAGCAAAACAAAAGTGTCCCGGGAGCAAAACAAAAGTGTCCAGGGAGCAAAACAAAAGTGTCCAGGGAACAAAACAAAAGTGTCCCGGGAGCAAAACAAAAGTGTCCCGGGAGCAAAACAAAAGTGTCCCGGAAGCAAAACAAAAGTGTCCCTGGAGCAAAACAAAAGTGTCCCGGGAGCAAAACAAAAGTGTCCCGGGAGCAAAACGAAAGTGTCCAGGGAGCAAAACAAAAGTGTCCCGGGAGCAAAACAAAAGTGTCCCTGGAGCAAAACAAAAGTGTCCAGGGAGCAAAACAAAAGTGTCCAGGGAGCAAAACAAAAGTGTCCCGGGAGCAAAACAAAAGTGTCCCGGGAGCAAAACAAAAGTGTCCCTGGAGCAAAACAAAAGTGTCCAGGGAGCAAAACAAAAGTGTCCCTGGAGCAAAATAAAAGTGTCCAGGGAGCAAAACAAAAGTGTCCTGGGAGCAAAACAAAAGTGTCCCGGGAGCAAAACAAAAGTGTCCCGGGAGCAAAACAAAAGTGTCCCTGGAGCAAAACAAAAGTGTCCCGGGAGCAAAACAAAAGTGTCCCGGGAGCAAAACAAAAGTGTCCCGGGAGCAAAACAAAAGTGTCCCGGGAGCAAAACAAAAGTGTCCCGGGAGCAAAACAAAAGTGTCCAGGGAGCAAAACAAAAGTGTCCCGGGAGCAAAACGAAAGTGTCAAGGGAGCAAAACAAAAGTGTCCCGGGAGCAAAACAAAAGTGTCCCGGGAGCAAAACAAAAATGTCCCGGGAGCAAAACAAAAGTGTCCCGGGAGCAAAACAAAAGTGTCCCGGGAGCAAAACAAAAATGTCCCGGGAGCAAAACAAAAGTGTCCAGGGAGCAAAACAAAAGTGTCCCGGGAGCAAAACGAAAGTGTCAAGGGAGCAAAACAAAAGTGTCCGGGGAGCAAAACAAAAGTGTCCCGGGAGCAAAACGAAAGTGTCCCGGGAGGAAAACAATAGTGTCCCGGGAGCAAAACAAAAGTGTCCCGGGAGCAAAACAAAAGTGTCCCTGGAGCAAAACAAAAGTGTCCCGGGAGCAAAACAAAAGTGTCCCGGGAGCAAAACAAAAGTGTCCCGGGAGCAAAACAAAAGTGTCCCGGGAGCAAAACAAAAGTGTCCAGGGAGCAAAACAAAAGTGTCCAGGGAACAAAACAAAAGTGTCCCGGGAGCAAAACAAAAGTGTCCCGGGAGCAAAACAAAAGTGTCCCGGAAGCAAAACAAAAGTGTCCCTGGAGCAAAACAAAAGTGTCCCGGGAGCAAAACAAAAGTGTCCCGGGAGCAAAACGAAAGTGTCCAGGGAGCAAAACAAAAGTGTCCCGGGAGCAAAACAAAAGTGTCCCTGGAGCAAAACAAAAGTGTCCAGGGAGCAAAACAAAAGTGTCCCGGGAGCAAAACAAAAGTGTCCAGGGAGCAAAACAAAAGTGTCCAGGGAGCAAAACAAAAGTGTCCCGGTAGCAAAACAAAAGTGTCCCGGGAGCAAAACAAAAGTGTCCGGGAGCAAAACAAAAGTGTCCTGGAGCAAAACAAAAGTGTCCAGGGAGCAAAACAAAAGTGTCCCTGGAGCAAAATAAAAGTGTCCAGGGAGCAAAACAAAAGTGTCCTGGGAGCAAAACAAAAGTGTCCCGGGAGCAAAACAAAAGTGTCCCGGGAGCAAAACAAAAGTGTCCCTGGAGCAAAACAAAAGTGTCCCGGGAGCAAAACAAAAGTGTCCCGGGAGCAAAACAAAAGTGTCCCGGGAGCAAAACAAAAGTGTCCCGGGAGCAAAACAAAAGTGTCCCGGGAGCAAAACAAAAGTGTCCAGGGAGCAAAACAAAAGTGTCCAGGGAGCAAAACAAAAGTGTCCTGGGAGCAAAACAAAAGTGTCCCTGGAGCAAAACAAAAGTGTCCCGGGAGCAAAACAAACGTGTCCCGGGAGCAAAACAAAAGTGTCCCGGGAGGAAAACAAAAGTGTCCAGGGAGCAAAACAAAAGTGTCCAGGGAGCAAAACAAAAGTGTCCTGGGAGCAAGACAAAAGTGTCCCGGGAGCAAAACAAAAGTGTCCCGGGAGCAAAACAAAAGTGTCCCGGGAGTAAAACAAAAGTGTCCTGGGAGCAAAACAAACGTGTCCCGGGAGCAAAACAAAAGTGTCCAGGGAGCAAAACAAAAGTGTCCAGGGAGCAAAACAAACGTGTCCCGGGAGCAAAACAAAAGTGTCCCGGGAGCAAAACAAAAGTGTCCCGGGAGCAAAACAAAAGTGTCCCGGGAGCAAAACAAAAGTGTCCAGGGAGCAAAACAAAAGTGTCCTGGGAGCAAAACAAAAGTGTCCCGGGAGCAAAATAAAAGTGTCAAGGGAGCAAAACAAGTGTCAAGGGAGCAAAACAAAAGTGTCCCGGGAGCAAATCAAAAGTGTCCCGGGAGCAAAACAAAAGTGTCCCGGGAGCAAAAAAAAAGTGTCCAGGGAGCAAAACAAAAGTGTCCTGGGAGCAAAACAAAAGTGTCCTGGGAGCAAAACAAAAGTGTCCAGGGAGCAAAACAAAAGTGTCCTGGGAGCAAAACAAAAGTGTCCCGGGAGCAAAACAAAAGTGTCAAAGGAGCAAAACAAAAGTGTCCCGGGAGCAAATCAAAAGTGTCCAGGGAGCAAAACAAAAGTGTCCAGGGAGCAAAACAAAAGTGTCCTGGGAGCAAAACAAAAGTGTCCCGGGAGCAAAACAAAAGTGTCCTGGGAGCAAAACAAAAGTGTCCTGGGAGCAAAACAAAAGTGTCCCTGGAGCAAAACAAAAGTGTCCCGGGAGCAAAACAAACGTGTCCCGGGAGCAAAACAAAAGTGTCCCGGGAGGAAAACAAAAGTGTCCAGGGAGCAAAACAAAAGTGTCCAGGGAGCAAAACAAAAGTGTCCCGGGAGCAAGACAAAAGTGTCCCGGGAGCAAAACAAAAGTGTCCCGGGAGCAAAACAAAAGTGTCCCGGGAGTAAAACAAAAGTGTCCTGGGAGCAAAACAAAAGTGTCCCGGGAGCAAAACAAAAGTGTCCAGGGAGCAAAACAAAAGTGTCCAGGGAGCAAAACAAACGTGTCCCGGGAGCAAAACAAAAGTGTCCCGGGAGCAAAACAAAAGTGTCCCGGGAGCAAAACAAAAGTGTCCAGGGAGCAAAACAAAAGTGTCCTGGGAGCAAAACAAAAGTGTCCCGGGAGCAAAACAAAAGTGTCAAGGGAGCAAAACAAGTGTCAAGGGAGCAAAACAAAAGTGTCCCGGGAGCAAATCAAAAGTGTCCCGGGAGCAAAACAAAAGTGTCCCGGGAGCAAAAAAAAAGTGTCCAGGGAGCAAAACAAAAGTGTCCTGGGAGCAAAACAAAAGTGTCCTGGGAGCAAAACAAAAGTGTCCAGGGAGCAAAACAAAAGTGTCCTGGGAGCAAAACAAAAGTGTCCCGGGAGCAAAACAAAAGTGTCCCGGGAGCAAATCAAAAGTGTCCAGGGAGCAAAACAAAAGTGTCCAGGGAGCAAAACAAAAGTGTCCCGGGAGCAAATCAAAAGTGTCCCGGGAGCAAAACAAAAGTGTCCAGGGAGCAAAACAAAAGTGTCCTGGGAGCAAAACAAAAGTGTCCCGGGAGCAAAACAAAAGTGTCCCGGGAGCAAATCAAAAGTGTCCAGGGAGCAAAACAAAAGTGTCAAGGGAGCAAAACAAAAGTGTCCCGGGAGCAAATCAAAAGTGTCCCGGGAGCAAATCAAAAGTGTCCCGGGAGCAAAACAAAAGTGTCCCGGGAGCAAAACAAAAGTGTCCCGGGAGCAAAACAAAAGTGTCCCGGGAGCAAAACAAAAGTGTCCAGGGAGCAAAACAAAAGTGTCCAGGGAGCAAAACAAAAGTGTCCCGGGAGCAAAACAAAAGTGTCCAGGGAGCAAAACAAAAGTGTCCAGGGAGCAAAACAAAAGTGTCCCGGGAGCAAAACAAAAGTGTCCCGGGAGCAAAACAAAAGTGTCCCGGGAGCAAAACAAAAGTGTCCCGGGAGCAAAACAAAAGTGTCCCGGGAGCAAAACAAAAGTGTCCCGGGAGCAAAACAAAAGTGTCCAGGGAGCAAAACAAAAGTGTCCCGGGAGCAAAACAAAAGTGTCCAGGGAGCAAAACAAAAGTGTCCAGGGAGCAAAACAAAAGTGTCCCGGGAGCAAAACGAAAGTGTCCCGGGAGCAAAACAAAAGTGTCCCGGGAGCAAAACAAAAGTGTCCAGGGAGCAAAACAAAAGTGTCCAGGGAGCAAAACGAAAGTGTCCAGGGAGCAAAACGAAAGTGTCAAGGGAGCAAAACAAAAGTGTCCCGGGAGCAAAACGAAAGTGTCCCGGGGAGCAAAACAAAAGTGTCCAGGGAGCAAAACAAAAGTGTCAAGGGAGCAAAACAAAAGTGTCCCGGGAGCAAAACAAAAGTGTCCCGGGAGCAAAACAAAAGTGTCAAGGGAGCAAAACAAAAGTGTCCCGGGAGCAAAACAAAAGTGTCCCGGGAGCAAGACAAAAGTGTCAAGGGAGCAAAACAAAAGGGTCTCGGGAGCAAAACAAAAGTGTCTTGGGAGCAAAACAAAAGTGTCAAGGGAGCAAAACAAAAGTGTCCAGGGAGAAAAACAAAAGTGTCCCGGGAGCAAAACAAAAGTGTCCAGGGAGCAAAACAAAAGTGTCCCGGGAGCAAAACAAAAGTGTCCAGGGAGCAAAACAAAAGTGTCCTGGGAGCAAAACGAAAGTGTCCCGGGAGGAAAACAAAAGTGTCCCGGGAGCAAAACAAAAGTGTCGAGGGAGGAAAACAAAAGTGTCCCGGGAGCAAAACAAAAGTGTCCCAGGAGCAAATCAAAAGTGTCCCGGGAGCAAAACAAAAGTGTCCCGGGAGCAAAAAAAAGTGTCCAGGGAGCAAAACAAAAGTGTCCCGGGAGCAAAACAAAAGTGTCCAGGGAGCAAAACAAAAGTGTCCAGGGAGCAAAACAAAAGTGTCAAGGGAGCAAAACAAAAGTGTCCCGGGAGCAAAACAAAAGTGTCAAGGGAGCAAAACAAAAATGTCCCGGGAGCAAAACAAAAGTGTCCCGGGAGCAAAACAAAAGTGTCCCGGGAGCAAAACAAAAGTGTCCAGGGAGCAAAACAAAAGTGTCCTGGGAGCAAAACAAAAGTGTCCAGGGAGCAAAACAAAAGTGTCCAGGGAGCAAAACAAAAGTGTCGAGGGAGCAAAACAAAAGTGTCCCGGGAGCAAAACAAAAGTGTCCCGGGAGCAAAACAAAAGTGTCCCGGGAGCAAAAAAAGTGTCCAGGGAGCAAAACAAAAGTGTCCTGGGAGCAAAACAAAAGTGTCCTGGGAGCAAAACAAAGGTGTCCTGGGAGCAAAACAAAAGTGTCCTGGGAGCAAAACAAAAGTGTCCCGGGAGCAAAACAAAAGTGTCCAGGGAGCAAAACAAAAGTGTCAAAGGAGCAAAACAAAAGTGTCCCGGGAGCAAAACAAAAGTGTCAAAGGAGCAAAACAAAAGTGTCAAAGGAGCAAAACAAAAGTGTCCCGGGAGCAAATCAAAAGTGTCCAGGGAGCAAAACAAAAGTGTCAAGGGAGCAAAACAAAAGTGTCCAGGGAGCAAAACAAAAGTGTCCTGGGAGCAAAATAAAAGTGTCCCGGGAGCAAAACAAAAGAGTCCCGGGAGCAAATCAAAAGTGTCCAGGGAGCAAAACAAAAGTGTCAAGGGAGCAAAACAAAAGTGTCCCGGGAGCAAAACAAAAGTGTCCCGGGAGCAAATCAAAAGTGTCCCGGGAACAAAACAAAAGTGTCCAGGGAGCAAAACAAAAGTGTCCTGGGAGCAAAACAAAAGTGTCCAGGGAGCAAAACAAAAGTGTCCAGGGAGCAAAACGAAAGTGTCCAGGGAGCAAAACGAAAGTGTCAAGGGAGCAAAACGAAAGTGTCCCGGGGAGCAAAACAAAAGTGTCCAGGGAGCAAAACAAAAGTGTCAAGGGAGCAAAACAAAAGTGTCCCGGGAGCAAAACAAAAGTGTCCCGGGAGCAAAACAAAAGTGTCAAGGGAGCAAAACAAAAGTGTCCCGGGAGCAAAACAAAAGTGTCCCGGGAGCAAGACAAAAGTGTCAAGGGAGCAAAACAAAAGGGTCTCGGGAGCAAAACAAAAGTGTCTTGGGAGCAAAACAAAAGTGTCAAGGGAGCAAAACAAAAGTGTCCAGGGAGAAAAACAAAAGTGTCCCGGGAGCAAAACAAAAGTGTCCAGGGAGCAAAACAAAAGTGTCCCGGGAGCAAAACAAAAGTGTCCAGGGAGCAAAACAAAAGTGTCCCGGGAGCAAAACGAAAGTGTCCCCGGAGGAAAACAAAAGTGTCCCGGGAGCAAAACAAAAGTGTCAAGGGAGCAAAACAAAAGTGTCCCGGGAGCAAAACAAAAGTGTCAAGGGAGCAAAACAAAAGGGTCCAGGGAGCAAAACAAAAGTGTCCCGGGAGCAAAACAAAAGTGTCCAGGGAGCAAAACATCTGTGTACATCTCCCCCAAATACAAAGCTCTCTTCCCCTCAGCTCTCCTCCTAGGCTCGGTTGCCACCATGCAGTACGTACAGAGCGAGTACTCACAGTGTCCGTGCAGTCTGACAGTGAGGAGGGGGCCGGGGATTCTGTCTGTGTGGGTTTCCTCCAGACGGGAGCAAAACAAAAGTGTACTGGGAGCAAAACAAAAGTGTCCAGAGAGCAAAACAAAAGTGTCCCGGGAGCAAAACAAAAGTGTCCAGGGAGCAAAACAAAAGTGTCCCGGGAGCAAAACAAAAGTGTCCCGGGAGCAAAACAAAAGTGTCCCGGGAGCAAAACAAAAGTGTCCAGGGAGCAAAACAAAAGTGTCCAGGGAGCAAAACAAAAGTGTCCCGGGAGCAAAACGAAAGTGTCCCCGGAGGAAAACAAAAGTGTCCCGGGAGAAAAACAAAAGTGTCAAGGGAGCAAAACAAAAGTGTCCTGGGAGCAAAACAAAAGTGTCCCGGGAGAAAATCAAAAGTGTCCCGGGAGCAAAACAAAAGTGTCCCGGGAGCAAAAAAAAGTGTCCAGGGAGCAAAACAAAAGTGTCCAGGGAGCAAAACAAAAGTGTCCCGGGAGCAAAACAAAAGTGTCCAGGGAGCAAAACAAAAGTGTCCCGGGAGCAAAACAAAAGTGTCCAGGGAGCAAAACAAAAGTGTCCTGGGAGCAAAACAAAAGTGTCCCGGGAGCAAAACAAAAGTGTCAAGGGAGCAAAACAAAAGTGTCCCGGGAGCAAATCAAAAGTGTCCAGGGAGCAAAACAAAAGTGTCCTGGGAGCAAAACAAAAGTGTCCAGGGAGCAAAACAAAAGTGTCCAGGGAGCAAAACAAAAGTGTCCTGGGAGCAAAACAAAAGTGTCCCGGGAGCAAAACAAAAGTGTCAAGGGAGCAAAACAAAAGTGTCCCGGGAGCAAATCAAAAGTGTCCAGGGAGCAAAACAAAAGTGTCAAGGGAGCAAAACAAAAGTGTCCAGGGAGCAAAACAAAAGTGTCCAGGGAGCAAAACAAAAGTGTCCAGGGAGCAAAACAAAAGTGTCCAGGGAGCAAAACAAAAGTGTCCAGGGAGCAAAACAAAAGTGTCAAGGGAGCAAAACAAAAGTGTCCCGGGAGCAAAACAAAAGTGTCCCGGGAGCAAAAAAAAAGTGTCCAGGGAGCAAAACAAAAGTGTCCTGGGAGCAAAACAAAAGTGTCCAGGGAGCAAAACAAAAGTGTCAAGGGAGCAAAACAAAAGTGTCCCGGGAGCAAAACAAAAGTGTCAAGGGAGCAAAACAAAAGTGTCCCGGGAGCAAAACAAAAGTGTCCCGGGAGCAAGACAAAAGTGTCAAGGGAGCAAAACAAAAGGGTCCCGGGAGCAAAACAAAAGTGTCTTGGGAGCAAAACAAAAGGGTCCAGGGAGCAAAACAAAAGTGTCCCGGGAGCAAAACAAAAGTGTCCCGGGAGCAAGACAAAAGTGTCAAGGGAGCAAAACAAAAGTGTCCCGGGAGCAAAACAAAAGTGTCAAGGGAGCAAAACAAAAGGGTCCAGGGAGCAAAACAAAAGTGTCCCGGGAGCAAAACAAAAGTGTCCAGGGAGCAAAACAAAAGTGTCCCGGGAGCAAAACGAAAGTGTCCCCGGAGGAAAACAAAAGTGTCCCGGGAGCAAAACAAAAGTGTCAAGGGAGCAAAACAAAAGTGTCCTGGGAGCAAAACAAAAGTGTCCCGGGAGAAAAACAAAAGTGTCCCGGGAGCAAAACAAAAGTGTCCCGGGAGCAAAAAAAAAGTGTCCAGGGAGCAAAACAAAAGTGTCCTGGGAGCAAAACAAAAGTGTCCAGGGAGCAAAACAAAAGTGTCCTGGGAGCAAAACAAAAGTGTCCCGGGAGCAAAACAAAAGTGTCAAGGGAGCAAAACAAAAGTGTCCCGGGAGCAAATCAAAAGTGTCCAGGGAGCAAAACAAAAGTGTCAAGGGAGCAAAACAAAAGTGTCCAGGGAGCAAAACAAAAGTGTCCAGGGAGCAAAACAAAAGTGTCCAGGGAGCAAAACAAAAGTGTCCAGGGAGCAAAACAAAAGTGTCCAGGGAGCAAAACAAAAGTGTCCAGGGAGCAAATCAAAAGTGTCCAGGGAGCAAAACAAAAGTGTCAAGGGAGCAAAACAAAAGTGTCCAGGGAGCAAAACAAAAGTGTCCAGGGAGCAAAACAAAAGTGTCCAGGGAGCAAAACAAAAGTGTCCAGGGAGCAAAACAAAAGTGTCCAGGGAGCAAAACAAAAGTGTCCAGGGAGCAAAACAAAAGTGTCCAGGGAGCAAAACAAAAGTGTCAAGGGAGCAAAACAAAAGTGTCCCGGGAGCAAAACAAAAGTGTCCCGGAAGCAAGACAAAAGTGTCAAGGGAGCAAAACAAAAGGGTCCCAGGAGCAAAACAAAAGTGTCTTGGGAGCAAAACAAAAGGGTCCAGGGAGCAAAACAAAAGTGTCCCGGGAGCAAAACAAAAGTGTCCCGGGAGCAAAACAAAAGTGTCAAGGGAGCAAAACAAAAGGGTCCCGGGAGCAAAACAAAAGTGTCAAGGGAGCAAAACAAAAGGGTCCAGGGAGCAAAACAAAAGTGTCCCGGGAGCAAAACAAAAGTGTCCAGGGAGCAAAACAAAAGTGTCCCGGGAGCAAAACGAAAGTGTCCCCGGAGGAAAACAAAAGTGTCCCGGGAGCAAAACAAAAGTGTCAAGGGAGCAAAACAAAAGTGTCCTGGGAGCAAAACAAAAGTGTCCCGGGAGAAAATCAAAAGTGTCCCGGGAGCAAAACAAAAGTGTCCAGGGAGCAAAACAAAAGTGTCCAGGGAGCAAAACAAAAGTGTCCAGGGAGCAAAACAAAAGTGTCCTGGGAGCAAAACAAAAGTGTCCCGGGAGCAAAACAAAAGTGTCAAGGGAGCAAAACAAAAGTGTCCCGGGAGCAAATCAAAAGTGTCCAGGGAGCAAAACAAAAGTGTCAAGGGAGCAAAACAAAAGTGTCCAGGGAGCAAAACAAAAGTGTCCTGGGAGCAAAACAAAAGTGTCCAGGGAGCAAAACAAAAGTGTCCTGGGAGCAAAACAAAAGTGTCCCGGGAGCAAAACAAAAGTGTCAAGGGAGCAAAACAAAAGTGTCAAGGGAGCAAAACAAAAGTGTCCTGGGAGCAAAACAAAAGTGTCCCGGGAGCAAAACAAAAGTGTCAAGGGAGCAAAACAAAAGTGTCCCGGGAGCAAAACAAAAGTGTCCCGGGAGCAAAACAAAAGTGTCCCGGGAGCAAAACAAAAGTGTCCCGGGAGCAAAACAAAAGTGTCCAGGGAGCAAAACAAAAGTGTCCAGGGAGCAAAACAAAAGTGTCCTGGGAGCAAAACAAAAGTGTCCCGGGAGCAAAACAAAAGTGTCCTGGGAGCAAAACAAAAGTGTCCTGGGAGCAAAACAAAAGTGTCCCGGGAGCAAAACAAAAGTGTCCCGGGAGCAAAACAAAAGTGTCCAGGGAGCAAAACAAAAGTGTCCTGGGAGCAAAACAAAAGTGTCCCGGGAGCAAAACAAAAGTGTCAAGGGAGCAAAACAAGTGTCAAGGGAGCAAAACAAAAGTGTCCCGGGAGCAAATCAAAAGTGTCCCGGGAGCAAAACAAAAGTGTCCCGGGAGCAAAAAAAAAGTGTCCCGGGAGCAAAACAAAAGTGTCCAGGGAGCAAAACAAAAGTGTCCCGGGAGCAAAACAAAAGTGTCCTGGGAGCAAAACAAAAGTGTCCTGGGAGCAAAACAAAAGTGTCCCTGGAGCAAAACAAAAGTGTCCCGGGAGCAAAACAAACGTGTCCCGGGAGCAAAACAAAAGTGTCCCGGGAGGAAAACAAAAGTGTCCAGGGAGCAAAACAAAAGTGTCCAGGGAGCAAAACAAAAGTGTCCTGGGAGCAAGACAAAAGTGTCCCGGGAGCAAAACAAAAGTGTCCCGGGAGCAAAACAAAAGTGTCCCGGGAGTAAAACAAAAGTGTCCTGGGAGCAAAACAAACGTGTCCCGGGAGCAAAACAAAAGTGTCCAGGGAGCAAAACAAAAGTGTCCAGGGAGCAAAACAAACGTGTCCCGGGAGCAAAACAAAAGTGTCCCGGGAGCAAAACAAAAGTGTCCCGGGAGCAAAACAAAAGTGTCCCGGGAGCAAAACAAAAGTGTCCAGGGAGCAAAACAAAAGTGTCCTGGGAGCAAAACAAAAGTGTCCCGGGAGCAAAACAAAAGTGTCAAGGGAGCAAAACAAGTGTCAAGGGAGCAAAACAAAAGTGTCCCGGGAGCAAATCAAAAGTGTCCCGGGAGCAAAACAAAAGTGTCCCGGGAGCAAAAAAAAAGTGTCCAGGGAGCAAAACAAAAGTGTCCTGGGAGCAAAACAAAAGTGTCCAGGGAGCAAAACAAAAGTGTCCTGGGAGCAAAACAAAAGTGTCCCGGGAGCAAAACAAAAGTGTCAAAGGAGCAAAACAAAAGTGTCCCGGGAGCAAATCAAAAGTGTCCAGGGAGCAAAACAAAAGTGTCCCGGGAGCAAAACAAAAGTGTCAAGGGAGCAAAACAAAAGTGTCCCGGGAGCAAATCAAAAGTGTCCCGGGAGCAAAACAAAAGTGTCCCGGGAGCAAAAAAAAAGTGTCCAGGGAGCAAAACAAAAGTGTCCTGGGAGCAAAACAAAAGTGTCCCGGGAGCAAAACAAAAGTGTCCTGGGAGCAAAACAAAAGTGTCCTGGGAGCAAAACAAAAGTGTCCCTGGAGCAAAACAAAAGTGTCCCGGGAGCAAAACAAAAGTGTCCCGGGAGCAAAACAAAAGTGTCCCGGGAGGAAAACAAAAGTGTCCAGGGAGCAAAACAAAAGTGTCCAGGGAGCAAAACAAAAGTGTCCCGGGAGCAAAACAAAAGTGTCCCGGGAGCAAAACAAAAGTGTCCCGGGAGCAAAACAAAAGTGTCCCGGGAGTAAAACAAAAGTGTCCTGGGAGCAAAACAAACGTGTCCCGGGAGCAAAACAAAAGTGTCCAGGGAGCAAAACAAAAGTGTCCAGGGAGCAAAACAAACGTGTCCCGGGAGCAAAACAAAAGTGTCCCGGGAGCAAAACAAAAGTGTCCCGGGAGCAAAACAAAAGTGTCCCGGGAGCAAAACAAAAGTGTCCAGGGAGCAAAACAAAAGTGTCCTGGGAGCAAAACAAAAGTGTCCCGGGAGCAAAACAAAAGTGTCAAGGGAGCAAAACAAGTGTCAAGGGAGCAAAACAAAAGTGTCCCGGGAGCAAATCAAAAGTGTCCCGGGAGCAAAACAAAAGTGTCCCGGGAGCAAAAAAAAAGTGTCCAGGGAGCAAAACAAAAGTGTCCTGGGAGCAAAACAAAAGTGTCCTGGGAGCAAAACAAAAGTGTCCAGGGAGCAAAACAAAAGTGTCCTGGGAGCAAAACAAAAGTGTCCCGGGAGCAAAACAAAAGTGTCCCGGGAGCAAATCAAAAGTGTCCAGGGAGCAAAACAAAAGTGTCAAGGGAGCAAAACAAAAGTGTCCCGGGAGCAAATCAAAAGTGTCCCGGGAGCAAAACAAAAGTGTCCCGGGAGCAAAACAAAAGTGTCCCGGGAGCAAAACAAAAGTGTCCCGGGAGCAAAACAAAAGTGTCCAGGGAGCAAAACAAAAGTGTCCAGGGAGCAAAACAAAAGTGTCCCGGGAGCAAAACAAAAGTGTCCAGGGAGCAAAACAAAAGTGTCCAGGGAGCAAAACAAAAGTGTCCCGGGAGCAAAACAAAAGTGTCCCGGGAGCAAAACAAAAGTGTCCCGGGAGCAAAACAAAAGTGTCCCGGGAGCAAAACAAAAGTGTCCCGGGAGCAAAACAAAAGTGTCCCGGGAGCAAAACAAAAGTGTCCAGGGAGCAAAACAAAAGTGTCCCGGGAGCAAAACAAAAGTGTCCAGGGAGCAAAACAAAAGTGTCCAGGGAGCAAAACAAAAGTGTCCCGGGAGCAAAACAAAAGTGTCCCGGGAGCAAAACAAAAGTGTCCCGGGAGCAAAACAAAAGTGTCCAGGGAGCAAAACAAAAGTGTCCAGGGAGCAAAACGAAAGTGTCCAGGGAGCAAAACGAAAGTGTCAAGGGAGCAAAACGAAAGTGTCCCGGGAGCAAAACGAAAGTGTCCCGGGGAGCAAAACAAAAGTGTCCAGGGAGCAAAACAAAAGTGTCAAGGGAGCAAAACAAAAGTGTCCCGGGAGCAAAACAAAAGTGTCCCGGGAGCAAAACAAAAGTGTCAAGGGAGCAAAACAAAAGTGTCCCGGGAGCAAAACAAAAGTGTCCCGGGAGCAAGACAAAAGTGTCAAGGGAGCAAAACAAAAGGGTCTCGGGAGCAAAACAAAAGTGTCTTGGGAGCAAAACAAAAGTGTCAAGGGAGCAAAACAAAAGTGTCCAGGGAGAAAAACAAAAGTGTCCCGGGAGCAAAACAAAAGTGTCCAGGGAGCAAAACAAAAGTGTCCCGGGAGCAAAACAAAAGTGTCCAGGGAGCAAAACAAAAGTGTCCCGGGAGCAAAACGAAAGTGTCCCCGGAGGAAAACAAAAGTGTCCCGGGAGCAAAACAAAAGTGTCAAGGGAGCAAAACAAAAGTGTCCCGGGAGCAAAACAAAAGTGTCCCAGGAGCAAATCAAAAGTCTCCCGGGAGCAAAACAAAAGTGTCCCGGGAGCAAAAAAAAGTGTCCAGGGAGCAAAACAAAAGTGTCCTGGGAGCAAAACAAAAGTGTCCAGGGAGCAAAACAAAAGTGTCCAGGGAGCAAAACAAAAGTGTCAAGGGAGCAAAACAAAAGTGTCCCGGGAGCAAAACAAAAGTGTCAAGGGAGCAAAGCAAAAATGTCCCGGGAGCAAAACAAAAGTGTCCCGGGAGCAAAACAAAAGTGTCCCGGGAGCAAAACAAAAGTGTCCAGGGAGCAAAACAAAAGTGTCCTGGGAGCAAAACAAAAGTGTCCAGGGAGCAAAACAAAAGTGTCCAGGGAGCAAAACAAAAGTGTCAAGGGAGCAAAACAAAAGTGTCCCGGGAGCAAAACAAAAGTGTCCCGGGAGCAAAACAAAAGTGTCCCGGGAGCAAAAAAAGTGTCCAGGGAGCAAAACAAAAGTGTCCAGGGAGCAAAACAAAAGTGTCCAGGGAGCAAAACAAAGGTGTCCAGGGAGCAAAACAAAAGTGTCCTGGGAGCAAAACAAAAGTGTCCCGGGAGCAAAACAAAAGTGTCCCGGGAGCAAAACAAAAGTGTCAAAGGAGCAAAACAAAAGTGTCCCGGGAGCAAAACAAAAGTGTCAAAGGAGCAAAACAAAAGTGTCAAAGGAGCAAAACAAAAGTGTCCCGGGAGCAAATCAAAAGTGTCCAGGGAGCAAAACAAAAGTGTCAAGGGAGCAAAACAAAAGTGTCCAGGGAGCAAAACAAAAGTGTCCTGGGAGCAAAATAAAAGTGTCCCGGGAGCAAAACAAAAGAGTCCCGGGAGCAAATCAAAAGTGTCCAGGGAGCAAAACAAAAGTGTCAAGGGAGCAAAACAAAAGTGTCCCGGGAGCAAAACAAAAGTGTCCCGGGAGCAAATCAAAAGTGTCCCGGGAACAAAACAAAAGTGTCCAGGGAGCAAAACAAAAGTGTCCTGGGAGCAAAACAAAAGTGTCCAGGGAGCAAAACAAAAGTGTCCAGGGAGCAAAACGAAAGTGTCCAGGGAGCAAAACGAAAGTGTCAAGGGAGCAAAACAAAAGTGTCCCGGGAGCAAAACGAAAGTGTCCCGGGGAGCAAAACAAAAGTGTCCAGGGAGCAAAACAAAAGTGTCAAGGGAGCAAAACAAAAGTGTCCCGGGAGCAAAACAAAAGTGTCCCGGGAGCAAAACAAAAGTGTCAAGGGAGCAAAACAAAAGTGTCCCGGGAGCAAAACAAAAGTGTCCCGGGAGCAAGACAAAAGTGTCTTGGGAGCAAAACAAAAGTGTCAAGGGAGCAAAACAAAAGTGTCCAGGGAGAAAAACAAAAGTGTCCCGGGAGCAAAACAAAAGTGTCCAGGGAGCAAAACAAAAGTGTCCCGGGAGCAAAACAAAAGTGTCCAGGGAGCAAAACAAAAGTGTCCCGGGAGCAAAACAAAAGTGTCAAGGGAGCAAAACAAAAGTGTCCCGGGAGCAAAACAAAAGGGTCTCGGGAGCAAAACAAAAGTGTCTTGGGAGCAAAACAAAAGTGTCAAGGGAGCAAAACAAAAGTGTCCAGGGAGAAAAACAAAAGTGTCCCGGGAGCAAAACAAAAGTGTCCAGGGAGCAAAACAAAAGTGTCCCGGGAGCAAAACAAAAGTGTCCAGGGAGCAAAACAAAAGTGTCCCGGGAGCAAAACGAAAGTGTCCCCGGAGGAAAACAAAAGTGTCCCGGGAGCAAAACAAAAGTGTCAAGGGAGCAAAACAAAAGTGTCCCGGGAGCAAAACAAAAGTGTCCCAGGAGCAAATCAAAAGTGTCCCGGGAGCAAAACAAAAGTGTCCCGGGAGCAAAAAAAAGTGTCCAGGGAGCAAAACAAAAGTGTCCTGGGAGCAAAACAAAAGTGTCCAGGGAGCAAAACAAAAGTGTCCAGGGAGCAAAACAAAAGTGTCAAGGGAGCAAAACAAAAGTGTCCCGGGAGCAAAACAAAAGTGTCAAGGGAGCAAAACAAAAATGTCCCGGGAGCAAAACAAAAGTGTCCCGGGAGCAAAACAAAAGTGTCCCGGGAGCAAAACAAAAGTGTCCAGGGAGCAAAACAAAAGTGTCCTGGGAGCAAAACAAAAGTGTCCAGGGAGCAAAACAAAAGTGTCCAGGGAGCAAAACAAAAGTGTCAAGGGAGCAAAACAAAAGTGTCCCGGGAGCAAAACAAAAGTGTCCCGGGAGCAAAACAAAAGTGTCCCGGGAGCAAAAAAAGTGTCCAGGGAGCAAAACAAAAGTGTCCTGGGAGCAAAACAAAAGTGTCCTGGGAGCAAAACAAAGGTGTCCAGGGAGCAAAACAAAAGTGTCCTGGGAGCAAAACAAAAGTGTCCCGGGAGCAAAACAAAAGTGTCCCGGGAGCAAAACAAAAGTGTCAAAGGAGCAAAACAAAAGTGTCCCGGGAGCAAAACAAAAGTGTCAAAGGAGCAAAACAAAAGTGTCAAAGGAGCAAAACAAAAGTGTCCCGGGAGCAAATCAAAAGTGTCCAGGGAGCAAAACAAAAGTGTCAAGGGAGCAAAACAAAAGTGTCCAGGGAGCAAAACAAAAGTGTCCTGGGAGCAAAATAAAAGTGTCCCGGGAGCAAAACAAAAGAGTCCCGGGAGCAAATCAAAAGTGTCCAAGGAGCAAAACAAAAGTGTCAAGGGAGCAAAACAAAAGTGTCCCGGGAGCAAAACAAAAGTGTCCCGGGAGCAAATCAAAAGTGTCCCGGGAACAAAACAAAAGTGTCCAGGGAGCAAAACAAAAGTGTCCTGGGAGCAAAACAAAAGTGTCCAGGGAGCAAAACAAAAGTGTCCAGGGAGCAAAACAAAAGTGTCCAGGGAGCAAAACAAAAGTGTCAAGGGAGCAAAACAAAAGTGTCCCGGGAGCAAAACAAAAGTGTCCCGGGAGCAAAACAAGTGTCCCGGAAGCAAAACAAAAATGTCCCGGGAGGAAAACAAAAGTGTCCAGGGAGCAAAACAAAAATGTCCCGGGAGCAAAACAAAAGTGTCCCGGGAGCAAGACAAAAGTGTCAAGGGAGCAAAACAAAAGGGTCCCTGGAGCAAAACAAAAGTGTCCCGGGAGCAAAACAAAAGTGTCAAGGGAGCAAAACAAAAGGGTCCAGGGAGCAAAACAAAAGTGTCCCGGGAGCAAAACAAAAGTGTCCAGGGAGCAAAACATCTGTGTACATCTCCCCCAAATACAAAGCTCTCTTCCCCTCAGCTCTCCTCCTAGGCTCGGTTGCCACCATGCAGTACGTACAGAGCGAGTACTCACAGTGTCCGTGCAGTCTGACAGTGAGGAGGGGGCCGGGGATTCTGTCTGTGTGGGTTTCCTCCAGACGGGAGCAAAACAAAAGTGTACTGGGAGCAAAACAAAAGTGTCCAGAGAGCAAAACAAAAGTGTCCCGGGAGCAAAACAAAAGTGTCCAGGGAGCAAAACAAAAGTGTCCCGGGAGCAAAACAAAAGTGTCCCGGGAGCAAAACAAAAGTGTCCCGGGAGCAAAACAAAAGTGTCCAGGGAGCAAAACAAAAGTGTCCAGGGAGCAAAACAAAAGTGTCCCGGGAGCAAAACGAAAGTGTCCCCGGAGGAAAACAAAAGTGTCCCGGGAGAAAAACAAAAGTGTCAAGGGAGCAAAACAAAAGTGTCCTGGGAGCAAAACAAAAGTGTCCCGGGAGAAAATCAAAAGTGTCCCGGGAGCAAAACAAAAGTGTCCCGGGAGCAAAAAAAAGTGTCCAGGGAGCAAAACAAAAGTGTCCTGGGAGCAAAACAAAAGTGTCCAGGGAGCAAAACAAAAGTGTCCAGGGAGCAAAACAAAAGTGTCCTGGGAGCAAAACAAAAGTGTCCCGGGAGCAAAACAAAAGTGTCAAGGGAGCAAAACAAAAGTGTCCCGGGAGCAAAACAAAAGTGTCCAGGGAGCAAAACAAAAGTGTCCAGGGAGCAAAACAAAAGTGTCCAGGGAGCAAAACAAAAGTGTCCAGGGAGCAAAACAAAAGTGTCCAGGGAGCAAAACAAAAGTGTCCAGGGAGCAAAACAAAAGTGTCAAGGGAGCAAAACAAAAGTGTCCCGGGAGCAAAACAAAAGTGTCCCGGGAGCAAAAAAAAAGTGTCCAGGGAGCAAAACAAAAGTGTCCTGGGAGCAAAACAAAAGTGTCCAGGGAGCAAAACAAAAGTGTCAAGGGAGCAAAACAAAAGTGTCCCGGGAGCAAAACAAAAGTGTCAAGGGAGCAAAACAAAAGTGTCCCGGGAGCAAAACGAAAGTGTCCCGGGAGCAAGACAAAAGTGTCAAGGGAGCAAAACAAAAGGGTCCCGGGAGCAAAACAAAAGTGTCTTGGGAGCAAAACAAAAGGGTCCAGGGAGCAAAACAAAAGTGTCCCGGGAGCAAAACAAAAGTGTCCCGGGAGCAAAACAAAAGTGTCAAGGGAGCAAAACAAAAGGGTCCCGGGAGCAAAACAAAAGTGTCAAGGGAGCAAAACAAAAGGGTCCAGGGAGCAAAACAAAAGTGTCCCGGGAGCAAAACAAAAGTGTCCAGGGAGCAAAACAAAAGTGTCCCGGGAGCAAAACGAAAGTGTCCCCGGAGGAAAACAAAAGTGTCCCGGGAGCAAAACAAAAGTGTCAAGGGAGCAAAACAAAAGTGTCCTGGGAGCAAAACAAAAGTGTCCCGGGAGAAAATCAAAAGTGTCCCGGGAGCAAAACAAAAGTGTCCCGGGAGCAAAAAAAAGTGTCCAGGGAGCAAAACAAAAGTGTCCTGGGAGCAAAACAAAAGTGTCCAGGGAGCAAAACAAAAGTGTCCTGGGAGCAAAACAAAAGTGTCCCGGGAGCAAAACAAAAGTGTCAAGGGAGCAAAACAAAAGTGTCCCGGGAGCAAATCAAAAGTGTCCAGGGAGCAAAACAAAAGTGTCAAGGGAGCAAAACAAAAGTGTCCAGGGAGCAAAACAAAAGTGTCCAGGGAGCAAAACAAAAGTGTCCAGGGAGCAAAACAAAAGTGTCCAGGGAGCAAAACAAAAGTGTCCAGGGAGCAAAACAAAAGTGTCCAGGGAGCAAATCAAAAGTGTCCAGGGAGCAAAACAAAAGTGTCAAGGGAGCAAAACAAAAGTGTCCAGGGAGCAAAACAAAAGTGTCCAGGGAGCAAAACAAAAGTGTCCAGGGAGCAAAACAAAAGTGTCCAGGGAGCAAAACAAAAGTGTCCAGGGAGCAAAACAAAAGTGTCCAGGGAGCAAAACAAAAGTGTCAAGGGAGCAAAACAAAAGTGTCCCGGGAGCAAAACAAAAGTGTCCCGGAAGCAAGACAAAAGTGTCAAGGGAGCAAAACAAAAGGGTCCCGGGAGCAAAACAAAAGTGTCTTGGGAGCAAAACAAAAGGGTCCAGGGAGCAAAACAAAAGTGTCCCGGGAGCAAAACAAAAGTGTCCCGGGAGCAAGACAAAAGTGTCAAGGGAGCAAAACAAAAGGGTCCCGGGAGCAAAACAAAAGTGTCAAGGGAGCAAAACAAAAGGGTCCAGGGAGCAAAACAAAAGTGTCCCGGGAGCAAAACAAAAGTGTCCAGGGAGCAAAACAAAAGTGTCCCGGGAGCAAAACGAAAGTGTCCCCGGAGGAAAACAAAAGTGTCCCGGGAGCAAAACAAAAGTGTCAAGGGAGCAAAACAAAAGTGTCCTGGGAGCAAAACAAAAGTGTCCCGGGAGAAAATCAAAAGTGTCCCGGGAGCAAAACAAAAGTGTCCAGGGAGCAAAACAAAAGTGTCCAGGGAGCAAAACAAAAGTGTCCTGGGAGCAAAACAAAAGTGTCCCGGGAGCAAAACAAAAGTGTCAAGGGAGCAAAACAAAAGTGTCCCGGGAGCAAATCAAAAGTGTCCAGGGAGCAAAACAAAAGTGTCAAGGGAGCAAAACAAAAGTGTCCAGGGAGCAAAACAAAAGTGTCCTGGGAGCAAAACAAAAGTGTCCAGGGAGCAAAACAAAAGTGTCCTGGGAGCAAAACAAAAGTGTCCCGGGAGCAAAACAAAAGTGTCAAGGGAGCAAAACAAAAGTGTCAAGGGAGCAAAACAAAAGTGTCAAGGGAGCAAAACAAAAGTGTCCTGGGAGCAAAACAAAAGTGTCCCGGGAGCAAAACAAAAGTGTCAAGGGAGCAAAACAAAAGTGTCCCGGGAGCAAAACAAAAGTGTCCCGGGAGCAAAACAAAAGTGTCCCGGGAGCAAAACAAAAGTGTCCCGGGAGCAAAACAAAAGTGTCCAGGGAGCAAAACAAAAGTGTCCAGGGAGCAAAACAAAAGTGTCCTGGGAGCAAAACAAAAGTGTCCCGGGAGCAAAACAAAAGTGTCCTGGGAGCAAAACAAAAGTGTCCTGGGAGCAAAACAAAAGTGTCCCGGGAGCAAAACAAAAGTGTCCCGGGAGCAAAACAAAAGTGTCCAGGGAGCAAAACAAAAGTGTCCTGGGAGCAAAACAAAAGTGTCCCGGGAGCAAAACAAAAGTGTCAAGGGAGCAAAACAAGTGTCAAGGGAGCAAAACAAAAGTGTCCCGGGAGCAAATCAAAAGTGTCCCGGGAGCAAAACAAAAGTGTCCCGGGAGCAAAAAAAAAGTGTCCAGGGAGCAAAACAAAAGTGTCCTGGGAGCAAAACAAAAGTGTCCCGGGAGCAAAACAAAAGTGTCCCGGGAGCAAAACAAAAGTGTCCTGGGAGCAAAACAAAAGTGTCCCTGGAGCAAAACAAAAGTGTCCCGGGAGCAAAACAAACGTGTCCCGGGAGCAAAACAAAAGTGTCCCGGGAGGAAAACAAAAGTGTCCAGGGAGCAAAACAAAAGTGTCCAGGGAGCAAAACAAAAGTGTCCCGGGAGCAAGACAAAAGTGTCCCGGGAGCAAAACAAAAGTGTCCCGGGAGCAAAACAAAAGTGTCCCGGGAGTAAAACAAAAGTGTCCCGGGAGCAAAACAAACGTGTCCCGGGAGCAAAACAAAAGTGTCCAGGGAGCAAAACAAAAGTGTCCAGGGAGCAAAACAAACGTGTCCCGGGAGCAAAACAAAAGTGTCCCGGGAGCAAAACAAAAGTGTCCCGGGAGCAAAACAAAAGTGTCCCGGGAGCAAAACAAAAGTGTCCAGGGAGCAAAACAAAAGTGTCCTGGGAGCAAAACAAAAGTGTCCCGGGAGCAAAACAAAAGTGTCAAGGGAGCAAAACAAGTGTCAAGGGAGCAAAACAAAAGTGTCCCGGGAGCAAATCAAAAGTGTCCCGGGAGCAAAACAAAAGTGTCCCGGGAGCAAAAAAAAAGTGTCCAGGGAGCAAAACAAAAGTGTCCTGGGAGCAAAACAAAAGTGTCCTGGGAGCAAAACAAAAGTGTCCAGGGAGCAAAACAAAAGTGTCCTGGGAGCAAAACAAAAGTGTCCCGGGAGCAAAACAAAAGTGTCAAAGGAGCAAAACAAAAGTGTCCCGGGAGCAAATCAAAAGTGTCCAGGGAGCAAAACAAAAGTGTCAAGGGAGCAAAACAAAAGTGTCCCGGGAGCAAATCAAAAGTGTCCCGGGAGCAAAACAAAAGTGTCCCGGGAGCAAAAAAAAAGTGTCCAGGGAGCAAAACAAAAGTGTCCTGGGAGCAAAACAAAAGTGTCCCGGGAGCAAAACAAAAGTGTCCTGGGAGCAAAACAAAAGTGTCCCTGGAGCAAAACAAAAGTGTCCCGGGAGCAAAACAAACGTGTCCCGGGAGCAAAACAAAAGTGTCCCGGGAGGAAAACAAAAGTGTCCAGGGAGCAAAACAAAAGTGTCCAGGGAGCAAAACAAAAGTGTCCCGGGAGCAAGACAAAAGTGTCCCGGGAGCAAAACAAAAGTGTCCCGGGAGCAAAACAAAAGTGTCCCGGGAGTAAAACAAAAGTGTCCTGGGAGCAAAACAAACGTGTCCCGGGAGCAAAACAAAAGTGTCCAGGGAGCAAAACAAAAGTGTCCCGGGAGCAAAACAAAAGTGTCAAGGGAGCAAAACAAGTGTCAAGGGAGCAAAACAAAAGTGTCCCGGGAGCAAATCAAAAGTGTCCCGGGAGCAAAACAAAAGTGTCCCGGGAGCAAATCAAAAGTGTCCCGGGAGCAAAACAAACGTGTCCCGGGAGCAAAACAAAAGTGTCCAGGGAGCAAAACAAAAGTGTCCAGGGAGCAAAACAAAAGTGTCCAGGGAGCAAAACAAAAGTGTCCAGGGAGCAAAACAAAAGTGTCCAGGGAGCAAAACAAAAGTGTCCCGGGAGCAAAACAAAAGTGTCCAGGGAGCAAAACAAAAGTGTCCAGGGAGCAAAACAAAAGTGTCCCGGGAGCAAAACAAAAGTGTCCCGGGAGCAAAACAAAAGTGTCCTACCAATACCAATGATGGGGCACTATTCTTTCTGCTGATACCAATGAAGTGGGGACTATCCCTCTCACAGATACCAATGATGGAGCACTATTCCTTCCACTGATACCAATGATGGGGACACTATTCCTTCCACTGATACCAATGATGGGGACACTATTCCTCCCACTGAGACAAGTAATGGGGCACTAGTCATTCCACTGATACCATTGATGGGCCAGAATTCCTTCCATCGCACATCCTTGAACTGATGGGGCATTATTTATTACCATTGTGGGTTGTCTTAGAATTTCTGTTCAAAGGAGTTAAAAAACACCCTGGCCCAGATTCTCGTAGATGGGCGTAATACAGCGGCGGTGTAACGCATCTCATTTATGTTACGCCGCCGCAAGTTTTACGGGCAAGTGCTTGATTCACAAAGCACTTGCCTGTAAAGTTGCGGCGACGTAGCGTAAATCCTCCGGCGCAAGCACGCCTAATTCAAATGATCCGGGTATGGGCGCGTGGATCATTTAAATTAGGCGCGTTCCCGCGCCGATCGTACTGCGCATGCGCCGTCCCTAAAATTTCCCGACGTGCATTGCGCTAAATGACGTCGCAAGGACGTCATTGGTTTCGACGTTAACGTAAATTACGTCCATCCGTATTCGCGACCGACTTACGCAAACGACGTAAAAATTCAAAACTCGGCGCGGGAACGACGTCCATACTTAACATTGGCTGCGCCTCCTAATAGCAAGAGCAACGTTACGACGAAAGCGACTCACGCAAACGACGTAAAAAACTACCGCCGGGCGCACGTACGTTTGTGAATCGGCGTAAGTAGGTAATTAGCATACTCTACGCTGAAAACTACGGGAGCGCCACCTAGCGGCCAGCGTGAGAATGCACCCTAAGATACGACGGCGTAAGAGACTTATGCCAGTCGTATCTTAGGCTAATGTCGGCGTATCTTGCTTTCTGAATACAGAAAGTAGATACGCGGCGCAGATTTGAATTTACGCGGAGTATCTATGGATACGCCGGCGTAAATTCTCTCTGAATCTACCCCCTTGTCTGATTGGGAACAAATGGTGGAATTAAGTTGTGAGGTAATGCTGCCCGATGACATCATGCCAGCCTAGGCAAAGCCATTGGCCTGGAGCTTAATAACAGCTTTTAAATGATGAAAGGTGGATCATTTCTAAAATACGGCCGGTGCTGGAATGGCACAATATAAAAGAAAAAAGGGATTTATGCCATAAACGGCTAAAAAATTTGCGTGTTTTTATCGTCTCTTCCATTATGTCGCCAATCACTTTCAACGAAACAACACTGAAAAGAGCGTAATTTCCCTTTAACGAGCGATTCTATATACGGCATGCTTGTTGGCGGAAGGGGAAATTAAATGTAAAAAGTTTCTTGTTAAATATTTGCTTAGTCGTTTCATCCTCTCATTGTTTAACAGTAAATGTTTTTTCTTCCTCAGCTCCCGTCTGTGTATATAGTGGAGGTCAAGGATCCCAATTCCCACTGTTGCTGGGAAATTTCAATTTGCAACTGGAAACCACGAAGGCCAACACGAGTATCAGGTAATATGCTCAAACAAAGAGGGCTTAGAAATCCATTACCGCGCGCCGGCATTATATAACCGCGTGCC
Organism: Rana temporaria; assembly: GCF_905171775.1. Classification (NCBI taxonomy): domain Eukaryota; kingdom Metazoa; phylum Chordata; class Amphibia; order Anura; family Ranidae; genus Rana; species Rana temporaria. The sequence goes on from NC_053495.1 coordinate 18,335,897, forward strand.
ATGCAATATCTGTGACAATAAAATAATTATTACTGGACTTAAAGTTTACCTGCGCCAAGTTTTTTTTTCTATATGTTTAGTACTAAATTCAAAAAAAAAAAATTATTCACTTTAAGAGCCCTACCTTCCAAAACGCCGCTATTTTTACCGCCGATGCTATGGGCGGATTTGCGGCGCATTTCGGCCGCTAGCGGGGCACATTTACCCCCCCCCCCGCTAGCGGTCGAGAAAGGGTTTAAACTGCCCGCAATCCGCTGATGGAGCAGAGCACTGCGGGCGGTATAGCCAAGCTGTTCCATTGATTTCAATGGGCAGCAGCGGAAGAGGAGCGGTAAACACACCGCTCCTTTCTTCGCTCCCAAGATGCGGCTAGGGATGAGCTGAACACCCCCCCCCCCCCCGTTCGGTTCGTACCAGAACCTTCGAACGGACCGAATGTTTGCGCGAACATTTAGAACCCCATTGACGTCTATGGGACTCAAACGTTAGAATTCAAAACTTCTCATTTTAAAGCCTAATATGCAAGTTTTTGTCGTAAAACGTCTTCGAGAACCCGGGTCTTGCCCCAGGGAACATGTATCACTGGAAAAAAAAGTTTTAAAAACGGTCGTTTTTTCTGGAGCAGTGATTTTAATGATGCTTAAAGTGAAAAATTCCTTTGAATATCGTACCTGCTGGGTGTCTATAGTATGCCTGTGAAGTGGCACGTGTTTAGAACTGTCCCTGCACACAATGAGATTACTATAAGAAAAAAGTTATTTAAAACTGCTTGCGGCTTTTATGTAATGTCTGGTCCCTGCAATATGGATGAAAATCATTGAGAAAAATAGCACAGACACAGACAGTACACACACCACGTAGCTTTAGGTGCACACTGCAGAGGACACAGGCAGTACACACCACGTAGCTTTAGGTGCACACTGCAGAGGACAAAGGCAGTACACACTACATAGGTTAAGGTGCAAACTACAGAGGACAAAGGCAGTACACACACCACGTAGCTTTAGGTGCACACTGCAGAGGACACAGGCAATACACCACGTGAGAATACTGCAGCTAGCACAATCACCTGCCTGACAGTAAATTAGGAAGAGCTGATCTAGCTAAACTATACAGTGTATAAATATATGTACAACACCTGGGATGTATATATATCCTCTACACAATGTAACATTAACTGACTAGCCTGCCTGCCTGCCTGCTCTATCTACCTACTAAAAATTACACTCTCTCTCTCTGTCTTCTCTCTTTTAACCACCACAACACACTACACAAGGCCGATCTGCAGGCGGCCTTTTAAAGTGTTGGGCGTGTACTAAACCCCCTGAGCCATAAATGGCCAAAGCCACCCTGGCTTTGGCAAAATTATGGCTCTCCGTTTTTTGCAAGCTGTGATTGGCCAAGCATGCGGGTCATAGTGCATGCTTGGCCAATCATCGAATTTGGCGCGAACGACCCAAAACGTTCGTAATTCGACAAACGATCGAACATACGATGTTCGAGTGGAACATGAGTTTGACTCGAATACGAAGCTCATTCCTAGGTGCGGCTAGCAGGACTTTTTTTTTACCTAAACTGACAGGCCAGGCAAGGAGAGCATTAAAGCAGAGTTCGACCCAAAATGGAACTTCCACTTTTCGGAAACCCTCCCGCCCTCCAGTGTCGCCATGGACGCCATTCACGTTCACTTTGAAGCAAATAACGTCCTTGCGACGTCATTTGCCGCAATGCATGTCGGGAAAGTTTCCCGACGGAGCATGCGCTCTACGCTCAGCGCGGGAACGCGCCTAATTTAAATGATTCCCGCCCCCTACGGGATCATTTAAATTGCGCGCGCTTACGCCGGGCATTTTTCCGGCGCGCCCACGCAATTTACGGAGCTACTGCTCCGTGAATCAAGGGCAGCGCAGTAAATTTGCGGGGGCGCAGGGCAAAAACGTTGCCCTGCGCCTCCGTAAAAATAGCGCAATTCTACCTGAATCCAGCCCACTGTGAAAAATTAGAGCATGTTCGAAATTTTTAATGGCCATTTTTTACATCGTGAAAAATGCTCTGGAGCCTACACACGATCGTTTTTAATGACATAAAAAAAAAACATATTTTTTTACAACCCGAAAAACGGTCGTGTGTACGCGGCATTAGCTCTCTCTTTGCCGGGATGAAGCCTGAATCTGAGTTTTTCATGTAAAATAAGCAATAAGACAGCTTTCCATCTCCTAGCAACATGGCCAACCTGCTCTCAAGGCTTCATTTCTCCCCTCCGAGTCTTTTTGGAAATGGGCTGATTTGCCTGCGCTCTCTGCATAAAATGGCGTTGGCGACAATACCGCGCGGCAGGTGGTTTTTATTCTGGAAAAGAGCAGTGGCAGGTCCCCTTTTGAGCCTCATTAGTGACTTTTGAGTTTCTTTATTCAGATAGACGGTGAAATATGCAGGAAGCAGAAAATACCTTTTGAGACCAACAATGAGATATTTGGGAAATGAGCGATTTAAATGGGTTTTCTCCACGTGAACCCGAAAAGGAAGAATAGAAAGGCACTTTGCCTTCCTGCGAGTGGAGGAGGCCCTTTTTCAAAGAGCTAAGTCTGCTTCCTCCAAGCCTTTCTTCTAAACCGCCGCTATTAACCTCCTAGGTTCCACCGTGATGGAAGGCAGAAATTCGCTGATTTGGCAAACGCTATTCATTCTCAAAGTCTTTTTTTTTTCAGCAGAAGGTCAGTTGGAATGTGATCGTCATGTTTTCTTTTTTTGGAAATTCTCTTATTCTAGGAGCAATGCGGTAGAAAACGTATCTGTCCATCACAGGCAGGTGGAGGAGATTTCCATGAAAGTTCGATTTAACCACTTCCATACCGCGCCTATTCTGGCACTTCATGTAAAAATCATAATTTTTTTACTAGAAAATTACTCAGAACCCCCAAACACTATTAGCCAGATTCACGTAGGCGGGCGCAACGTTAGGCAGGCGTAGCGTATGGCTAATACAATACGCCGCCATAAGTTAGAGAGGCAAGTGCTGTATTCACAAAGCACTTGCCTCCTAAGTTACCACGGCGTAGCGTAAATGGGCCGGCCTAAGCGCGCCTAATTCAAATGTGGAACAGGGGGGCGTGTTTTATGTTAATGACTGGTGACCCGACGTGATTGACGTTTTTTATGAAAGAATCCCAGTGCGCATGCGTCGGATAGAATGCCTAAGATACGTCGAACACTGCCTACGATGTGACTTACGCACAGCCCTATTCGCGTACAACTTACGCAAACTACGTAAAAAGATAGGCCTGTTCCGACGTCCATACCTTGCATGGGCTGCGCCACCTAGGGAGCAGCTTTATCTTTACACCGGCGTATCTCTTACGTAAACGGCGTAACTAATTGCGACGGGCGCACGTACGTTCGTGAATCGGCGTAGCTTGCTCATTTGCATATTCAACGCGGAAAACAACGGAAGCGCAACTTCACTCAAATGGAGTTTTTATCTTTAGCTGATCAAGCTGATGCCCTTTAGGGAATAAGTACATTGCAGCCTCCGCATGACATCAAATGTACTGGTACACAGCTCCCGTCTTGCGGAGAAAACGCCTCAACCCAATAAGGATAGATTTCTTGTTTAAAAACAAAACAGCCAATTTATTCCAAATGCAAAATTATTTTTTAATCAAGCCTGATTCCTGTTGCTGAGCTATTTATAATCAAACCTGCTTAGGGAAGGAAAATAGCGCAGCAGCAGGGGAGGCGATTAAAGCGGTGTGCGCTTTTAATGAGTCACCCGCTCTCCTCTTTCCATTACGCTTCTTTTTGCTTGTGCAAAAATATAACCAAATGCACAGAGCGCAACTTGACCTGGCAAGCAGAGAACACACAGCCGTACCTCAAATCCCATCTACCTTCATCTACCCAGAAAAAAATATATCTCTGAGACCCCGATACCCATCTCACCGCCACTCACCACCTTCATCAGAGTACCATCATGAACTATATTATTATATATTAATATATATATATTATGTATGCAGGGCTGTCTTTAATATTGATTGGACCCTGGGCAAACATTTTCCTGGGCCCACCCAAATTCACTTATTAACTATTTAAAGGCAGTGTGGGCTCAAGGGGCAGCTGCTTCGGTCTTCACAACAATAACTTGGCCCAGGGCAGCTTCTCCTTTTGCCCTGCATTAAAAATGGTCCTGTATCTATCTATCTGTTTATCTCCATCACATGTATCTACCGGTATCTACAATTTATCTATGTATCTATCAGTCTGTATGAACTGTTTCTCTTTCAGTATCACCTGGTTTCAAATCCAGATCTGTTCCTGTTGGGACTTTTTAAAACAAACATATTCCTTGCAGGATTTTTTATCCTAAGCTTATTCCCTTTTTTTTTATTTTGTTTGGGACTCTAAATATGATAATAATTAATTAACTATTCAATTTTTGATTATCGTATTCACTTGATATATAGTATATTGTGGGGCAGATCCACAAAAGGATTACGCCGGCGTAATTTTAAATTTCCCGCGTCGTATCTTTGTTTTGTATCCACAAAACAAGATACGACGGCATCTGGGATCGATCCGGATCGGCGGCCGCTAGGTGGCGTTCCCGTCGAAATCCGCGTTGAGTATGCAAATTAGCTAGTTAAGGCGATCCACGAACGTACGTCGGCCCAGTGCATTTTTTTACGTCGTTTGCGTTCGGCTTTTTCTGGCGTACAGTTAAAGCTGCTGTTCTGAGGCGTACTCAATGTTAAGTATGGCCGCCAATTTTGAATTTTTTACGTCGTTTGCGTAAGTCGTTCGCGAATAGGGATTTGCGTAGAATGACGTCACCGTCGTAAACATTGGCTTGTTCCGGGTTAATTTGAGCATGCGCACTGGGATACCCCCACGGACGGCGCATGCGCAGTTAAAGAAAAACGTTGTTTACGTCGGGTCACAACGTATTTACATAAAACACGCCCCCATCACTTCCATTTGAATTCCCGCCCTTACGCCGCAATAGATACACTACGCCGCCGTAACTTACGGCGCAAATTCGTTGAGGATTCAAACCAAAAAAATGTAAGTTACAGCGGCGTAGTGTATCTTAAAAACGCTACGCCCGGCGCATTAATGCGCCGATGTACGTGGATCTGCCCCTGTGTATGTACTTTATTTTAACACGATACTAATTAATTAATCGATTTTTTGATTATCTTATTCACTCGATATATTGTATATTGTGTTTGCACGATTATGTATTGATGTGTTTTGGCTTTTGGGCAACCTCTTTTTGTGTATATAGAAGTTTATGAATTGAGTATTTAATTCTTGAAGATAGCAGTATACATATACCCATATAGGGTTAGATTCATAAAGACTTACAACGGCGTATCAGTAGATACGCCGTCGTAAGTCCGAATCCGCGCCGTCGTATCATTAAGCGTATGCTCAAATTGTGATACGCTTAAATGTTGCTAAGATACGACCGGCGTAGGAGACTCCTACGCCGTCGTATCTTAGGGTGCATATTTACGCTGGCCGCTAGGTGGCGCTTCCGTTAATTTCCGCGTAGAATATGCAAATGCATATGCGTTCGTTAGAAACGTCATTTAAGTGGGGTCATGTTTTATTTACATAAAACACACCCACCTCTTCACAATTTGAATTAGGCGCGCTTACGCTGGCAGATTTACGCTACGCCGCCGTAACTTATGGCGCAGGTTCTTTGTGAATACAGAACCTGCCTCACTAAGTTACGGCGGCGTAGCGTATCTGAGATACGCTACGCCCGCACAAAGCTACGGCGGGCTATCTGAATCTAGCCCAGTCTGTATATATTTTATCTAATTTTTCATTATCATTTTTTTTCTTTTTAAAATTTTTTGGTGTTGATTACATTAGTTAGTTGGGTGAGTGCAGAATAACTAAACTAACTGTATCTCTATCTATCTATCTACTCTATATTGCCAAAATTATTGGGACACCTGCCTTTGCACGCACATGAACTTTAATGGCATCCCAGTCTTATTCTGTAGAGTTCAATATTGAGTTGGCCCACGCTTTGCAGCTATAACAGCTTCAATCCTTCTGGGAAGACCGTCCACAAGGTTTAGGAGTGTGTCTATGGGAATGTTTGACCATTCTTCCAGAATTGCATTTGTGAGTTCAGGCACTGATGTGGATGAGAAGGCCTGGCTCGCAGTCTCCGCTCTAATTCATCCTAAAGGTGTTCTATCGGGTTGAGGTCAGGACTCTGTGCAGCCCAGTCAAGTTCCTCCACCCCAAACTCGCTCATCCATGTCTTTATAGTCCTTGCTTTGTGCACTGGTCCAAATGATTTGGTGGAGGGGGGATTATGGTGGGGGGGTGTTTTTCAGGGGTTGGGCTTGGCCCCTTAGTTCCAGTGAAGGGAACTATTAAGGCATCAGCATAAAAATACATTTTGGACAATTTCATGTTCACAAAGCAAGGCAAGTGGAATGCAAATCCATCCCGGGGCTTGGAGATCACATTGCAAGCCACCCGCTCTATCAATAAATGTACAGGGCATTACTAGAAAGGAAGAATTTTACCCTCGCATTTGGCGAGTGGGCGAGCGGAATTTTCAAGCCCTGGAGTAAGGTACTTTATATCAAATACTGTAAGTTCATGCTGCAACTGAATTTAATAAAAATCAGGCAAACTGATGGAACATACCCAAATGTGGCAATGAAACCAATGACAGGTAAGTGGGGACGTGGTGGCTCTCAGGGTCTTTTTATGCCCTTGGTGCAGTTCCCCGTTTGGTGTTTGTATGAGGCACACTATCGCCGCGTCCGTTCTTTTCCTCCTGGTGTCTTTGTTGTCCTCTCCTGTCCTCTGTCAATGAGAAGTAATTGGATCTCCTTCCCCAGCTCAGCCCATCATATACATCTTACACAGGTGAGAAGCATCCTATTACTTCCTATACAGAGTCTGAAAACACATCATTTTTACGGCTGTACAAAGAGCCGCAAGGGCTGTTTATGGGCGGAATCCATCTCAATTATGGCAATTCCATCTTGTTCGGAGATACCGATCTATCGACCTATCCATGGGCAGATGTGATCATAACTTTTGCAAAGTATTTGTGACATGAATAAAATGAGACCTCGGTGTGATACAATTTAAAGTAGAGCGGTGGCCAGTCTATGGACATTGAAATTGTTACATGCTCTTAAAGAAGACGTCTCTCCAAAGTATTTTTTCAGGCCCCGCGTCCCCCATGTGACAAAGTTCATGATGCACTTTGTTCTGTTTGCCTGGGTGGTCCAGTTGCCAAGATAGGGGTAGATTCATAGAGAAGATACGACGGCGTATCTCCAGATACGCCGTCGTATCTCTGATGCCGGGTACTGACGAGCAAACATGTACGATGAAAACGGTCCGTCGGACCGTTTTCACCGTACATATCTGCCCGGGGATTTCTGTATGGTGGCTGTACTCACCATCATACAGAAATCCGCGCGTAAACAATACGCGGGGCGTGTCCGCACCGTTGCCGCGACGATGACGCGGCGACGTGGGCGGGCCTGCCAGTTAAATGCTTCCATGCATGCGTTGAAGTCATTCGACGCATGCGAGGGATGGCGGGCACTCGGACATGTACGGTAGGTCTGTACAGACGACCGAACAAGCCCGGAAATATTTGCCCGCTGGGAAAAGGCCCGGCGGGCAAATGTTTGCTGGAATCCTGCCCGCTCGGGCCTACACACGACCGAACATGTCTGCTGAAACTGGTCCGCGGACCAGTTTCAGCAGACATGTTCGGTCGTCTGTACGGGGCCTTAGTCCGGCCGGTCGTATCTATGCGCCTGATTCTTAGAATCAGTTACGCATAGATTTCTAATAGATCCGACCGGCGTAAGTCTCTTACGCCGTCGGATCGTAACTGCATTTTCCCGCTGACCGCTAGGGGCGCGTATGCTGATTTACGCGTCGAAATATGTAAATCAGCAAGATACGCAAATTCACGAATGTACGCCCGGCCGACGCAGTACATTTACGCCGTTTACGTTAGGCTTTTCACGGCGTATAGTTACCCCTGCTATATGGTGGCGTAAGTGCGGCGTACCAATGTTAAGTATGGCCGTCGTTCCCTCGTCGAATTTTTAATTTTTTACGTTGTTTGCGTAATTCGTCCGTGAATGGGGCTGGACGTTATTTACGTTCACGTCAAAACCAATGACGTCCTTGCGGCGTACTTTGGAGCAATGCACACTGGGAAATTCCACGGACGGCGCATGAGCCGTTCGGGAAAAACGTCAATCATGTCGGGTCAAGCCTAATTTAAATAACACACGCCCACTTCTTCACTATTTGAATTAGGCGGGCTTACGCCGGCCTATTTACGCTACGCCGCCGCAACTTTCTTTTACGAATACGACACTTGCCTGTAAAAGTTGCGGAGGCGTAACGTAAATAGGATACGTTACGCCCGCACAAAGAAACGCCGAACTACGTGAATCTACCCCATAGAGTTGTTGGAAGTGTGCCCCCCCCCCACTGCTTTCGGACCACGCATACAGGTGAAACTCGAAAAATTTGAATATCGTACAAAAGTTCATTCATTTCACTAATGCAACTTAAAAGGTGAAACTAATATATGAGACTCATTACATGCAAGATAGTTCAAGGCGTGATTTGTCATAATTGTGATGATTATGGCTGACAGCTCATGAAAACCCCAAATCCACAATCTCAGAGAATAAGAATATTACATGCAATCAATAAAACAAGGATTGTACATAGAACAATATCGGACCTCTGAAAAGTAGAAGCGTGCATATGTACTCAGTACTTGGTTTGGGACCCTTTTTCAGCAATTACTGCATCAATGCGGCGTGGCGTGGAAGCGATCAGCCTGTGGCACTGCTGAGGCTGCATTCACACCTGAACGCGGCGTATTGTACCGTGATTTGCCGCGACAAATTGCGGCGTTTTGTCCCGCGATTTGCCACGACAAAACACGTCGTTTTTTATACAACGGAGGGGTGATTAACATTGTCGGCTATGCCGAACGCCAAAAGCCGACCTGAAAAAAAGGGTCAGGGACTTGTTTTGAGCTTCAGGCGTACGGAGTTTCGGCGTTCGGCGTGGAGATGTGAACCTTCTCCATAGCCGCCAATGTTAAATCACCCCTCCAGCGTATTGCAGGCTGCAATAGCGTCGGGCTTCAGGCGTTAAAACGCCTAGGTGTGAATGGAGCCACGGTCATTGAACCAGGTTTTGGTGCTTTTCGCAGTGTGGGGCAGGTGCCAAGTCCTGCTGGAAATTAAAGTCGTCATCCCCATAGAGCTCGTCCGCGGAAGGAAGCATGAAGTGCTCCAAAATCTCCTGGTAGACGGCTGCGGTGACCCAGGACTTAAAGGGTCACTAAAGGAAAACATTTTTTTGCTGAAATGACTGTTTACAGGGTATAGAGACAAAATATATAACGTATTCCTTTTTAAAATGATTAAAAATAGATAAAAACCAATCATATAATGTGCCTGCAGTTTAGTTTCGTTTTTGCTGTTGTTTGCTGGTTCTCTGATGTACAGAGAGCCAATAGAGAGCAGTGAGCCAATAGAGGGCAGTGATACTTTGTCTAAAACTCCTCAGCACCAATCCAGTTTCGTTTTACACACAGTAACCACACCTCCTTGATTAGTGACCACAGTAAGAAATCTCCCAGTACTGTGGTCATCAGGAAACAGACAACCAGGAAGTGTCCAAAACAGAGAGGATTTACAGCAACATCAAAGAAAAAACGAACAATGGGGACATGAAACCAGGACTGCAGTAAGGTAAGGGAAGCTATTTAGCTAAAAAAAAAATCCTTTAGTGACCCTTTAATAGAGGACGGTGGACCAACACCCAGGCCTGTCGCTACAAGGCAGGCAAACCAAGCAATTGCTTGGGGCCCCGAGCTGGCCTGGGGCCCCAAGCAGTTCCCTTGCCGCACTTGCCACGCTTCCTATATGCTGCAGCCGCCTGAGTGCTCTATAGAGAGCCTGCAGCACTGCTGCCTCGAGTCGCCACTTCCCCTTCTCTGTAGCGTGGCCGAGCTCCTCGTCCTTCCTCCTGTCAGTTTGGACTCCGGACGGGTACCGCGCGGTACAAGAGATTCAGATTCCTGTTCCCAGCCGGACTGACAGAAATGATGCAAAATGAAGGAAAAACGTTCTGGACAGCCGCACTCCAAAAATAAATTGCTTTTATTGTAAAATCAAAAAAACACACAAAAAGCATGCCACAGAAGACGGGGTAAAAAGCTGACGCGTTTCACACCAAACTTTAGTGCTTTAGTGCTATTCATTTTTGTGTGCTTTTTTTTATTTTATTTTTTTTACAATAAAAGCAATTTATTTTTGGAGTGCGGCTGTCCAGAATGTTTTTCCTTAATTTTGCATCATTCCATGCACCCTTGGCTTTGGATCAGGTGAGGAGACTTTCTGATTAGTATCTTAGAGCGGTGATTCCTCTTTTTCATTTCGGACTGACAGGAAGTGCACACTGAGTGCTGACTTCCTGTCAGTTCGGCTGGGAACAGGAAACTGAATCTCCTGCCGCGCAGTACGGGCCCGTTGCTGATTTCTTATCTCTTCTCCCATGCAGCCAGCGAGTTAAGAAGTGGTGTGAGGGGCCAAAAATGACTTCTCACCAGGTGGGGCCTCTAGTAATTTGGGGGGCCCTCCGCAGCTTTGCGGGGCCCTAAGCGGCTTGCATAGTGAGCCTATAGGGCGGATCGGCCTTGGTGGCAGGTCAGGCAGCGAGCTGTGGGACAGCTCCTGTGTCCGCCATGCTTCCCCCTCCTCTGTTCTTCTGTTCTGCTAGGTGTCCAATAGGGGTTCCTTCAGCCAATCAGGTGACGGGTATTAGACCCGTGCTTACTGATTGGCGGAGGGGCGGTACAGTGTTAGAAAAGCAAATATTAATTTGCTTTTCTAACACATCTGGGTGGACTGCGAGTGCAATGTTTTGCGCTCCGAGTCCACCTTTTTTGAAGCCTATTAGAGCCCATGGCTCTAATCAGGTGCTTCAAAAAAACACCAATGCATGAATCTATCAAATGCCAGGGCCCATAGTCAGTAGGCCAGAGGATACCCCCGCAGTCCCCTCCAAAAGCCCCTGTCCTGGTTGGGTCTGTCACATTCAACCCACTTCCTCGGAGCCCAGGTTGTTATGGACCCACCCCTAGCCTGTGACAGGACAGTGAAAGGAGAAGCAGCGCAGCAATGAGCTCACCTCCCACTCTGCTCTCTCCACCTATCAGTATGCTTATTGCCAACACATAGGCCCGGATTCAAGTAGATTTGCGCATTTTTTACTGAGGCGCAGGGCAACGTTTTTGCCCTGCGCCCCCGCAAATTTACTGCGCTGCCCTTGATTCACGGAGCAGTAGCTCCGTAAATTGCGTGGGCGCGCCGGCAAAATGCCCGGCGGAAGCGCGCGCAATTTAAATGATCCCGTAGGGGGCGGGAATCATTTAAATTAGGCGCGTTCCCGCGCCGAGCGTAGAGCGCATGCTCCGTCGGGAAACTTTCCCGACGTGCACTGCGGCAAATGACGTCGCAAGGACGTCATTTGCTTCAAAGTGAACGTGAATGGCATCCATCGCCATTCACGATTCACTTACGCAAACTACATAAATTTCAAATTTCGCGACGCGGGAACGACGGGTATACGTAACATTGGCTGCCCCTGCTAATAGCAGGAGCAGCCTTACGCGAAAACCGCCGTATGGAAACGACGTAAGTTGCGTACGCAGGGCTCGCGCAACGTTGTGAATCGGCGTTAGTATGCAATTTGCATACTATACGCTGAGCACAACGGGAACGCCACCTAGCGGCCATCGCAAGAATGCAGCCTAAGATATGCGGGCATAAGAGCCTTATGCCGCGCATATCTTAGGCTACAGTCGGCGTAACGAGGTTCCTGAATCAGGAGCATTCGTTACGCCGGCGCAAGTAAGCAATTGCGCTGTGTAACTTATGGTTACACAGGCGCAATTGCTTCTTGAATCCAGGCCGTAGTCTCTTTGTGCTGCTTCTTCTCACACTCCAGCTCTGCTGTACAGGGACTGTCAATGGCTTATACCAGGCTTTTTTTCAGTTACTTACGTTGCTTGCGTGTAAAAAATCTATTTAATGATGTATCATTGATTACAGAGTTGCATTGTTTGTGTCTCTTATATCTGCCTGGAGTCCAGTCTCAGCGCAGGGATTGGAGGGGAGCAATAAAACCTTCTGCTTGTTCTTATAAATATTATAATTGCAGCCAGATTCGATCATCCCAGGAATGAGAAATCTCCGATCCTCCGACTAAACTTCAAGTAGTTTCTAACTCAGATAGTCATTGCTCATCGGAGAAAACGCTCGCCCATAAACATGGCGCTGTATGTAAGTTTATGAAAAATTAGGCATGCTGGCTTGACGGTCCCAGATGCTCCATCCATTAAAGTAATGTGTTCCTTATGGTAATAAAACATCGGAAGTTTGGACCGGGGCCTAATTTCCTGCTCTCTTATTCCCTATGTTAACTTCTCTATCCGTCTCCCCATTGGTGCTTTTATTTTTGGAAGAGTTGCGTCTTTGTTGACTTTTTAACCATTTGCCGACCGCAATACATTTATACACTCACCGGCCACTCTATTAACCACTTAAGACCTGGACCTTTAGGCAGCTAAAGGACCCGGCCAGTTTTTGCGATTCGGCACTGCGTCGCTTTAACTGACAATTGCGCGGTCGTGCGACGTGGCTCCCAAACAAAATTGGAGTCCTTTTTTCCCCACAAATAGAGCTTTCTTTTGGTGGTATTTGATCACCTCTGCGGTTTTTCTTCTTTGCGCTATAAACAAAAATAGAGCGACAATTTAAAAAAAAATGCAATATTTTTTACTTTTTGCTATAATAAATATCCCCCAAAAATATATAAAAAAAACATTTCCTCAGTTTAGGCCGATACGTATTCTTCTACCTATTTTTGGTAAAAAAAAATCGCAATAAGCGTTTATCGGTTGGTTTGCGCAAAATGTATAGCGTTTACAACATAGGGGATAGTTTTATTGCATTTTTTTTTTTTTTTTTTTTACTATTAATGGCGGCGATCAGCGATTTTTTTTTTTCGTGACTGCGACATTATGGCGGACACTTCGGACAATTTTGACACATTTTTGGGATTATTGTCATTTTCACAGCAAAAAATGCATTTAAAATGCATTGTTTACTGTGAAAATGACAATTGCAGTTTGGGAGTTAACCACAAGGGGGAGCTGATGGGGTTATGTATGACCTAATATGTGTTTCTAAGTGTAGGGGGGTGTGGCTGTAGGAGGAGGGGGGTACGTTCCCTCTGGCTCCTTAGGATAACAGCCAATCGTCTTTTTAGCCGTATCAGTTGTTATCGCTAAAAAAACAACCGCTGGCTCTAAAAAATGTTACCAGTGTGATGCCTGCAGCTGCATATCACCCCGGTATAACCCCTTCAACCTGAGAACGCAAATTCGCATACGGTGTGAGGGGTTAACTTAGTGGTCTGCATGGGCCATAAAGTCAGGATAAAAATAAAAATAAAAATAAAAACAATCTTTTATCTCAGGCTAAACCTAAAGTCGCTGTAAACCTTAACAGTAAAGTGACTGGCCTCGGGTGATAAACAGAGATGAAACAAATCCTCCTACATATGTTGTACCTGCTTATCCGCAACTTTCTCTCGTCCATAGCTTTTCAAAGTCCCGAATTTACACAGTATTTTCTCAGCTCCAGCAGAAGGGGGCGGGGATTGGATGCCACACAATGCACAGCACAGACCAGAAAGCCAAGTGTAATCTGAGACCTGAGTGGAGGGAATGGCCACACCTCCTCCTAAACAGTTACATAGCGAAACATGCACAGCTGAGGCTGTCAATTTCTCATCTCCAGTAGCAAGGGGCTGGGATTGGCTGTCACGCAATGCACAGCATAGAGCAGAGAGCTGAGTGTAATCTGAGACCTGAGTGGAGAGAATGGCCACACACCCTCCTAAACAGTTCCATAGGGAAACATGCACAGCCGGGGCTGTCAATTTCTCATCTCAAGTAGCAGGGGGTGGGGATTGAATGTCGCACATTGCACAGCACAGAGCAAAGAAGAGACCCATCTCCAGTAGCAAGGGGCTGGGATTGGCTGTCACAAAATGCACAGCAGAGAGCTGAGTGTAATCTGAGACCTGAGTGGAGAGAATGGCCACACACCCTCCTAAACAGTTCCATAGGGAAACATGCACAGTTGGGGCTGTCAATTTCCCATCTCCAGTAGCAAGGGGCTGGGATTGGCTGTCACACAATGCACAGCATAGAGCAGAGAGCCCAGTGTAATCTGAGACATGAGTGAAGGAAATGGACACACCCCTTCTAAACAGTTCCATAAGGAAACATGCACAGCTTAGGCTGTCATTTTCTTATCTCCAGTAGCAGGGGGTGGGGATTGGATGTCGCACATTGCACAGAGCAGAGAAGAGACCCATCTCCAGTAGCAAGGGGCTGGGATTGGCTGTCACAAAATGCACAGCAGAGAGCTGAGTGTAATCTGAGACCTGAGTGGAGAGAATGGCCACACACCCTCCTAAACAGTTCCATAGGGAAACATGCACAGTTGGGGCTGTCAATTTCCCATCTCCAGTAGCAAGGGGCTGGGATTGGCTGTCACACAATGCACAGCATAGAGCAGAGAGCCCAGTGTAATCTGAGACATGAGTGAAGGAAATGGACACACCCCTTCTAAACAGTTCCATAAGGAAACATGCACAGCTTAGGCTGTCATTTTCTTATCTCCAGTAGCAGGGGGTGGGGATTGGATGTCGCACATTGCACAGAGCAGAGAAGAGACCCATCTCCAGTAGCAAGGGGCTGGGATTGGCTGTCACACAATGCACAGCATAGAGCAGAGAGCTGAGTGTAATCTGAGACCTGAGTGGAGAGAATGGCCACACACCCTCCTAAACAGTTCCATAGGGAAACATGCACAGCTGGGGCTGTCAATTTCTCATCTCAAGTAGCAAGGGGCTGGGATTGGCTGTCACACAATGCACAGCATAAAGCAGAGAGCCCAGTGTAATCTGAGATCTGAGTGTGGGGAATGGCCACACCCCCTCCTAAACAGTTCCATAGGCAAACATGCACAGCTGAGACTGTCAATTTCTCATCTCCAGTAGGAGGGGGTGGGGATTGTATGTTACAAAATGCACAGCATAGAGCAGGGAGCTGAGTGCAATCTGAGACCTGAGTGGAGAGAATGGCCACGCCCCATAGGGAAACAAGCACAGCCGAGGCTGTCAATCAACTTATGTGTGCTGGAGGGGGGAGGGGCTGTCACCCGGGATTCTCTGCTGTCAAGTTAGACTGTCAAAAGTGAGTCTTGCAGATAGCAGAAAGTCAGGGAGGAGCCACACCAGATGCTTTAGATTGAGGCTGGTACACACCATGGAAGGATATGCTTTGTTCATTTTTTTTTTTTGAGGTTTATAACCTTTTATGGTGATTGAGATGTGCCCTCAGTAATGGATATGAATCAGTTCCCAGCAGGTGAGTCCAGTTTTCCAGGTATGGAAATGGGGGGTCCCCTAGTAGATGGGATTGCATTGTCTATAATTGCAGCTTGAAGTATTGCGGCCGCCGCCGTGTCACATCACCTCCGACAAGCTTCTCTTCCAAAAGATGCATCGGAAACGGGAGGGCGGCCTCCGATGAATGGCTTTCCTGGGTACATATTAATGGCTGAGCGATGCGATTCGCTTCGAATTGTAGAAGAGGAGATCTATTTTCATTTGGCTCCGTATCTGGTGGGAATAGTTGGTAGCGGCTCCTTATTTGTTTACCGCGGCACGGCCTGTTTACCCGCGCAATCCGGCGCTCCGGCTCAGCAATCTCTGTGTAGTTTATTTTAATTTTGCCCGATGCCACGGCCGCTGCGATGTGTGTCATTTCTATGCAGCTGAGTGTTAAATCCATTTGTGTCACATCCGTCTCCCAATGTCACATCCGTCTCCCAATGTCACATCCGTCTCCTAATGTCACATCTCCAAAGCCGTCATTTGCCAAGCGCGCAGAATCTGCAAAATCGAAAAAAAAGAATAAAAATACGCTCCGGGTTCGTCAAATCCAAACTTGCTAAAAAAAATGTATAGAATTTTAAGTAGGCATTTACAAACACTGTAGCTACTGACTTTTAATATGGACACTTACCTGTCCTAGGCGCCCGTGATGTCGCCCCCCCCCCCCCCCCGAGGCCGATCCCTCGATCGTGGCAGGTCCCGACGCCGCCATCCTCACTAAGGGAAACAGGCAGTGGAGCTTTGCGGCTTCACTGCCCGTTTCCTACTGCGCATGCGCGAGTCTCGCGGCGCTGTATGAATGGGCGGCTGCTCTCTGGGATAGACACAGTTCCCAGAAGGCAGCGCGCACCGTTCCCCAGAAAACAACGCGAGGATGAAGACCAGCCGCGGACTGGGAAGAGGCAAATTAGGAAGATCCGCCTAGCAACCGCAATTTCTGGTAAGTAAAAAAAAATATTTTTTCGCAGTTTTTTTTTTGTAGCATTTTGGTGTAATTTTTTTTTAGGGTGGACCTTCACTTTAAGGTGATAATAAACCCAAAAGACAATTTTTTTTTATGAATTGCAGCTTATCAATTCTGAGGCCTCGTACACACGATAGGTTAACCACTTGCTTACTGGGCACATATACCCCCCTCCTGCCCAGGTGAAATTTCAGCTTTCGGCACTGCATCGCTTTAACTAACAATTGCGCGGTCGTGCGACGTGGCTCCCAAACAAAATTGACGTCCTTTTTTCCCCACAAGTAGAGCTTTCTTTTGGTGGTATTTGATCGCCTGTGCGGTTTTTATTTTTTGCGCTATAAACAAAAAAGTGAGACAATTTTGAAAAAAATACAATATTTTTTACTTCTTGCTATAATAAATATCCCAATTTAAAAAAAAAACAAAACATTTTTTTTTCTCAGTTTAGGCCGATACGTATTCTTCTACATATTTTTGGTAAAAAAAAAAAAAAAAATCGCAATAAGCGACTGGTTTGCGCAAAAGTTATAGCGCTTACAAAATAGGGGACAGAATTATTTTTTTTTAATTATTTTTTTTTACTAGAAATGGCGGCGATCTGCGATTTTTAATGGGACTGCGACGTTATGGCGGACACATCGGACACATTTTTGGCGCCATTTCATTTATACTGCGATCAGTGCTATAAATATGCACTAATTACAGTATAAATGTGACTGGCATTGAAGGGGTTAACACTAGGGGGTGAGGAAGGGGTTAAATGTATCCCTGCTTAGTGTTCTAACTGTAGGTGGAGGGGGGGTGACTGGGGGGGTGACCGATCTGTGTCTCTATGTACAAGGGACACAGATCGGTCTCCTCTCCAGAGACAGCACCGCTGTCTCTGTGTAAAACGGCAATGAGAGATGATCTCATATGTTTACATATGAGATCCTCTCTCATTGGCCGCACAGATCGCATCGCAAACGGCCTCTCTGATTGGCCGTTCGCGGCGATCTGTAATTGGCTGTGTCCGAGGGACACGGCCAACACAGATTTTCCCCGCAGCGCGCTCTGGAGCGCGCGCGGGGACCGCCCTAAGGGGCGGACGTCAATTGACGGCAGTTTGGCGATTGGGATCCGCACTGTAGCCGTCAATTGACGGCAGGCGGATCCCAAGTGGTTAAACAGAGGACAGCGGTATGATGGACCGTTTTCATTGGTCAGAACCGATCGTGTGTGGGCCCCATAGGTTATTTATCAGTTAAAAAAAAAGCCAACTTGCTTTAAATTTAACCGATGGATTCCTAACCGATGGGAAAAAAACGATCGTTAGTAGGCACAACCATCGGTTAAAAATCCAGAATCAAGTCGACGCATGCTTGGAAGCATTGAACTTCGTTTTTTTCAGCACGTCGTTGTGTTTTACGTCACCGCGTTCTGACACGATCGTTTTTTTAACCTATGGTGTGTAGGCGCGACGGACCATCAGTCAGCTTCATCGGTTAACCTATGAAAATGGTCCATCGGTCCGTTCTCATCGGATGGACTGATCAGGTGTATGCGGCTTTAGAAGTTGTTCTGGCCAGTAAAGGCTCATTCTCATGTGCCGCAGCCCTTGCTGAGCCTCAGAAAAGCGATTTGTGATAGATCTCAATTCAGAAGTCAACAGGCAGCTGCAGGGGGGACTGACCATTCGGACACTCAGGCACTGCCCGAGGGCCCCATGCCACTAGGGGGCCCCATCAGGGTTGCCAGGCTCAATAAAATCAGGGACAGTATGTAAAAATCTGTTTTTTTTATGTCTGTCCCTGAAATGTCCTTAACGACATCCTTTTGGTCTAAAAATCCCAAGATTATAGCTGCCCCGCCTCTCCAGTACCCTTTCAGTGTGTATGTATACTGGGCCATATTCTGAAAGAATCTCCGCCTGCTGCGCTTAGGGCACTTACACTCCGCTGTCCCAACTTACTGGAGCAGGTGTTGTATTCCCAAAACACTTGCTCCATAAGTTGGGACAGCGGAGTGTAAGTGTCCCGGCGTAGCCTGGCGGATCTCCAAGGGGGCGGCTTCTATTCAAATGAAGCGCGCCCCCGATGCAAAAGAACTGGGCATGCGCCGGGCTGCAAAAAGCCCAGTGCGCATGCTCCAGTTCTCGGCGGAAAACGTCAATGACGCCGACGTGTGCGTCATTGACGTAAAGTCGTATTCAAGAACGACTTACGTAAACGACGTATCCGACGAAAAAACACGACGGGGACCCGACGCCATCCGTAACATGGCCTACGCGAGACTTGCGGAAACTTACCCCTCATATAGCAGGACTAAATTTCCGCTTACGCAAACGACGTTAGCGACGGTTACGCGACGCGAACTCGTTCGGGAATCGGCGTAGAAGGATCATTTGCATATGCAAATGACTCCTTCACGTAAATGCCATCTAGCGGCGGCCGGCGTCATTGCATTTAAGATCCGCCAGTGTAAGTGACTTACAGATGGCGGATCTTAAGTGTATCTATGCAAAAATAATTCTGAGAATCAGGAGCATAGATACACTGGCCAAAAAAGAGAGATACGATGGAGTATCCTGAGATACTCCATCGTAACTTCTATGAGAATATGGCCCACTGTGTGTATGTATACTGTGTGTGTATGTATACTGTGTGTGTATGTATACTGTGTGTATGTATACTGTGTGTGTATACATACTGTATGTGTGTGTGTATACTGTGGGACCCCATAATCTATTGCCTGGGGGCCCCATAATCTCCTATTGCCCGGGGGGCCCCATAATCTCCTATTGCCCGGGGGCCCGTAATCTCCTATTGCCTGGGGGCCCCATGAGTTGTCAGTGCGCCCCTGGGCAGCTGGGAGCTGATAAATCACCTCCTGACCCCCATTTTAACCCTAAAAAAGCAGAACCACCGCGCCGCAACTTAATGCGATTGATACCCGGAGATCTTGGGCCATACACACAGCACATCCAATCTGCTGTCAGTGTATCCTCTGTTGTGTTTCAGAACATAGGCCCGGATTCACATACATCAGCGCATATTTATGCCGCCGTAGCGTATCTAATATACGCTACGCCGACGCAGCGCAGAGAGGCAAGCACAGAATTCACAAACCACTTGCCTCCCAAACTGCGCTGGGTTTCCTCGGCGTAAGTGGAAGTGGGCGTGAGCCATGCTAATGAGGCGTGACCCCATGCAAATGCTGGGCCGAGTGCCAGACAAGTACTTAAAACGAACGGCGCATGCGCCGTCCCGTGGACGTATCCCAGTGCGCATGCGCACAATCACGTCGAAACAACTGGCTAACATACGTCGAATCACTGCCTACGGTGCGAACGTAACCTACGCCCAGCCCTATTCACGTACTACGTAAACAACGTTAAATACGACGGCTTGTGTTCCCTGGTCCATACCTTTGCATGGGTTGCGCCTCATAGATGGGGAATAACTGTACGCCGGACGTACGACTTACGCAAACCGCGTATATCATGCGCCGGGCGCAAGTACGTTCGTGAATCGGCGTATCTCCCTCATTTGCATATGTGCATAGAAAATCAATGGAAGCGGCAAATGCGCCCCGTGTAAATATGCGCCCACGATACGACGGCATAGGCAAGTTACGTGGGAGGTAGGAAGCCTATTTTTAGGCGTATCTCAGATTGTGGGCACGGCGCATAGATACGAAGGCGCATAGTTACACTTACGCGGCGTATCTCGAGATACGTCAGCGTAAGTGCTTTGTGAATCCGGGCCATAGTATTTACTGTGCGCCATTCATAGAATCAATGAAAGGGTTCCCCCCCCCCCCCCCCGGACAATAGCACAGTATTGAACATGCGATAATTATGACCAGTCCCAGCCATGTGTGGCCAAACCGGAACAAACATTGGCGCCTCTATTAGCTTTACATTGCCCTGTGTGAGTTGCGGTTACATTGTATTCATGGGGAAATAATTGCTCCGTATGTTATTAGACTTTCATTCTAGTAGCTTTATCAGTCCTCCGTGTGTGGCCGCATTGCTCAATCGTTTTTATAGTCTCAGAATGAATTGCTTATTATATACCCACTGCTCTACTCTTCTAAATATCACAATAGGGCTCATTATCAGATCAAGCCCTGTACTCATAGGATGGTAAGGAATGATACGGGTCTAAACAAAATGCTTCCATTGGGCCAGATTCTCATACATTCGCGCTGCTCCTGGGCAGCGTAATATATGAGATCTACGTTACACCGCCGCAGGTCTACAGGTTTACATCCTGATTCTCAGAACACTTACCTGTAAACTTGCGGCGGTGTAGCGTTAGATTGCTCGTCGCAAGCCCGCCCAATTCAAATGGGGAGGGCACCATTTAAATTAGGCGCGCTCCCGCGCCGAGCGTACTGCGCATGCTCCGTCGGGTAAATTACCCGACGTGCATTGCGCTAAATGACGTCGCCCCGACGTCATTTGCCTAGATGTATACGTAAATGGCGTCCAGCGCCATTCACGGACGTCTTACGCAAACGACGTAATTTTTATTGAATTCGACGCGGGAACGACGGCCATCGTTAACATTGGTTGCGCCTGCTAATTAGCAGGGGCAACCTTACGCGTCGGGTACGCTACGCAAACGACGTTAATTCGCTGCGTCGACCTCGCGTATGTTCGGGAATCGCCGTACTTACCTAATTTGCATAGACGACGGGGAAAAGCGACGATGCGACACCTAGCGGCGGGAAAAAAAATTACTTTTAAGATCTGACAGCGTAACAGCCTTACGCTTGTCAGATCTAATGGGTACCTATGCGCAACTGATTCTGAGAATCAGTTGCATAGATACCCGGGGCCAGATGAGGTGTTACGACGGCGCTAATGGTGTTGCGCCGTCGTAACGCCTTTGAGAATCTGGCTCATAGTCTGCAACCGCAGAACACATTGGCCCAGATTCAGGTAGATCCGCGCAATATTTGCGTGGGCAAAGGGCAAAGATTTTTCTCTGCGCCCACGCAAATATTTCGATTTGCCCGCGATTCACGGAGCAGTAGCTCCGTAAATTGCGCGGGCGCTATGCTAATTAGCCCTGCGTAAGGGCGCCTAATGTAAATGATCCCGCCGGGGGCGGGAATCATTTAAATTAGGCGCTCTCCCGCGCCGAGCGAACAGCGCATGCTCCGTCGGGAAACTTTCCCGACGTGCATTGCGGCAAATGACGTCGCAAGGATGTCATTTGCTTCTAAGTGAACGTGAATGGCGTCCAGCGCCATTCACGAATCACTTACGTAAACGACGTGAAATTTAAATTTCACGAGCGGGAAGGGCGGCTATACTTTAGCATTGGCTGCTCCTACTATGAGAAGGAGCAGCCTTACGCTAAAGTCGCCGTACGGAAACTCCGTACCTTGCGTGCGCAGGGCCCGCGCAACTTTTGTGAATCGGTGGTAGTATGCAATTTGCATACTATACGCCGATCACAATGGCCGCGCCCCCTAGCGGCCAACGCAAGAATGCAGCCTGAGATATGAAGGCATAAGGAGGCTTATGTCTGTCACATCCTAGGCTGCAGTCCGCGTAGCGATGTTCCTGAATCAGGGGCATTCGCTACGCGGGAGCAAAACAGCTATTGCGCCGCGCAACCTATGGTTGCGCGGGCGCAATAGCTTCTTGAATCTGGGCCATTGTACTTCTAAATATAACCGATTTATACGATTGCCTCTGTTCATAAAGTTTGAAATCTAGTCATATGCAAATTAGGTGATAGACATTTGTTGGCTGTGCCGACCTTCTCCCAGATTCTGAAAGGACTTACGACGGCGTCGTATCTATGCGCCTGATTCTTAGAATCAGTTACGCATAGATATCCATTAGATCCGACAGGCGTAAGTCTCTTACGCCGTCGGATCTAAACTGCATTTTTTTTTTACCGCTAGGTGGCGCTTCCGTCGAATTCCGCGTCGAGTATGCAAATTAGCTAGATACGCGAATTCCTGAACGTACGCGCGGCCGACGCAGTAACGTTACAACGTTTACGTTAGGCTTTTCCCGGCGTATAGTTGCCCCTGCTATATGAGGCATAAGTGCGGCGTACCAATGTTAAGTATGGCCGTCGTTCCCGCGTCAAAATTTGAAAAAGTTACGTCGTTTGCGTAAGTCGTCCGTGAATGGGGCTGGACGTCATTTACGTTCACGTCGAAACCAATGACGTCCTTGCGGCGTACTTTGGAGCAATGCACACTGGCAAATTCCACGGACGGCGCATGCGCCGTTCCGCAAAAACGTCAATCACGTCGGCTCACAGTAGTTTTACATAAAACACGCCCCCCTGATCCAAATTTGAATTAGGCGGGCTTACGCCGGCCGGTTTACGCTACGCCGCCGCAACTTACGGAGCAAGTGCTTTGAGAATACAGCACTTGCCCGTGTAGGCTGCGGAGGCTTAACGTAAATCAGATACGTTACGCCCGCAAAAAATTACGCCGCCGGACGAGAATCTGGGCCCTTGTTTTTAAAGCTGAGCTTAACTGCTTGCCGACCAGCGCATTGACGATATACGTCGGCAGTATGGCTCGGACAGTCAGAAGGACGTACCTGTACGTCCCCTTCAAGATCGCGGCATTGTGGACGCGCGCGCGCTTGCCGCGAGCTCTGTGAGCCTGACCGCGGGTCCCGCGGACTTGATCGCCGCGGGGATGCCCGCGATCCTCTCACAGTAAGGAAGAACGGGGAGATGCTGATGTAAACAAGCATCTCCCCGCTCTGCCTAGTGACAATGACAGTGATCACCGCTTCCTGTAATCAGAAGCGGTGATCACCGCCTTGTCACATGTAGCCAATCCCCCCATCAGTAAGAATCACTCCCTAGGGCACACTTAACCCCTACAGCGCCACCTAGTGGCTATCCCCTTCACTACCAGTGTCGTTTTCACAGTAATCAGTGCATTTTTATAGCACTGATCGCTGTAAAAAATTACAATGGTCCCAAAAATGCCATAATGTCGCAGTCACGATAAAAATCGCTGATCGCCGCCATTACTAGTAAAAAAAAAAATATATTGATAAAAATTCCATAAAACTATCCCCTATCTTGTAAACACTATAACTTTTGCGCAATAAATGCTTATTGCGTTTCTTTTACCAAAAATATGTAGAAGAATAGGTATCGGCCTAAACTGAAGAAAAAATACGTTTTTTTATATATTTTTTGGGGATATTTATTATAGCAAAAAGTTAAAAATATTGCTTTTCTTTTTCAAAACTGTCGCTCTATTTTTGTTTATAGCGCAAAAAATAAAAACCGCAGAAGTGATCATATACCACCAAAAGAAAGCTCTATTTGTGGGGAAAAAAGGACGCCAATTTTGTTTGGGAGCCACGGCGCACGACCGCGCAATTGTCAGTTAAAGCGGCGCAGTGCCGAATCGCAAAAAGACCTCCGGTCTTTAAGCTGACAAATGGTCCGGGTCTGAAGTGGTTAAAGGACTGATGAAGCAGTATATTGAAGTGATTGAAAGGCCATGGGATCTCTGAAAGGGTCAGGAGGATATTTCAGTAGGACTGTGAAACTCATTGCAGAGACATTAGGAAAGTTAAAACCGGAGTCTTCCTTTAAATGATCTTTTGGCTCTTTTATTCCAGTCTCGCCAGTTAGTGGCGCGTATAATTTGCAGGTTGTTGTCACAGTACACAAGTCTCTCGCACGTTAGACGTGTCTGTTTGGAGTGGCATTAAACACGGCGCTTAGCGGTGAAGTGTTTACAAATCACAGGCCCTCTTCGTTTCTCCTCTACAGCCAAGATAATAGCGGCACATTCTGTGTATAATTATGAGTTTCATACAAGCAACCTTTCCCCCTCCACGTTGCGCTTCTCATCCCCACAGGGAATTCTCACCATCATTAGCTGGAAGTCATTCTGACGATTCAGCTGACACTTCCACCCAGATTTTGCTGGTAGAGGCCCCCACTGAGCCGGGGGAACTTCAGGAGAACCGCCATGTCCTCGCTCCCACACTAATCCCGCCAACATACAAAGGCCTCACTCCGCGTGTTGACACAATACTGAGCGCGGGGGAGAATTAGGAAAACGCAGAATGGAAGAGATAATGACAATAATTTCAGGTGAACTGAACAAGCGTAGAGAGCGGGAAGGCTTTATTTCCCTTGTAAAGAAAAGATAAAACCATTATCTCCTTTTTTGTTTTGTATTTAAAAAAATTGCTGCTACTTTGTGCCCAACTGAGTACAGGTGTCTCCAGTAAAGGGTACTGTTAATGCAAAATGCAGAAAATAAGACGTTAAGAGACGGTTCACACTGGGGGCGGCGCGACTTCGGGGGCGACTCGGCAAGGCGTCCTGAAGACGACTTCAGAGGCGGCTTGCAAAATGACTTCTGTATAGAAGTCAATGCAAGTCGCCCCGAGTCGCCCCCAAAAGTCGTACAAGAACCTTTTTCTAAGTCGGAGCGACTTGCGTCGCTCCTATTAGAACGGTTCTATTGACTGGAATGGGACGCGACTTGTCAGGCGGCTGAGTCCCAGTGTGAACCGGCTCTTAGACTATCTTGCATTTCCAACCTAGTGGTAAAAGTTTGGGGAAGGTCCTTTTGTGTTCCAGCATCACTGTGCACGAGATCAGCTCCATGAGCAGTGGCGGCTGGTGCTCAAAACTTTTTGGGGGGCGCCAACAAACTGAAAAACGAAAAAACATCAAACGCAGCCACTGTGCCCATCAAACGCAGCCACTGTGCCCATAAATTGCCGCCACTGTGCCCTCAAACGCAGCTACTGTAACCATCAATTGTTGCCAGTGTGCCCTATCAATTGCTGCCAGTGTGTGCCCATCAATTACTGCCAGTGTGCCCCATCAATTGCCACCAGTGTGCTGCCAGTTTGCCCCATCAAATGCCGCCAGTGTGCTGCCAGTTTGCCTTGTCAAATGCTGCCAGTGTGCTGCCAGTTTGCCCCATAAAATACTGCTGGTGTGCTGCCAGTTTGCCCCATCAAATGCCACCAGTGTGCTGCCAGTTTGCCCCATCAAATGCCGCCAGTGTGCTGCCAGTTTGCCCCATCAAATGCTGCCAGTGTGCTGCCAGTTTGCCCCATCAAAATGCCGCCAGTGTGCTGCCAGTTTGCCCCATCAAATGCGGCTAGTTTGCCCCATCAAATGCCGCCAGTGTGCTCCCAGTTTGCCTCATCAAATGCTGCCAGTGTGCTGCCAGTTTACCCCATCAAATGCCGCCCATGTGCTGCCAGTTTGCCCCATCAAATGGCGTCAGTGTGCTGACAGTTTGCCTCATCAAATGCTGCCAGTGTGCTGCAAGTTTAAAGAGAGGGGTGTCACAGCTATAGGAGAGATGTAAGGAGCACCTGAACTGGCCCATGGACCTTGTGATTGACACATGTGGCATAGCAAGTCAACTTCCTTGTAGTATATCCTACATTAAGACTATAGATACCCAAGATACTGTGTGCTATGTGCCCTCGTCCTATAATTTAGCCATGGACTTTTTTTGAGGGACATAAAGATATGAAACATTGGATCAAACACAATGAAACACAGGCAATGAAATTAGTCCATTTTGGGGTCCGTCCACACAAATATTTAGATCCAATGTATGATTTAGAATTAGAATTAGAGCGGAGACTGTGAGCCAGGCTTTCTTGTCCAACATCAGTGCCTGACCTCACAAATGCACTTCTGGAAGAATGGTCAAACATTCCCATAGACACACTCCTAAACCTTGTGGACGGCCTTCCCAGAAGAGTTGAAGCTGTTATAGCTGCAAAGGGTGGGCCAACTCAATATTGAACCCTACGGACTAAGACTGGGATGCCATTAAAGTTCAAGATAGGCGTCTAAATACTTTTGGCAATATACAGGGTGGGCCATTTATATGGATACACCTTAATAAAATGGGAGTGGTTGGTGATATTAACTTCCTGTTTGTGGCACATTAGTATATGTGAGGGGGGAAACTTTTCAAGATGGGTGGTGACCATGGTGGCCATTTTGAAGTCGGCCATTTTGAATCTAACTTTTGTTTTTCAATAGGAAGAGGGTCATGTGACACATCAAACCTATTGGGAATTTCACAAGAAAAGCAATGATGAGCTTGGTTTTAACGGAACTTTATTCTTTCATGAGTTATTTACAAGTTTCTGAATTGAATGTGTTCAATGTGCTCTCCAGTGACATGCGGCGAGTGCTACGCTGTGGGCTCTTGCTGAATGAAGCTAGGACAGCCACTGATGTTTCTTCATTAGTGACAGATTTCATGCGTCCAAATTTTGGCAAATCCAACACTGAACCAGTTTGACGAAAATCAGCAAGCAGTTTGCTAACTGTAGCATGGGAGATGGGTGGTCTCGTAGGCTGTCTTGCATTGAAATCTGCTGCAATGACCCGGTTACTGCATTCACCAGACATCAACACAATTTCTATCCGCTCCGACACGTGTTAACCTCGGCGACATGTTAATGGCTGTAAAGAAAGAGAAACTTGTAAATAACTCATGAAAGAATAAAGTTACGTTAAAACCAAGCACACCATTGTTTTTCTTGTGAAATTCCCAATAAGTTTGATGTGTCACATGACCCTCTTTCTATTGAAAAAAACAAAGTTGGATTCAAAATGGGCGGCTTCAAAATGGCCGCCATGGTCACCACCCATCTTGAAAAGTTTCCCCCCTCACATATACTAATGTGCCACAAACAGGAAGTTAATATCACCAACCATTCCCATTTTATTAAGGTATATCCATATAAATGGCCCACCCTGTAGTGTACGTTGGCGTTCCAGTATGCCAATAGAAAGCAGGGTGGCATCATGCCACCTGGTCATTGGGCAAACCTAAAGGTGGACTGTGGTTAGGGTTAACTGTATCCCACAGACTGGGACTCAAATGTTGGTAAGTATGAGTGCATTGGGCACCTTTTAAAATATATAACACAGTGAAACTCACTTATGTATTAAAGGCAGGTTCACTTTAACCCAGCCTGATTGTTTTTCCAGGTGGTAAATACTACTCTGCATTTACTGATAATTTGGTTTGGCCGGTATAAACCATCTTCCTTTACTAAAGCCTGCTGTTAACTCAGGCGCCTAATACCAGAGATAAACCTTGTCAGCGCCCCGTTTACCGCACACGCCTTCTATAAATAATCTCCTATCTCCTCTTCGTGGGATTTTTATTTCTGAGATTATCCTATAATATAATTTAAATCACAGTTGCTGCTTCTCCGTTCCTCTCCCAGCGGACACAATTATGTTCTATAAGATGTCATTTATAGTATGAGATGTAGGGCCACTAGCAGAGGGGAAATATTGCAGCTCACACAAATGTTTTGTTCTCCCAGACAATAAATTGCTCGCTGAAAAAAAACGGTCAGAATGGTATTTTGTTTGCTCTTCTTATTGTAGAGAAACAGAAACCGGCTAATTTAACCACTTCAATACCGGGAACTTTCACCCCCTTCCTGCCAATTTTCAGAATTCAGCGCTGTCGCACTTTGAATGACAATTACTCAGTCATGAAACACTGTACCCAATTTTTTTTTTTTTTTTTTAGACAGATAAAAGCTTAGGGCCAGATTCACAAATGAGATACGACGGCGTTTCTCCTGATACGCCGTCGTATCTCTGTTTCTATCTATGCGGCTGATTCATAGAATCAGTTACACATAGATAGCCATAAGATCCGACAGGTGTAATTGTTTTACACTGTCGGATTTTAGGATGCAGTACCGTGGCCGCCGCTGGGGGAAGTTCGCGTCGTAAACCAGCGTCGGGTATGCAAATTAGCAGTTACGGTGGATCCACGACGGTTTTTCGCGTTCGCTACGTCGCCGCTAGTCAAGTTTCCCGTCGCAAACTTACACTTTTTTTTTGGTGCCTTAACTTTAGTCAGCAAGTGTATTGCTGTCTAAAGTATGGCCGTCGTTCCCGCGTCGCAATTTAAAAATCAACGCCGTTTGCGTAAGCCGTCCGGGAATACGGAAGTACGCTACGCGCGTCGGCGTTCAAAAAAATGACGTCATGGCGCGCAAAGCACGGCGGGAGTTCGGAAACGGAGCATGCGCGGTAGGTCCGGCGCGGGAGCGCGCCTAACTTAAATGGCACACGCCCATTTAAATTGGCCCGCCTTACGCCGGAGGCCGCGGGCGTAGTTTTCATCGCAAGTGCTTGGTGAATCAGGCACTTGCGATGAAAAATTGCGGCGGTGTAACTTATCTAGGATAAGTTACGCCGCCGCGATTCTACGTGAAACTGGCCCTTTTTTGGGGGTTTGTAATCACCACTGGGTTTTTTATTTTTTTGCTAAATAAAATAAAAAAAGACCAAACATTTTGAAAAAAAACATGCTTTTCTTTGTTTCTGTTATAAAACTTTGCAAATAAATAATCGTACTTCATGAATTTAGGAAAAAATTGTATTCTGCTACATTTCTTTGGTATAAAATAACCCAAATCAGTGTATATTATTTAGTCTGTGTAAAGCTATGGTATATATATATATTTGAAAATCGATCAATGCTGATCCCTACCTCATTTTTTGGGGGGTATTTGTACTGTCATGGCATTTTAGGGCGCCCCAAAAATTGAGGTAGGGATCAGCATTGATTGATTTTCAAATATATATATAAATATAAATAAATAAATAAATATAAATAAATAAATATATATATATATATATATATATATATATATATATATACCATAGCTTTACACTGATTTTCAAATATATATATATATATATATATATATATTAATATATATATATATATATATATATATATATATATATATATATATATATATATATATATATATATATATATATATATACCATAGCTTTACACAGACTAAATAATACACAACCCCTTTTGGAAAGTAGACAGTTCAAAGTATTTAGTAAGAGGCGTGGTGAGTTTTTTTCAAGTCATTTTTTTGTAACAACTATTTTGAAAATTAAGTAATGAAATAAAATGTTTTTTTTTTCATAATTATTTTTTTACATACTGTCACCAGTGCAGTACAGCGTCATCATATGACTGGTGTGGCAGTGATCAGTGGTGACAGTGGGCCAGATTCACATAGAATTGGGCTACGCTGCGGCGGTGTAACGTATCCCATTTACGTTACACCGCCGCAAGTTTTCAGCGTAAGTGCTTGATTCACAAAGCACTTGCCTGTAAACTTGCGGCGGCGTAGCGTAAATCCGCCCGGCGCAAGCCCGCCTAATTCAAATGGGGCAGGGACCATTTAAATTAGGCGCGTTCCCGCGCCGAACGTACTGCGCATGCTCCGTCCCTAAAATTACCCGACGTGCATTGCGCTAAATGACGTCGCAAGGACGTCATTGGTTTTCGACGTTAACGTAAATGGTGTCCAGCGCCATTCACGAACGACTTACGCAAACGACGTGAAATTTTAAATTTCGATGCGGGAACGACGGCCATACTTAACATTGGCTAGACCACCTAGAGGGCAGGTTTAGTTTTACGCCGCGTATCTCTACGGAAACAACGTAAATTTACAGCGACGGGCAAATCGTATGTCCGTGAATCGGCGTAACTAGTCATTTTCATATTCTACGCTGACCGCAATAGAATCGCCACCTAGCGGCCGGCCTAGAATTGCAGCCTAAGATCCGACGGTGTAAGTCACTTACACCTGTCGGATCTTTGGGAGATCTATGCGTAACCTGATTCTATGGTTACGACGGACGGATCTCAGAGATACGACGGCGTATCAGGAGATACGCCGTCGTATCTCTTTTGTGAATCTGGCCCAGTATGTTTTTTTACTTTTTTTTTTTTTTTTAACATACTGTAACCAAAAACATACATAAAGACACTGTAATGCTCTGGGGAGGTGATCGGGATTTTTTATTTTTTTTACTATGATTGCTTATAATAGTGATGATCACTGTTATAAACAATGGCCCAGATTCAAGTAGAATCGCGCAATATTTGCGTGGGCAAAGAGCAAATTTTTTTCTCTGCGCCCACGCAAATATTGCGCTTTGCCCGCGATTCACGGAGCAGTTGCTCCGTAAATTGCGCGGGCAATATGCTAAGCAGCCGGGCGCAAGGCTGCCTAATGTAAATGATCCCGCCGGGGGCGGGAATCATTTAAATTAGGCGCGCTCCCGCACTGAGCGAACAGCGCATGCTCCGTCGGGAAACTTTCCCGACGTGCATTGCGGCAAATGACGTCGCAAGGACGTCATTTGCTTGTAAGTGAACGTGAATGGCGTCCAGCGCCATTCACGGTTCACTTACGTAAACGACGTGAAATTTGAACGTCGCGAGCGGGAGGCGCAGCTATACTTTAGCATTGGCTGCGCCTGCTATTAGCAGGAGCAACCTTATGCTAAAGGCGCCGTACGGAAACTCTGTACCTTGCGTACGCAGGGCCCGCGCAACTTTTGTGAATCGGTGGTAGTATGCAATTTGCATACTATACGCCGATCACAAAGGCCGCGCCCCCTAGCGGCCAACGCAAGAATGCAGCCTGGGATGTGAAGGCATAAGGAGGCTTATGTTTGTCACATCCTAGGCTGCATTCGGTGTAACGAGGTTCCTGAATCAGGAGCACTCGTTACACCGGAGCAAGTAAGCACTTGCGCCGCGCAACTAT
Organism: Rana temporaria; assembly: GCF_905171775.1. NCBI lineage: Eukaryota > Metazoa > Chordata > Amphibia > Anura > Ranidae > Rana > Rana temporaria. Next base: position 18,367,045 of record NC_053495.1, read on the forward strand.
GGTTGCGCGGGCGCAAGTGCTTCTTGAATCTGGGCCAATCAATTTTATGAATGTCATCTGTTTATTGCCATTGTGTATTACTGTGAAAGTTGCAGTCTGATCACTAGGGGGAGAGGAGACTGAGGAAATGCTTCCTCCTGCCTGTGGCAGACTGATGACATCATCAGAGCCAAGGCAATGTCAGTTGGCTTTTATTTGAAGGCTATAGCTGTACTATATGATAGGAATGTTTTCATGTACTATAGTTGATTAAAAATACCAAAAGATCCATTTAAAAAAAAAAAAAAATCGCCAACGGCACCACCTGTATTTCATTGCAATGCGTCTCTATCCCGGCCCGGGTGGAAGGAGTTAATAGCATTAATCCAGACAAGTAGTGACCTGTCAGGCTGGGTGAGAGCGGAGAGGGGGGAACTGCATGATGCGTCGCATTTGTGAACTGCTGTGTAATTTCTGTGTCAGAGCTAAAATGTTAGGTCGCTTGTTTCCGCGAGACAGAGGCGGAAAAATAAATGCGCGGCAGCCAGGCACGCTGCACTTTACTTGACAGAGTGGACTAATGAGAAAACAGCTAAAAACGACACATTGCCATGCAGGCAGCTGAAGAGATGCATCAATCCAAAATAAATGCCACCGCGCCGAGGATTCTAGGAGACGGATTCTGGCTCGCCGACAGATTCTACTCTGGCTTACCTAAAGCGGATGTGCGCCGAAAAAAAAAAATATTAAAAGTCAGCAGCTACAAATACTGCAGCTGCTGACTTTTAATATTAGGACACCTACCTGTCCTGGAGTCCAGCGCCGTCCGCAGCAGAGGACGAGCGATCGCTCGTCACTCTGCTGCCCCCCCCCCCCCGCCATCCTCGGTGAGGTAACCAGGAAGTGAAGCTCTCCAGGTTCACTGCTTGGTTCCCCACGGCGCATGCGCGAGTCGCGCTACGCCTGCTGACTGGCTCCCGCTGTGCTCTGGGAGCCGAGTGTTCTCAGAACACAACGGGGGGGGGGGGGGGGTGACGTCCTGCCCGCAGTCTGTGGCCAGAAGTGGGTGCAAATACCTGTCTTTAGACAGGTATCTGCACCCCCTCCCCCCTGAAAGGTGTCAAATGTTACACCGGAGGGAGGGGGGGGTTCCGATCAGCGGGAGTTCCACTTTAGGGAGGAGCTCTGCTTTAAGCGCAGCCTGTACTTATCCTGCGAAAGGGCAACCGCAGCCAAAGAGCTAAACGCACATAGAGGAATTCTTCTATACTACCTGATAGACCATATATTCTCTTCTTATTTTCCTTCCACGCAGTGGCGGGCTCGTCCATTAAAGGCGCATGGGCGCCACCCCCCCCTGTCCATTGCCGCCTCCCCTATCCTTGCGTCCGGCCCCTTTCAGGACACCGGCACATGGATTCCAATGTGAGGGGGTGTGTTTTTTTGAAGAACCGATTAGAGCCAGAGGCTCTAATAGGCTTCAATATAGGATGGGCTCAGGTCGCAGAGGATAGGAGGTCAGCAGGGGAGTGTACAAGAATCTGTAGGGCATTGTACAGAGGGTCAGTAGGGTGGAAGACAGGGATCAGTAGGATAGTGTATAGGGGGTTGGCAGGGCATAGAACAGGAGTCAGCAGGGTACAGAACGGGGGTCAGCAGGGCAGTGTTCAGGGGTCAGCAGGGCAGTGTTCAGGGGTCAGAAGGATGGAGGACAGGGGTCAGGAGGGTGGAGGACAGGGGTCAGCAGGGCAGTGTTCAGGGGTCAGAAGGGTGGAGGCCGGTGGTCTGGAGGGTGGAGGACGGGGGTCAGGAGGGTGGAGGACAGGGGTCATCAGGGCAGTGTTCAGGGGTCAGCAGGGCAGTGTACAGGGGTCAACAGGGAAGTGTACAGGGGTCAACAGGGCAGTGTACAGGGGTCAAGAGGGCGGAGGACAGGGGTCAAGAGGGCGGAGGACAGGGGTCAGCAGGGCAGTGTTCAGGGGTCAGCAGGGTGGAGGATAGGGATCAGAAGGGCAAAGGGCAGGGGTCAGCAGAGAAGTGTACAGCGATCAGGAGGGTGGAGGACAGGGGTCTGTAGGGGGAGGGCAGGGGTCAGCAGGGTGGAGGGCATGGGTCAGCCGAGAAGTGTACAGGGGTCAGTAGGGTGGAAGATAGGGGTCAGCAGGGTGGAGAACAGGGGTCAGCAGGGCAGTGTTCAGGGGTCAGCAGGGTGGAGGACAGGGGTTAGCAGGGCAGTGTTCAGGGGTCAGAAGGGTGGAGGCCGGTGGTCTGGAGGGTGGAGGATGGGGGTCATCAGGGCAGTGTTCAGGGGTCAGCAGGGCAGTGTACAGGGGTCAACAGGGAAGTGTACAGGGGTCAACAGGGCAGTGTACAGGGGTCAGCAGGGTGGGGGACAGGGGTCAAGAGGGCGGAGGACAGGGGTCAGCAGGGCAGTGTTCAGGGGTCAGCAGGGTGGAGGATAGGGATCAGAAGGGCGGAGGGCAGGGGTCAGCAGAGAAGTGTACAGCGATCAGGAGGGTGGAGGACAGGGGTCTGTAGGGGGAGGGCAGGGGTCAGCAGCGTGGAGGGCATGGGTCAGCCGAGAAGTGTACAGGGGTCAGTAGGGTGGAGGACAGGGGTCAGCAGGGTGGAGGACAGGGGTCAACAGGGCAGTGTTGAGGGGTCAGGGGTCAGCAGGGTGGAGGATAGGGATCAGAAGGGCGGAGGGCAGGGGTCAGCAGAGAAGTGTACAGTGATCAGGAGGGTGGAGGACAGGGGTCTGTAGGGGGAGGGCAGGGGTCAGCAGCGTGGAGGGCATGGGTCAGCCGAGAAGTGTACAGGGGTCAGTAGGGTGGAGGACAGGGGTCAGCAGGGTGGAGGACAGGGGTCAGCAGGGTGGAGGGAAGGGGTCAGCAGAGAAGTGTACAGGGATCAGGAGGGTGGAGGACAGGGGTCCGCAGGGGTCAGCAGGGTGGAGGGCATGGGTCAGCCGAGAAGTGTACAGGGGTCAGCAGGGTGGAGGACAGGGGTCAGCCAAGAAGTGTACAGGGGTCAGCAGGGTGGATGACGGGGTCAGCAGGGTGGAGGACGGGGGTCAGCAGGGCAGTGTACAGGGGTCAGCAGAGAAGTGTACCGGGGTCAGCAGGGTGGAGAACATGCGTCAGCAGGGGGAGGGCAGGGGTGAGCAGGGTGGAGGACAGGGATCATCAGAGAAGTGTACAGGGGTCAGCAGCGTGGAGGATGGGGGTTAGCAGGGTGGAGGAGAGGGGTCAGCAGGGCAGTGTACAGGAGTCAGCAGGGTAGAGGACAGAGGTCAGCAGGGCAGTGTACAGGGGTCAGCAGGGTGGAGGGCAGGATGACAACACTTTTTCCGAGTACAGTGAGGGAGCGCTGTGTCAGTTTAGGACAAAAAGTGTGTAACTGGCGGGATCACCAGATACAAATAAAGGAAATAACTAAGTATGAAAAGAAAAGGAATGCACCTGCCACTTCTAGGGACTGGTAAGCTGCAATATATTATAGTTTTATTCCTGGATTTGGATACACTTTAAGCGTCGTCACTTGCTGACATTTGAATTGATTTGCAAGAGGCGGACCTGTGTGCGCCGCTGATGGGGATCTCGCTATCTGCCGAGTGAATATTTCTCCTGAACTGTTTAATTCCAGACACAGCTGGAATAATCCCGTCCTGCAGATGATTTTCAGCACCAGTCACAATCCGAGTGGCAGCCTGTAAATCTGCGCCTGAGATCTGTTCCCGCAGAACGGGCCGCGGTACTCCTTGTGCTGGCGGCGGGATTAGGTGGCCGAGGAAGGCTCAGCAAATCTTTCATCAAGTCTTTGCCCCCTGCGCTCAACCAAAACCACGAATGAGGAAACTCTGAAGAAAAAAAAGGGGGTTTAAGATTATCGCTCGACGCTAAAGGCCTAAAAATGATCTCAGGAAGAGCCGAGCGCTTCAGCGGGTCAGGAAGGGGGACAAAAATCTCTGGGGTAGATTCAGCAAGCAATTACGCCTGCGTATCCATAGATACGCAGCGTAATTGCTAAGTAGCGCCGGCGTATCTACTTTCTGTATTCAGAAAGCAAGATACGCCGACTGTAGCATAAGATACCACTGGCATAAGTCTCTTACGTACGCACGGCCGGCGCTCGTTTTTTACGTCGTTTGCGTACGTCGTTTTCGCCGTAAGGCTGCTCCTGCTATTAGGAGGCGCAGCCAATGGTAAGTATGGACGTCGTTACCGCGTCACGATTTTCAAAATTTGCGTCGTTTGCGTAACTCGTTCGTGAATGGCGCTGGACGCCATTTACGTTCACGTCGAAGCCAATGACGTCCTTGCGACGTCATTTACCGCAATGCAACTGCGACTTCCATTCCTACTCATGCTACAGAAGTCGCTGCGACTTCAGAAAAGTTTCCTGCACTACTTTTGATATGACTTTGGTCCAGAGAATCTAAAGTCAGATCAAAGTCCAACACCAAAGGTCGCATCAAAGTAACACTCCATAGCCGCACTGGAAATCGTGCAACTTTGTAGATGTCCTAATGTAAAAGGAGCCTAAGTCGCATATGTTAGAACGGGTGCCATTGAAATCGACGGGCTGCGACTTGTCATGCGACTTTATGTGTCCAAAGTTGCATGACAAGTCGCACCAATGTGAACAGAGCCTTATTGGTACTTTGATCAATTTCGTCACCTTGGTGGCAAGCATGGGCGTCCGCTCCATAGGGCAAGGGGGGGGGCAATTGACCCCCCCTGGAAAATCGAGAAGGTGTTGAAGAGTTTTGTGGCCGCCGGCTGTCTGAGTGGTCCCGGGCCGGATGTCACACAGGCACAGCGAGCAGAGTGTACCTGGAGGAGGGAACCTGCTGTGCCTGTGCAGTGCTGATGGCTGATCTGAGGTACTGAATAGTGTTGAGCGGAATACGCCATATTCGATTTCGCGATATATCACGAATATATAGACGAATATTCGTGAAATATTCGCTAAAATCGAATATTCGTGATATTTTATAAAAAAAAAAAAAAAATTGCGAAATTTCGCTAATGCGAATGCGAAATTGATTGCGAAATTTTGACAACTGTGGTAGGAGAAAGTATTCGCGAATATTCGGAAATCGAATATTGGTGATATTTTATCGAAATTTCGCTAATGCGAATGCGAAATTGATTGCGAGATTTTGACAACTCTGATTGGCTCTGATGCAAAAGAAGGGCGGAGAAAGTATTCGCGAATATTTGGAAATCGAATATTCGCGATTGCGAATATTCGGCAACATAAAAGGATCGCCTCAGCTTAGCTTCTCGGCCCAGGGTCTCTAATCATACCAGCAATGCTTTTAGACGTCGATAGGATGTGATCTGTTTTAAAAATACATTTGAAAAAATACGAATATTCGGAATAGCGAATTTTGGCCGCGAAATTCGTGTTATTCGCGAATATTCGAATATGCCATATTCGTATCGAATATTCGCAATGCGAATATTCGTGAGCAACACTAGTACTGAATGGGATGGGGGGAGGGGTCTGTGCAGAATGGGGGGGGTCTGTGCTGAAGGGGGGGCTTGTGCTGAATGGGGGGTGCATATGTGCTGAAGGGGGGGTCTGTACTGAAGGGGGGGTTCATCTGTGCTGAATGGAGGGGTTTGTGCAGAATGGGGGGTCTGTGCTGAAGGGGGGTCCATCTGTGCTGAATGGAGGGGTCTGTGCTGAATGGAGGGGTCTGTGCTGAAGGGGGGTCCATCTGTGCTGAATGGAGGGGTCTGTGCTGAATGGAGGGGTCTGTGCTGAAGGGGGGTCTGTACATTCTCTAGGCTATATTTATATGGGCATGGAGTGAAGCTGAATTATCTCAAGAGCTATCTCACACTGCCAGCTGGCCGTATTATCGGTAAAGCGGCACTAAAAAGCGGTGCTTTACCATCGTTTTAGCTGCGCTATTCGGTCGCTAGAGGGGCGCTTTTAACCCCTGCTAGCGTTTAAAGAAAGGGTTAAATGTGTATCGCTGCTGCCGAAGCGCCCCTCCCTGAAAAAATGTCAGTGGACGCCCATGGTGGCAAGCTTCTTCTTCTACTCTTGGCATCCTCTGACAATTTTGGGCTAGATTCAGGTAGCTGGGCGCATTGTTACGGCGGCGTAGCGTATCGTATTTATGCTACGCCGCCGTAAATCAGAGAGGCAAGTGCTGTATTCACAAAGCACTTGCCTCCTAAGTTACGGCGGCGTAGCGTAAATGGGGCCGGCGTAAGCGCGCCTAATTCAAATGAGTATGAGGGGGCGTGTTTTATGTAAATGTGTGGTGACCCGACGCGATTGGCGTTTTTTACGAACGGCGCATGCGCCGTCCGTGTACTAATCCCAGTGTGCATTGCTTCAAAGTACGCCGCAAGGACGTATTGGTTTCGACGTGAACGTAAATTACGTCCAGCCCTATTCGCGAACGACTTACGCAAAAAAATAGACGCAGGAACGACGTCCATACTTAACATTGCGTACGCCTCATAGAAGTAGGAGCAACGTTACGCCGGAAAAGCCTTACGCAAACAACGTTACAAAAAAATTCCGCCGGGCGCACGTACGTTTGTGAATCGGCGTATCTAGGTCATTTGCATATTCTACGCCGAAAACGACGGGAGCGCCACCTAGCGGCCAGCGTAAATATGCACACAATTATACGCCGGCATATTCAAGTTACGTCGGCGGAGGAAGCCTATTTTTTTCAACGTATCTGCCTTTGAGAATCGGCGTAAAGATACGACGGCGCAGATTTGAAATTACGCCGGCGTATCTGGAGATACGCCGCCGTATGTTGTTGCTGAATCTAGCCCTTTAACTAAACCAGCGTTCCTCTTTAAAACGTCGCAGTGCTCCACGCTGAGCCTTTGGGAACGCTCTCTATTGTAGCGCCGCTGACCGCACATAAAATTCATAAAAAGCCGCGCATTTATTCTCATTCAATCCACTATTTATCCTTCCCAGGAACGCAGATGTGATGTGAGTGCGGAAGGAAGGGAGGCTGAGACCTGTGCGCGCCGCTAGACCTTGTTAATTCCTGACTTATTTAGTAATGTGGCAAAGATACAGCGCTGCCAATCGCCTGCTACAATTCTGCGCAGTCCACCAGCACCCGCTGCCCCCCGGCATCCCTTGTGTCAGAGCTCCCCCTGCTGGCGATCGATGGCAGAGCCCCCTGGCATACATCTGGAGAGCCTGCCATCCAAAGTGGGTAGCAGATGTCTTCATTTCTGCCCTTTAAACGCCCAGAAATGACGAGCGAGAAAAATGCTGACAGGCGCAACTTTTTTTGTTGTTGTGGCGCAGGTGACAAAAGCACAAATTTCAGGAATTCAGCGTTATGGAAGTACAAAGGATCCCACGCCTGGATCTCCGTCTCATAACAAGCCAAGGGCAATCTGTTTAATAAGCTTTATCATGGATTCTGCAATAAAAGTAGATAGAAATCCTAAATGAATTACGTTTCCTTTGATTATGGGCCGGTTCACGCCACAAAAACGCACCCCAGATCCGTTCCTGAATGCGTTTCAGCACGCACACTTTTAGCGCGTTTTCGTTGCGTTCTTGGTGCATTTTTAATGCGTTTCTGGATGCATTCCCGATGCTTTTTTTTCTTCTTTTTTTTTCTGTTTTTTGTTTCAGGGACAGTTCACACCACATGCAGTCCAGTGCGTTTTTTTTTTTTCTGCATCAAAAATAGGTTATATGCTGAGCCGTCTTTAACCACTTAACCCCCGGACCATATTGCTGGTCAAAGACCAGATCACTTTTTGCGATTCGGGCACTGCGTCGCTTTAACTGACAATTGCGCGGTCGTGCGACGTGGCTCCCAAACAAAATTGGCGTCCTTTTTTCCCCACAAATAGAGCTTTCTTTTGGTGGTATTTGATCACCTCTACTTTTTTTTTGTTGCGCTATAAACAAAAATAGAGCGACAATTTTGAAAAAAAAACCAATATTTTTTACTTTTTGCTAATAAATATCCCCAAAAATATATTAAAAAAAAACAAAATTTCCTCAGTTTAGGCCGATACGTATTCTTCTACATATTTTTCGTAAAAAAAAATCGCAATAAGCGTTTATTGATTGGTTTGCGCAAAATTCATAGCGTTTACAAAATAGGGGATCGTTTTATGGCATTTTTATTAATTTTTTTTTTTTTTACTAGTAATGGCGGCGCTCGGCGATATTTTTTGTGACTGCGACATTATGGCGGACACATCGGACACTTTTGACACATTTTTGGGATTATTGTCATTTTCACAGCGAAAAGTGCTACAAAAATGCACTGTTTACTGGGAAAATGTCAATGGCAGTGAAGGGATTAACCACTAGGGGGTGCTAAGGGGTTAAGTGTGCCCTAAGGGAGTGATTCTTACTGTAGGGGGCGTGGCTGTCGGCGTGACGTCGCTGATCGTCGTTCCCTATATCTGGGAACAGACGATCAGTGTCACTGCCACACAGAAGAACGGGGAAGGTGTGTTTACACTCACCTCTCTCTGTTCTTCAGCTCCTGTGACCGATCGCGGGACACCGGCGGCGATCGGGTCCGCCGGTCCCGGGGGCGCGGTCACGGGTCGGGTCGTGACCCCGCGGCTGGGCTCCTAAAGGCAACGTACAGGTACGCAGGGCCGCCATCAGGAATTATGGGGCCCCTTACACAGCTTCAGGCATGGGCCCTCCTGGAGCAGAGAACCGGGGGGGGGGGGTGCTGCCGCCTGAGATTGAGAAGCGGGGGGCTGCCGCGAATCAAATTGAGAAGCGGGGGGGCTCTTTACAAAAAAAAAAGAAATAAAGAGAAATATATATAATAAAAGGGGGGTAGCCATCCGGGGCCCTGGGGACCTTTAATAAAAAAAAAAATATATATATATTATATATATTTATAAAAATATATATATATTTATATATATATAAATATTTTTTTTTTAAAAGGGGGGGTTGCCATCCAGAGCCCTGGGGACCTCTGGGCCCTTTAATAAAAAATAAATATATAAACAAAAATAAAAAAATAAACATTTATAAAAAAAAAAGGGGTTTGCCACATGGGGCCCTGGGGACCTCTGAGCCCTTTAATAATAATAATAATAACAAATATAAAATAGAAATATAAAACTATATAAAAAAAAGATAATTTTTTTATAAAAAAAAAGGAGGGTTGTCATCCGGGGTCCTGGGGACCTCCGGACCTCTAAAAATAATAAATATAAAAAAAATGGCCCTTTAATAAAAAAATAAAATAAAAATATATTAAAAAAAATATATTTTATTTATAAACAATAAATAAAAAAAGGGGGGTTGCCATCTGGGGCCCTGTGGGCCTCCGGGCCCCTGGGAACCTCCGGACCTCTAAAAATAATAAATAAAAAAAATCGGCCCTTTAATAAAAAATAAAATAAAAATATATTAAAAAATATATATTTTATTTATAAAAAAAAAATAAAAAAAGGGGGGTTGCCATCTGGGGCCTTGTGGGCCTCCAGGCCCCTGGGAACCTCCGGACCCCTAAAAAAAAAAAAAATTACCATTCTTCCAATATCAGGGTTATTTGACACATTCTGTACGATAACTTTCTGTTTGTAAAACAATCAAAATTATGGGGAAAAAAACTGTCATTATCGGTTTCGGTTTTCGGGTAAGTGAATCCTGCATTTTCGGTTCCGTTTCGGCACCAAAATTTCCATTCGGTGCACCTGTACTTCCCACTGATCCTGGGGCCCTTCATTCCCGGTGCAAGGCACTTTCCTTTTCTATAGTTGCATAGATTGCAATGTTAAATCACAAGAGTCGCAAGTAAGTCACAAGGAAATTGCAAGCAAGTGGCAAGCAAGGCGCATTATTTTAGGGTCACAAGAGGCCCCCTTCCTATCCTCTTGGCCCCCCCCCCCTCACAGGGGCGGAACACCAGGGCCCAGTCACAAGTGCGACCTTGGTAGTTCTGCCACTGTAACAAGGGCCCAGATTCAGTAAGAATCTGCGCCTTTCTTACGCAGGCACAGGGCAGCGTTTTTACCCTGCGCCCGCGCAAATTTTCTGCGCTGCCCGCGATTCACGGAGCAGAAGCTCCGTAAATTGCGGGGGCGCTGTGTTAACTTGCCCGGCGTAAGGGCGCCTAATGTAAATGATCCCGCCGGGGGTGGGAATCATTTAAATTAGGCGCGCTTCCGCGCCGAGCGTAGAGCGCATGCTCCGTCTGGAAACTTTCCCGACGTGCATTGCGGCAAATGACGTCGCAAGGACGTCATTTGCTTCAAAGTGAACGTGAATGGCGTCCAGCGCCATTCACGATACACTTACGCAAACGACGTAAAATTTGAACATCGCGACGCGGGAACGTGGCCATCCTATAGCATTGGCTGCGCCTGCTATTAGGATGTGTAACGTTGCGCGAAACCCGACGTACGCAAATTACGTAATTTGCGTACGCAGGGCCCGCGCAAGTTTGTGAATCGGTGTTAGTATGCAATTTGCATACTATACACAGATCACAATGGGAGCGCCCCCTAGCGGTTTTCGCTAGAATGCAGCCTAAAATCTGCGTGGCATAAGAGCCTTATGCCGCGCAGATTTTAGGCTGCAGTCGGCGTAGCGATGTTCCTGAATCAGGAGCATTCGCTACGCCGGAGCAAGTAAGCAATTGCGCTGTGTAACCTATGGTTACACGGGCGCAATTGCTTCTTGAATCTGGCCCAAGGTCTCTTTAAGTGGCGTTTGACCTTTGCGGCAATAGAACAAAACTTGCTTGGAAAAAAAAAAGTAAGCAGTTTCTTTGCAAAGACTTCTTACACAGAGTCACCATCTGCATTTCAAAAGCGTCTTTCATGGTAAATATTCGGTTTTATTTACATATATTTTTCTAAGTCGACCTCCAGGGGGGGTTTTGGCGGCGCAGTATTGTCATGTCACACCATTGCTTATCTGCGCCTCCTTTGATCTGCTCGTTCCGGGCCTGGAACCTCTGCCAGAGGACTCCGAAACACACGACTACTCTGGATCCTCGTTAATCAGAATATCCCCCCGGAGGTCCAAGATTAACCTTCTGCACCACAGCCAACCCAGTCAAAGATTAGCAGCTGTAGAAATAATTACGGTATAGTCAGTATTCACAAGGAGGCCCCCCTCTTCTAAGCAAAGATCAGCATATTCAAGAAGAACAATGTCTAAGGCCCCGTACACACGATAGAATCCATCCGCAGATAAATCCCAGCAAATGGGTTTCAGCGGATAGATCCTATGGTGTGTACACGCCAGCGGATCTTTTTCCGCGGATATTTCTCCCCTGGGATGGATTCCAGCAGATCGAATATTTGCTGACATGCACAACATATCCATCTGCTGGAATCCATCCCAACGGATGGATCCGCTCGTCTGTACAGACTCACCGAATCCATCCGTCCCAAGGGATCCCCCGCATGCGTCGTAATGAATTGACGCATGCGTGGAATTCCTTATATGACAGCGTCGCGCATGTCGCCGCGTCATAATCGCGGCGACGGCGCGACACGTCATCGCCAGAGGATTTCGGCGCGGATTTCAATGCGATGGTGTGTACACGCCATCGCATAGAAATCTGCTGAAATCCTCGAGAGGATTTATCCGCGGAAACGGTCCGCTGGACCGTATCCGCGGATAAATCCTCCCGTGTGTATGGGGCCTTAGTCTAAAGCAGACCTCCTTATATGTACCTGAATGGGCCTTCATAGTAACTTCCTGTAATAATCCAGCAGAGCGGCATTTTAAGCCAGTCTATGATGCTTTGCACACTGCTGTCATCCTGCTCAACCAGAGGTTGCCAGGGGTTCCATAAGCTGTGGCTGATTGACATTAGGGTAAGGGTAATTGAGAAGAATGCTCACATTGGTAGCAAATGGGCAGGGCCATCTTAATAGGATCATGGGCCCCTGGGCAAAGTAATGCTCTGGGGCCCCTACAATGATGACAGTGCAGGTAAACAGACATCAAGTAGGTAGGAGGCAGACTGCCTCCCCTGTGTATCTATCCCTCTTGGTGCCATCATGGGCCTCCCAATTTCAGGGCAGTGTGGGCTCAAAGAACAGCTGCTTTGGGGAAAGTGCAGGGGCCCCTCATGCAGCTGGTGCTCCTGTTGATTTCCGCGTCGAATATGTAATTGAGCTAGATACGCCGATTCACGAACGTACGTACGCCCGTCGCAATTAGTTACGCCGTTTACGTAATACATACGCCGGCGTAAAGATAAAGCTGGTCTCTAGGTGGCGCAGCCCATGCAAGGTATGGACGTCGGAACAAGCGTATCTTTTTACGTTGTTTATGTAAGTCGTACGTGAATGGGGCTGTGCGTATGTTACGTTCACGTCACAGGCATTGAGCCGGCGTATCTTTGGGCGTAAATACGACGTGATACTGAGCATGCGCGCGTGCGCCGTTCGTTCGGCCATGCATCTACATGGGGTCACGCTTAATTTAAATACAACACGCCCACGACCTGCCTACTTTGAATTACGCGTGCTTACGCCGGCCGATTTACGCTACGCCGCCGTAACTTAGGACGCAAGTGCTTTGTGAATACAGCACTTGCCTCTCTAAGTAGCGGCGGCGTAGCGTAAATAAGATACGCTACGCCCGCACAACGTAAAGCCGCCCTACGTGAATCTAGGCCATAGTTTTGCATTCAACAATAAGCTGATTTATTACCCCCACCCTCCGTCTACTGTTAAGAAGAGCAGTAAGTGGTAAAAAACAGCAAAGGAGAATTCTTCCCAATGACCACCAATCTAAGGAGCATTCTCCCCTCTGGCCACCAATGTAAGGAGAATTCTTCCCAATAACTAACAATGTAAGAAGCATTTTTTTCACTTACTGGTGACTGTTATCAATGAGAGTGAAAGTAAAAGAAAATTTACAGTTTTGAGTTGTCACTAAAACAGGAATATATTGGAAATCTTCTAATGGGAAGACAAGTTCTGGTGACAACCAGGGATTCTCTTACTTTGAAGGGATTTCTTCTCACTTCCTGTTTTGGCTATGGGGCAGGAAGTGAGGGGAAATCTTCCTGACAGAACAGAATTATAGACCATCTATTCTATAATGTTAAAAAAAAAAAGTTTCCTATACATGTTTTTTTAACCGTACCTTTGGCCGCTTTTGAATGGCATATCATTTTAATTTCACCGGCGCCATATCAGTAAACAGATGGATTCTGATTGGCTGGTATCGGACGCTCTTCTTAGCAGGTCGCTCTTCGCCTTATTGAATAAGCCCTTAAGTATCAACACACTTGAATCAGATCCCTCAACACCTGGAGGAAAAGTTACGTCGCGCGCGAGGCGAGGCGGGCGCTGAAGTGAGAAGGCGAGGGACTCTTTGGCGGAGAAAAGGCGAGTTTCCATGAGAACGCAGAGAGGTTGTTTGTTAAACAAGCAGGCGACGGCTTTCTTATTTACAATTTGCTAAATGGGTCTGACTATTCGCTAAACGCATCGCGCCAATTTTCTCCCCTCCCGGCTCTGAGTGCTGCAGATGATATAAGTAGCACCTGTGCTGCAGATATAGATAATCCCGCCGCAATTTGGATAACTTGAAACCAACGCAAACACTTTTTTTTTATTCTCTCCCACTTAGTGATATCATTTTCCAAGGGAGCGGCGGGAATGACAAATAGCTGCATGGCCCCCGACTATACAATGACGGATCGACGCCTTTTCCTACTCGATCCAGAAGTAAAAACAAGTTTGGTTTTAGATATACTTTAACCCCTTGTCTACCAAAGTATGTTTACAAACAGCATAGTATACAAGAGGTTAAAGCAAGATCATGTCTGTTTTAGGCTGCATTCACACCTGAGCGACACAGGTTTCCAGAAACTTGCAAAAAAAAAAATCGATAAAATGCGCATCACGCGTGTGGTGCCTATATTTCTTAATGACACCCCAAGTGACGGTCGCGCATTTTGTCACACATTTTTCACACAACAAAATTCGCATTGCTAAATGGCTCGGTGTTAAAATTTGGTACTTGAACTTCTTTGGTGCGCAACAAAAATGCACAAAAACATGCGTTGCTAAATGTGCTCGGCTTATTGTTAAAATGTGATGCTTGAGCTTCGTTGGCACGCAATAAAACATGGCTTTCCAAACATGCTTGGCAAAGTGGTAAAATTTAGTGCTTCCGCTTCATTGGCACGCAACAAAATGCACAAAAACGCAGGTTGTCAAACGTGCTTGGCTCGGTGTCAAAGTTTGGTATTTAAGTTTCTTTGGCGCGCAACAAAATGCACAAAAAAACGCAGATTGCCAAACGCACTTGGCTCAGTGTCAGGATTTGGTACTTGAGCTTCGTTGGCGCACAACAAAATGCACAAAAACGCTCAATGCTTGGCTCAGTGTCAAAGTTTGGTACTTGAGCTCCTTTGGCAGGTGCAACTTGAGCTTCGTTGGCGCACAATAAAATGCACAAAAATGCGAGTTGCCAAACGCACTTGGCTCAGAGTCAGGATTTGGTACTTGAGCTTCATTGGCGCTCAAAAAAACACACAAAAACGCGCAATGCCAAACGCACTAGGCTCAGTGTCAGGATTTGGTGAGCTTAATTGGCGCTCCAAAAAATGTACAAAAACGCGCAATGCCAAACACGCTTGGCTCAGTGTCAAAGTTTGGTACTTGAACTCCATTGGCAGGTGCAACTTGAGCTTCGTTGGCACGCAATAAAAAACGCACAAAAACGCGGGTTGCCAAACGAACTTGGCTCAGTGCTACAATTTGGTACTTGAGTTCTTTGGTACGCAACAAAAGGCACAAAACATGCATTGCCAAATGTGCTTGGCTCAGTAGCACGTTTTTCGCACAACCATTACAGCTTCACCAAAAAAGAAAAAGTGCAAAAACGCAACACTCACATGTGAACAAAGCCTTAGCCTTTATTCTTTTCTTTTTTTTCTCGGGACTATCTGTGCCGTGATTGAAGATGGATGGACATCGCGGGACACTTCCAGATTCCGATAAGCCACCTGCCCGTAGACCCCCAAAACCACTGGGCAAGGGTTGTGGGGATGAGGCCCTTTTCCCCATCAACATGGGGACAAGGTGCTTTGGGGGGACCATGTTGAGGGCATGTGGCCTGGTATGGTTCAGGAGGAGGGGCGCTCTCTTGTCCCCCCCCCTTTTCCTGCGACCTTCCAGGTTGCATGCTCAGATAAGGGTCTGGTATGGATTTTGGGGGGGACCCCCATGCCATTAAATTTTTTTCATTTGGTGCCGGGTTTCCCTTAAATACCAGACCTGAAGGGCCTGAAACTCGCTCATCCATGTCTTTATGGACCTTGCTTTGTGCACTGGTCCAAATCATTTGGTTGAGGGGGGATTATGGCGTGGGGTTGTTTTTCAGGAGTTGGGCTTGGCCCCTTAGTTCCAGTGAAGGGAACTCTTAAGGCGTCAGCATACCAAGACATTTTGGACAATTTGATGCTCCCAACTTTGTGGGGAACAGTTTGGGGGCGGCCCCTTCCTGCAGGGTTATGGGGATGAGGCCCTTTTCCCCAGTGCACAAAGCAGGAGTCACCATGAGACAGGAAATCTGGGGCACCAGCTTAAACTGGAACATAGGCAAGGATTAGAAGATGAAGAAGCTGCATACTCAGTAAGTGATTACATCACGATATAATATGTGCTGAGCACATAATATCACTTAACACAAGACTCCATGGTCTATGTATTTTTTTTTATTATTATTTTATTATTATTTTGAGACTGGGACAATTGTTAAGGATTTTAACCGCTTTCCGACCGCCGCATGTATATGTACGTCCACAAAATGGCACGTACAGGCATATGGGCGTACAGGTACGTCCTTGCCTTTCCGCGGGTCGGGGGTCCAATCGGGACCCCCCCCCCCCCGCTACATGCGGCGGTCAGATTCCCGCGGGGAGCGATCCGGGACGACGGCGCGGCTATTCGTTTATAGCCACTCCATCGCGATCGCTCCCCGGAGCTGAAGAACGGAGAGAGCCGTATGTAAACACGGCTTCCCCGTGCTTCACTGTGGCGGCTGCATCGATCGTGTCATCCCTTTTATAGGGAGACTCGATCGATGATGTCAGTCCTACAGCCACACCCCCCTACAGTTGTAAACACACACTAGGTCAGTGTTTCTCAATTCCAGTCCTCAGGCCCCCCCAACAGGTCAGGTTTTCAGGATTTCCATTATTTTGCACAGGTGATTTGATCAGTTTCACTGCCTTAGTAATCACCACAGCCTTTTCATCTGAGGGAAATCCTGAAAACCTGACCTGTTGGGGGGGCCTGAGGACTGGAATTGAGAAACACTGCACTAGGTGAACCCTAACTCCTACAGCGCCCCCTGTGGTTAACTCCCAAACTGCAACTGTCATTTTCACAATAAACAATGCAATTTAAATGCATTTTTTGCTGTGAAAATGACAATGGTCCCAAAAATGTGTCAAAATTGTCCGAAGTGTCCGCCATAATGTCGCAGTCACGAAAAAAATCGCTGATCGCCGCCATTAGTAGTAAAAATAAATAAATAATAAAACTATCCCCTATTTTGTAAACGCTATAAATTTTGCGCAAACCAATCGATAAACGCTTATTGCGTTTTTTTTTTACCAAAAATAGGTAGAAGAATACGTATCGGCCTAAACTGAGGGAAAAAAAATGTTTTATATATGTTTTTGGGGGATATTTATTACAGCAAAAAGTAAAAAATATTGCATTTTTTTCAAAATTGTCGCTCTATTTTTGTTTATAGCGCAAAAAATAAAAACCGCAGAGGTGATCAAATACCACCAAAAGAAAGCTGTATTTGTGGGGAAAAAAGGACGTCAATTTTGTTTGGGAGCCACGTCGCACGACCGCGCAATTGTCTGTTAAAGCGACGCAGTGCCGAGTTGTAAAAACGCCTTTGGGCATTTAGCAGCATATTGGTCCGGGGCTTAAGTGGTTAAATTTTTTTGGGGGGGGGATGAAGTTTCTAACCTGATGGTACAAAGAAACTTTAAAGCATGTTTACTGGTAAGTGGCCACCAGAGGGCACCATTCAATTTAGAGTTTATCCTGCTGGAGGACTTGGCTTGCTATACAGCCAGCAAGATAAGATCACAAATCCTGCATGTACATGAAGATTGGATTCCTCTAATTAAGTGATCGGGAGCTTTGATGCATCCCAAAAATAATAAACATAAACTTCTTTCTGAGGGTAGGAAGCACTTCAAGACATTCCAGATGTGTGTCTTACTTATTGCTGTTCTCCCCCAGGACAGCCGACTCCAATGCTTTAAAATCATTAAGAAAAATAATATAAAGCTTTGCTTGTTGATTCTAATATCTGCAAACAGTTTTATCCCCGAGAGATGAAACATTTTCAGATGTTACCATCTCCATAGAAACACAGAAGGCTTCTCTGTTAATAATTAAAATATTTAGACTTGTTTTATTAACATGTTATGTTATTGTAATTTGGTTTGCAAACAGCGCTGAGAATAAAAATAAAATACAATTTATCCGTCTCCAAGACGCGCCGAAATCAGCGATTTGTGAGCCCGAGAGGTAATTAGCAGAAAACGTCCTACATTTCCATCTCATTATTTATTTTATACACAGACACCCACACTGACACTGACACCCACACTGACACTGACACCCACACTGACACTGACACCTACACTGACACTGACACCCACACTGACACTGACACCTACACTGACACTGACACCCACACTGATGCCGACGCCTACATTGACACTGACACCTACACTGACACGACACTGACACCTACACTGACACGACACCTACATCCACACCGATGCCAACGCCTACACTTACCCTGACACTGACACCCACACCGATGCCGACGCCTACATTGACACTGACACCGACACTGACACCTACACTGACACTAACACCTACACTGACACCTACACTGACACTGACACAGACACCCACACCGATGCCGACGCCTAAACTTACCCTGACACTGACACAGACACCCACACCGATGCCGACGCCTACACCGACACTGACACAGACACCCACACTGATGCCGACGCCTACATTGACACAGACACCTACACCTACACTGACACCAACACTGACACCTACACTGACACAGACACCTACACCAACACTTACACTGACACCAACACTGACACCTACACTGACACCTACACTGACACCTACACTGACACAGACACCTACACCAACACTTACACTGACACCTACACTGACACCTACACCAACACTTACACTGACACCAACACTGACACCTACACTGACACAGACACCTACACCAACACTTACACTGACACCAACACTGACACCTACACTGACACCTACACTGACAGCAACACTGACACCTACACTGACACCTACACTGACACAGACACCTACACCAACACTTACACTGACACCAACACTGACACCTACACTGACACCTACACTGACAGCAACACTGCCACCTACACTGACACCTACACTGACACAGACACAGACACAGACACCAACACTGACACTGACACCTACACTGACACTTACACTGATACCAACACTGACACCTACACTAACACCAACACTGACACAGACACCTACACTGACACTGACACCTACACTGACACCAACACTGACACTGACACCTACACCAACACTTACACTGACACCAACACTGACACCTACACCAACACTTACACTGACACCAACACTGACACCTACACTGACACCAACACCTACACTGACACCTACACTGACACAGACACCTACACCAACACTGACACCAACACTGACACAGACACCTACACTGACACTGACACCAACACTGACACCTACACTGACACAGACACCTACACCAACACTTACACTGACACCAACACTGACACCTACACTGACACCTACACTGACACCCACACTGACACCCACACTGACACAGACACCTACACCAACACTGACACCTACACTGACACCCACACCGACACCTACACTGACACCCACACTGACACAGACACCTACACCAACACTGACACCAACACTGACACAGACACCTACACCAACACTTACACTGACACCAACACTGACACCTACACCAACACTTACACTGACACCGACACCTACACTGACACCAATGCTGACACAGACACCGACACAGACACCTACAGTGACACCAACACTTACAATGACACCGACATCTACACTGAGACCTATACTGACACCAACACTCACACCAACTACGTTTTTTTCCTGACGAGATTCTGGCCCGTGTGTACGAGGCTTCAGCTTGCACTACAGCCAGCAAAATAAGATCACACATCATAGATCAGACCCCATCGGTCAGTTGGTTCCAACACTAATGCTGCATACACACGGTCAGACTTTAGACCGGGCAAAACTCCGTCGGAATTACCGACTGAAAAATAGAGAACCTGCTCTCTATCTAAAGTCCATCGGAAATTCCAATGGAAAAAGTCCGATGGGGCGTACACACGGTCGGAATATTCAATGGAAAGCTCCCATCCGACTTTTTCCATTGGAATTTCCGATGGACTTTAGATAGAGAGCAGGTTCTCTATTTTTCCGTCGGTAATTCCGACGGAGTTTTGCCCGGTCTAAAGTCTGACCGTGTGTACGCGGCATTAGTATCGTCTCCGCAAACTGTTTTATCCCCCGAGAGATTAAACATTTTTAGACGTTAAAATCTCCATAGAAACACAGAAGGCTTCCCTGTTAATAAAATATTTAGACTTGTTTTAGTAACATGTTATGTTATTGTAATCTTGTTTACTAACAGAATAAAAATAAAATACAATTGATCCGTCTCTAACGTCCCGTTCACACGATCCGAAAATCGGGCAAAAAATACCGCTTTCCAATCGATTGTACGATAATCGGATCGTTAGTACAGAACTTTCCAGACTCGATCATCACAGTTCATCCGATTGGACAGAGACGAAAACATTTCTGATACCAGATCCTGTGATTTTCGTTTAGTCAGCACAGTTGTCGCCCTAAAATACATTACAACACGTGACATCACTTCCAAAAATGTCATTCTGTTGTGTGAGAATTTTCGTAACTTTAGTGATCTCTCCATTTTCGATATGCGACTCGCATGCAAAAAACAAACCGACGATCTGTCATCGGATTTTCGGATCGTGTTTCCGGGGCGTAAGAATAATTCCTGCATTTCCATCTCATTTTATTCATGAACTTCGCAACAAATTTCAGGGTGTTAGAGAAAAGAGACCCGGGAACTGCGAGACAACGACACATTGACACGTGGGAGCCTAGAACAATGACACATTGACACGTGGGAGCCTAGAACAATGACACATTGACACGTGGGAGCCTAGAACAATGACACACTGACACGTGGGAGCCTAGAACAATGACACATTGACACGTGGGAGCCTAGAACAATGACACACTGACACGTGGGAGCCTAGAACAATGACACACTGACACATGGGAGCCTAGAACAATGACACACTGACACTTGGGAGCCTAGAAAAATGACACACTGACACTTGGGAGCCTAGAACAATGACACACTGATACGTGGGAGCCTAGAACAATGACACACTGATACTTGGGAGCCTAGAACAATGACACACTGACACATGGGAGCTAGAACAATGACACACTGACACTTGGGAGCCTAGAACAATGACACACTGATACTTGGGAGCCTAGAACAATGACACACTGATACTTGGGAGCCTAGAACAATGACACACTGACACTTGGGAGCCTAGAACAATGACACACTGATATGTGGGAGCCTAGAACAATGACACACTGATACTTGGGAGCCTAGAACAATGACACACTGATACTTGGGAGCCTAGAACAATGACACACTGATACTTGGGAGCCTAGAACAATGACACACTGATACTTGGGAGCCTAGAACAATGACACACTGATACTTGGGAGCCTAGAACAATGACACACTGACACTTGGGAGCCTAGAACAATGACACACTGACACTTGGGAGCCTAGAACAATGACACACTGATACTTGGGAGCCTAGAACAATGACACACTGATACTTGGGAGCCTAGAACAATGACACATTGATACTTGGGAGCCTAGAACAATGACACACTGATACGTGGGAGCCTAGAACAATGACACACTGATACGTGGGAGCCTAGAACAATGACACACTGATACTTGGGAGCCTAGAACAATGACACACTGACACTTGGGAGCCTAGAACAATGACACACTGATATGTGGGAGCCTAGAACAATGACACACTGATACTTGGGAGCCTAGAACAATGACACACTGATACTTGGGAGCCTAGAACAATGACACACTGATACTTGGGAGCCTAGAACAATGACACACTGATACTTGGGAGCCTAGAACAATGACACACTGATACTTGGGAGCCTAGAACAATGACACACTGACACTTGGGAGCCTAGAACAATGACACACTGATATGTGGGAGCCTAGAACAATGACACACTGATACTTGGGAGCCTAGAACAATGACACACTGATACTTGGGAGCCTAGAACAATGACACACTGATACTTGGGAGCCTAGAACAATGACACACTGATACTTGGGAGCCTAGAACAATGACACACTGACACTTGGGAGCCTAGAACAATGACACACTGACACTTGGGAGCCTAGAACAATGACACACTGATACTTGGGAGCCTAGAACAATGACACACTGATACTTGGGAGCCTAGAACAATGACACATTGATACTTGGGAGCCTAGAACAATGACACACTGATACGTGGGAGCCTAGAACAATGACACACTGATACGTGGGAGCCTAGAACAATGACACACTGATACTTGGGAGCCTAGAACAATGACACACTGACACTTGGGAGCCTAGAACAATGACACACTGATATGTGGGAGCCTAGAACAATGACACACTGATACTTGGGAGCCTAGAACAATGACACACTGATACTTGGGAGCCTAGAACAATGACACACTGATACGTGGGAGCCTAGAACAATGACACACTGATACTTGGGAGCCTAGAACAATGACACACTGATACTTGGGAGCCTAGAACAATGACACACTGATACTTGGGAGCCTAGAACAATGACACACTGACACTTGGGAGCCTAGAACAATGACACACTGATACTTGGGAGCCTAGAACAATGACACACTGACACTTGGGAGCCTAGAACAATGACACACTGATACGTGGGAGCCTAGAACAATGACACACTGATACGTGGGAGCCTAGAACAATGACACACTGATACTTGGGAGCCTAGAACAATGACACATTGACACTTGGGAGCCTAGAACAATGACACACTGATACGTGGGAGCCTAGAACAATGACACACTGATACGTGGGAGCCTAGAACAATGACACACTGATACTTGGGAGCCTAGAACAATGACACACTGATACGTGGGAGCCTAGAACAATGACACACTGATACTTGGGAGCCTAGAACAATGACACATTGACACTTGGGAGCCTAGAACAATGACACATTGACACTTGGGAGCCTAGAACAATGACACATTGACACTTGGGAGCCTAGAACAATGACACATTGACACTTGGGAGCCTAGAACAATGACACTGACACTTGGGAGCCTAGAACAATGACACACTGATACTTGGGAGCCTAGAACAATGACACACTGATACTTGGGAGCCTAGAACAATGACACACTGATACTTGGGAGCCTAGAACAATGACACACTGACACTTGGGAGCCTAGAACAATGACACACTGACACTTGGGAGCCTAGAACAATGACACACTGATACTTGGGAGCCTAGAACAATGACACACTGACACTTGGGAGCCTAGAACAATGACACGTTGGATAGATGGACAGTTGCTATGGACACATCTAGTGACTGACAGTTACCATGGACACATGATTGATAGACAGTTGCCATAGAAACATGATTGATACACAGTTGCCATGGACACATGCAGTAAATGACAGTTGTTATTGACATATCTGATGAATGACAGTTGCCATGGACACATTTAGTGGATGACAGTTGCCATGGACACATGAAGTCAATGACAAATTCCATGGACACGTGTAGTGAATGACAGTTTGCATGGACACGTGTGGTATGACAGTTGCCATGGAAACATGTAGTAAATGATAGTTGCCATGGACACATGTGGTGAATGACAGTTGTCATGGACACGTGTGGTGAATGACAGTTGCCATGGACATGTGTAGTGAATGACAGTTGCCAAGGACACAAGTGGTGTATGACAGTTGCTATGGACACACGTGGTGTATGACAGTTGCCATGGACACATGTAGTAAATGACAGTTGCCAGGAACACATGTAGTGAATGACAGTTGCCAGGAACACATGTAGTAAATGATAGTTGCCATGGACACAAGTGGTGAATTACAGTTGCCATGGACACAAGTGGTGAATGACAGTTGCCGTGGACACAAGTGGTGAATTACAGTTGCCATGGACACAAGTGGTGAATGACAGTTGCCGTGAACATATGTGATGGATGATTCAGCGTCATAAAACCACGTGAGGGATCGGCTGTTACTATGGATACATGTCAGCTTTATTCCGTCTCCAGTCACGTGACTGTCTTTCTGCCTTATCATCCTAGCTAAGCATTGTGCGGGGAGTGACTGTCTCTCGCGGGGAGGTGACGTCACGGCCGAGAGAAGTGGGCGTGGCTGGCGGGAAAGAGAGCGCCGCTTAGTGTACGGAGTCCGCCGAGGCGCACACACATTCTCAGCCGCCGCCGCCATGCCGCCAACCGGCAACGATGGGCTCCGGAGCCGGGTGCAGGAGATGGTGGACCGGAACCCGGTGATGGTGTTCAGTAAGAGCTCCTGTCCGTACTGCATTAAGGTGAGGGCCTCCGTGTGTGTGTCCTGTGTCCCCGCGGCCTGTGCTGAGGGACTACAAGGCCCAGCATGCTCAATGCCGGGAAGGAGCCTCAAGAAAACTCAAGGCACAACTTCTTATTTTTTTCCATTTTTGGGGGGTTCTAACCTGTCATGGTTGTTAGCTGTGACCCCCATTGGGGGAAGATTTCCCTTCACTTCCTGTTCTGTACTAAAAACAGGAAGTGAGAGAGAATCCCCCCACAGGGAGGGTGTCCCCAGAACTAGTGTCCCCGCCGGCAGATTTCTCCTCTATTCCTCTTGTGGATTGGTTTTCCCTTTCATTCTCTGTTATCAGTGAACAGAGAGGGGGAATCTCCCTACGGGGGACACAAGCAGCAATAAAAACTGACAGGGGGTCTGATCCATCGCTGCTCCAGCCCTTGGTTTTACTTTAACCCCTTGAAGACCCACGATTACGGGTGTCGGGGGATGGTCATCCGCTGACACCCGTAATCACATAGGGACCAATGTATGTCCCGTTTTCATCCGCAACGGACGGATAAAAATGCGGAAATACGGTCCGTATGTGTGAAAGGGCCCTTAACCAATTTTGCAGCTAAATGCCCTGGCCAGGTTTTGCGATTCGGCACTGCGTCGCTTTAACAGACAATTGCGCGGTCGTGCGACGTGGCTCCCAAACAAAATTGACGTCCTTTTTTTCCCACAAATAGAGCTTTCTTTTGGTGGTATTTGATCACCTCTGCGGTTTTTATTTTTTGCGCTATAAACAAAAATAGAGCGACAATTTTGAAAAAAATGCAATATTTTTTACTTTTTGCTGTAATAAATATCCCCCAAAAACATATATAAAAAACTTTTTTTTTTCTCAGTTTAGGCCGATACGTATTCTTGTACCTATTTTTGGTAAAAAAAAAATCGCAATAAGCGTTTATTGATTGGTTTGTGCAAATTTTATAGCGTTTACAAATAGGGGATAGTTTTATTGCATTTTTATAAATGATTTTTTTTTTCTACTAATGGCGGCGATCAGCGATTTTTTTTTTTTTTTTTTTTTTTTTTTTTTTTTTTTTTTTTTTTTTTTTTTGTGACTGTGACATTATGGCGGACACTTCGGACAATTTTGACAAATTTTTGGGACCATTGTCATTTTCACAGCAAAAAATGCATTTAAATTGCATTGTTTATTGTGAAAATGACAGTTGCAGTTTAGGAGTTAACCACAGGGGGCGCTGTAGGAGTTAGTGTTCACCTAGTGTGTGTTTACAACTGTAGGGGGGTGTGGCTGTAGGTGTGACGTCATCGGTCGTGTCTCCCCTATAAAGGGGATGACACGATCGATGCAGCCGCCACAGTGAAGCACAGGGAAGCCATGTTTACATACGGCTCTCCCCGTTCTTCAGCTCCGGGGAGCGATCGCGACGGGGCGGCTATAAACGAATAGCTGCGCCGTCGTCTCGGATCGCTCCCCGCGGGTTACCGACTGACGCATGTACCGGGGGGGGGGGGGTCCCGATCGGACCTGTGGAAAGGCAAGGACGTACATGTACGCCCATATGCCTGTACGTGCCATTCTGTGGACGTATATGTACATGCGGCAGGCGTTAACCAGTTAAGGGGTTGTAAACCCTCCATGTTTTTCACCTTAATGCCTCCTACACATTAAAGTGGAGGTTCACCCAAAAACTTAATTTTTAACATTAGATTGAGGCTCATTTTGTGAAGGGGAATCGGGTAGTTTTTTTTAAATCGAAGCAGTACTTACCGTTTTAGAGAGCGATCTTCTCCGCCGCTTCCGGGTTTGGGCTGCGGGACTGGGCGTTCCTATTTGATTGACAGGCTTCCGACGATCGCATACATCTGCGTCAGGATTTTCCGAAAGAAGCCGAACGTCGGTGCGCAGGCGCCGTATAGAGCCGCACCGACGTTCGGCTTCTTTCGGCTACTCGTGACGCGATGGATGCGACCATCGGAAGCCTGTCGATCAAATAGGAACGCCCAATCCCGCAGCCCATACCCGGAAGCGGCGGAGAAGATCGCTCTCTAAAACGGGTAAGTACTGCTTTGATTGTAAAAAAAACACCCGATTCCCCTTCACAAAATGAGCATCAATCTAATCTAAAAAAAATAAGTTTTTGGGTGAACCGCCACTTTAAGGCTGGGTTCACACCTATGTCGCATGACAGGAGATTGTGACCGTCTCTCTATGGAGCCGGTTCGCACATCTCCATGGCGGCATCAGAGCGGCTTGCACAGGAGTCCTGTGCGTCTTTGGCTCCGTTTCAGCGCTGAATTCCGGCAAAAATTTTGGTCCCGATTCATCCCTGAAATGGAGAACAGGGACGCACCGGACCCTTGCCGTGAGCCGAATGTGAAGATGGTGAACACCTTAAAGAACATGGTATCCAGTTTCTAACTTCAGCATGTACCACATTTTCCTCTCTAGTTTTAGTAAGTGGCGGTTCAGCAACTTGGGATCCGACTTGTAAGTCCTCAAGTTGCCCCAAGTTGCTGGACATAAGAAATGCCATAGAAGTATATGAGAGCCGTCTTAAAGCGGTTGTATAGGCCCGATTTTTTTTTTTTTTTTTTTTTTTTTTTATTTCTCACACCTGTAAGGCAAACGGCAACTTTATGTTGTGTTGTAAGTTGCTCAAAGTCGCGCTGAAATCTCCTCCCAAATCGCCTTGCAAAACCACTCTAAGTCGGGTTGCCACTGTGTGAACCGGTGATCTGCCGTGCTGGTTCCAGCTATCGTGGAAGTTCCAGCGCAAGCTGATGTGCTGAGATGGTTCCAGCTATCGGGAAAGTTCCTTCAAGGACTGCGCAGGCGCAAACTTGCTGACGGAAATCTCCGAACCGCGGCCGGCATCCAGGGCGACGTGGATTTCGAGGTAAGTGGCCAGTCGGCCTCACGTCCTCGCTTCGCACGGACGGCTCGCTCGGCCTCCTGGCTCTTTTTTTATAACATCCTCCAATCCACGGGGATGTTAAAAAATGAGCCTGGATGTCGGGCGAGGTTCGGAGATTTCCGTCGGCAAGTTTGCGCCTGCGCAGTCATTGAATGAACTTCCCCGTTAGGGGAACATTAAGGACAAGTCACCGGCACTTAATCAACCCCTTAGTGCTCTGGATACAAAGTATTTCTTTGTTCATATTTCATGTCTGAGGTTTACATTCGCTTTAAGTTGACCTCATTTGACGTTGTACCCACTTTAAAAGCCGGCTTCTCGCATCTGACCGTGACTGGATACACTGTGTACACATCCCGGAAATGTATCATTACAATTAGCATCATGTTTACCAGTTTAATCTTTGCAATCTATTGTGTGCTTTAATTTTGCTCTGAACCGTGTCACCTGAATTTTACAAGTCTAATGATTCAGGAAGCACACCCTGTCCCAGGCTCTCTGTGTAATTTAGCATGATATATGGCTGTCTGGAGTGCATGTGATGAGTGATAGGCCAGTGTCGCACTTGGGATGCGGCTGCTGGAGAGATCGCTGTGGAACTGAAGCGATCGCCTGGTTGCACGTGACGCTCCCTTACCAGCTGGGCAAGCGACAACCTTCGCTCTCTTGCTGGGATTTTAGATTTTGCAGCATTTTTGACAGCCGGAGAGTGATATCTTGCGTATCCAGCCGGTGAGGGAGCAACGCGTACAAGACGTTCTCTCCATACACATTTTAGTGATTAAAGGAATTTCACCCAACTTGGGGTAAAGTAAAGGTTATCTAACAGTTGTCCCTTGTCTGATAATTAACCACTTACTAGTTGAAAGGGATTGTAAGGTCAGAAGTTTTTTTTTTTTTTTTTTTTTTTTTTTTTAATGGTTTATCTTAAAGCGGATGTGCCACTAAAAAAATATATTAAAAGCCAGCAGCTACAAATACTGCAGCTGCTGACTTTTAATATAAGGACACTTACCTGTCCTGGAGTCCAGCGGCATCCGCAGCAGATGACGAGCGATCGCTCGTCACCCTGCTGCTCCCCCCTCCATCCACGGTAAGGGAACCAGGAAGTGAAGCGCTGCGGGCTTCACTGCCCGGTTCCCTACGGCGCATGCGCGAGTCGCTCTGCGCCTGCCGATTGGCTCCCGCTGTGTGCTGGGAGCTGAGTGTTCCCAGCATACAACGGGGGACGGACGGGATGCCAGGAAAAAACCCGTCTTTTGCCTGTGTCGTGTGGCCTGAAGTGGGTGCAAATACCTGTCTGTAGACAGGTATCTGCACCCCCCTCCCCTCTGAAAGGTGTCAAATGTGACACCGGAGGGGGGGGGAGGGGGCCGATCAGCGCGACTTCACTTTAGGGTGGAGATCCGCTTTAATTAGAGCTCCCCGATTCTGACTAAAAATGAGAATCACGATTTTTTTTGCTTAGAAGATAGATCACGATTCTCGCGTCGGAAAATCATCTTTCACATAAAAACAAAAAAAATTGGGCTAACTTTACTGTTTCGTTTTTTTGTATTATTATTATTTTTTATTCATTGAAGTGTATTTTTCCCAAAAAAAAAATGCATTTGAAAGACTATTGGGCAAATACAGTGTGACATAAAAAAGTTTTCTTTTTTTTTTCTTTTCTTTTTTCAGGTGAACATGGACAGACGGTCCGTGTTCATCCGATTCCCCCCCCCCCCCCCCATAGGGGAGAGCGGAGATCTGACAGGGTGGTCCCTGCACAGTGTGCGGGGACCGCCCTGTCATCCGCCGGCTCAGCAGGGATAAGCCCTGTTGGGGGGGGGGGGGGGGATTTGGTAAAATATCAGGGGTCATCTCCCCTTTAAGACAGAGAAAGGGACTAAGGACACAGATTCCCAGCCTCAGCTGAAATGAATGGAGAGAAGCTCCTCTCCATTCATAAACTGAAGCAGTGATTACTGACTCTGTCCATTCGGAAAAGGTAGGAGCCGGGTTTAGCTCTCTATCCTGACAAATTGAGGGGGGAGAAGACGGCACGGGGAAGACTTGTAACTCCCCCCACCACCCGATACTTGACTGCCCAGGTATCGGGAGAAGCATCTCCCCCGAGTACAAGTACTCGGGGGGGAAATGCTCGGTATCGGTACGGATACTAGTATCGGGACATCTGATGTCTTGGCAGCTCAGTCGAGAACACAAGCAACTGTGACAGTTTGTCAGTCATGGTATGCCTTGACTATAACTTGTTTGGGAAACCATTTAATCGTTGGATTTAGTAGTTCCGTTTTAATAAGGTCTGAAGTTACTGTTACAAAGAAGTGCCTGGTTCAGCTTGAAGAAGCCATGTTAAGAAAAGGCACGCTGTGGGTACATTTTTATCTCTCAGGTCAGAGCCCTGCACAGTTGTACCCATTTTAAATATGGCTGCAGTGGGAGGAATCCCCACCCGCTGTCAAGGGAGGGGTGCTGGAGCTATTTCTAAAGGTGAACTTGCCCTTTACATTATTTATTTTTTTCTTTTTTCCAGGTTAAAGAACTCTTTTCCTCCCTGGACAGAGAATATGTGGCTCTGGAGTTGGATCAGTGTGGTAAGATCATGCTGAGTTGATTGCTGAGTAGCAAACTTGCCTGTCTAGTTGGTTATAACTATTAATGTTTTACATGTAGTAAATGTACGGCCTTCAACTGGTTCCAAGAAATGCGGAATTATGCTGCTCTGCTGTGTCATTAAATGCATTTATGTAAAGAGGTTTACAGAATAGTGACCTCATTTCTACCTGCATTGATATTGGCTCTGACGTTTAGCCTATAAGGCTCCATTCACACCTGAGCGTGTTGATTTTTTGAGTGTGTTTTATAAGCTTGTGTTTTTTTTATTTTTTTGTTTTTTTTTCCAGGCTATTTTTAAAGGTGTATTGCAAGAGAGTCGGTTCACACTGGGGCGACTTGGGATCCGACTTGAAGTCGCCTCAAGTCGTCCCAAGTCGCACTGTCGAGAAAAACAATGCAAGTGAATGGGAGCGGTGTTAATACACACGACTTGAGTCGCTCCGACTTCTAAAGAAGTTCCTGTACTATTCAATCCGACTTGTAGGCGATTTGTACCCATTGATTTCAATGGAAGTCGCCTCCAAGTCTGTCTTAACTGAAGCAACTTTCCAGGAAGATAACATACATTTCTCAGGCAAACCTCTCCCTCCCCTAGAGCTGATTGTTTGATTGGCCACTGGAAAGTCTCCTGTCCTGGAGACGACTTCAAGTTGTGTTGTAAATCGCCCCAGATCGCCCTGTGATTCATGCTCATGTCGGAGTCGCCTCTGAAAGTCGCGCTGGAAGTCGTGTCGCCCTAGTGTGAACCGACTCTTATATACAGTTTCAGGCATTTTTGTTTAGCCAAAAGAAAGACAACGCTTTTTTTTTTAATAGTTCGTATTGCGAAACATTTTGTAAACCGCGTTATTTGCAATCCGAGGTTCCACTGTAGTTGCAAAGCCTTTCAGATATACAAAGTGAAGTGACTGGCCTTATGTGATGGAGATAAAATGAATTCAGGTACATAAATTGTACCTGTTTATCTACAGCCTTCTAAAGTACACAGATCAAAAGCAATTTCTGATCTCCAGCAAGCAGGGATCCAATGCCACACACTGCACAGCATAGGACACAACAGGGAGCTGAGTTTAATCTTCAAACGATTGTTTTTGTTTCTTTACCTTTTACAAACATGTTCTGCTTACCTGCTCTGTACAATTCTATTCCGCAGAGTGGCCACAAACTTCCTCTTCTCAGGTCCTCTGCTGGCACTCCTGGTCCCTCTTCTGTCCAGTGCCCCCCAGGAAAGCCGCTTGCCATGGGGGCACTTGTGCGTGCTTGTTCCCGAGGCCCACTGCTACAGACATTGACTCCCCCCCCCCCCCCCCCCCCCCCCCCCACTACCTAGTCAATTGATTTGATTGACAGCACTGGGAGCTGAGGCTGTCCGTCACCGTCTGTGTTCTTGGAGGGGTGTCGGGTGTCTCCTGAGATTCTGTAGTGTCGGAATAACCTGTCAGAAATTAATGCAGATAGCATAGGAAGAAAGGAGACGGGACTCCTATTTGATGCTTTTGATTGAAGCTAGTACACACTATAGAGGGATATGATCTGTTCATTTTTAATTTCAGAGGTTTACAACCACTTTAAGTAGAGAGTACACTAAGGAACCTGAACTGTTTATCAGCTGACACCCGCAATCACATAGGGACCAATGTATGTCCCTTTTTCATCCGCAAACGGATGGATGAAAAAGCGGACATACGGTCCGCACGTCTGAAAGGGGCCTATTTTTTTTCTTCCGTCTGCGGATCGGATGAACACGGACACACGGTCCGTGTTCATTCCGATCCCCCCATAGGGGAGAGCGGAGAAAAGACAGGGCAGTCCCTGCACAGTGTGCGGGGACCGCCCTGCCAGCTTAGCAGGGATATACGGAGCGATCCCCGCTGAGCTTACGGAGGCGGATCATTACTGATTCGCCCCGTGTGAAAGGGCCCTAAGCATTAAAAAAAGGGGGGGGCTTCCCATGAGATTCATATAAGCAAATCCCGCTGGCAGATTAACGACTCCTTCTTACTTTTCCTTCCCTCCCACTTTTTGTATTGCTGGTATTTTGACCATCCTAGAGAACCCTAGGTCTCTTCTCCCTCTCTTTGTCTGCGCCTTTTTCTTTTTTTGATCTGTTTAAAGTTTTGCTGGAGAATAACCTTGCTAAAAAATTTCCATTTGAAATTTCACAATAAAATATTGAACATCAAATAGTTTTTTGTTTTAAACTTTTTATTTTTTTATTTTTATTTTTTTTATTATTATTAATCATCAATGGATGACCATCATTTGTTTCCATTGTAGATGATGGTAACCGTATTCAAGAAGTCCTTTTTGAAATGACTGGCCAGAGAACCGTTCCCAACGTCTTTGTAAATAAAACCCATGTCGGAGGATGTGATAGAACTCTTGAGGTAATTTTCCAGGAGTAATGGGTGGTAAAGCATATCACCCACCTCTGCCTGCTTCAACCTGGTATGTTTTAAAATGTATGCAGTTTCTGGCTGAGCACTGGTAAATGTATAAAGTGGAACAAAAATGGAAAAAGTAAAGATTTGCTTTGTTACAGAGAACGTTCAACATGGTAATTATGCCCAAGCCTTACCCTTAATAAAATAAAGCAGTACGATTGTGGAGGCCACAGACACACGCCAGGAAGAAAAATGCTTTTCAGTGGGAATTTGAGTTTGTGTGCGTGTGGGGTTTGTTTGTTTTTTTCTAACTGGGCTTAGCTGTAGATCTGCAATGCGATATCTAAGGTACTGCGGACTCTTAACTGGCTGGTTTCAAGAGATTTGGCATGAGACTTGGTGATCTCACTAATGTACTGATCACTGTTCTCCTTTACTGGAGGCTCTGACATGAGGAAGCAAAGCCCTGCTTCAACCAAGATGGCTACCTCCTGGATACAGTACAGAATAAATAAGGCATTGTAAGTAGCAGGGAGACCACAGGCAATACTGCTGACTAGTCATTTGCCCTCTGTTTGCCTTTTTTTGGGTTCAGCTTCAAGAGTTCATATCCTCTTTAAGACCCCCTTCCACATGAGGCAGATCAGCTCAGCAGGTGATCGCTCCATTGATCTCTGCTGAGCCAGCGGATGACAGGTCCGTCTCTGAGCAGGGAGAGGCCTGACAAAATGCTGCCGATTTCCTATAGGGAGATCGGACAAAGAGGACATGTCTGTTTTCATCAGATCTCCTCTCATCCGCCAGATGGATGGCTGAACCTATCGCCATATGTTCGTTTTTAGCGGATCGGATGGCAGACGGGTGTCAGCAGACACCTCTCCGTTGACATCTGTCTCCCCATAGGAGTCAATGGATAGTCTGCTTGGATCTGCCTGAAAAACAGACATGTGGATCCGAGTGGGCTTGTCATGTGAAAGGAGCCTACAGGGAGAGTCCATCCCCACTGGCATTTGTTAGGTAGATAAGGGAGAGTTGATCCTTTGTGTTTCCTAGGCTTCTAGGGAAGTTAGAAAACGTCCTGTGTGCTTGAGGCCATACAAATATACATACTGTTATACTGATATGAGATTAATGTTTTTGTACATTAACATGAACTCATTATTTTTTTATTTATTTTTTTACTTTTAGGCTCACCGAGATGGGACCCTGCAACAACTGTTGGACAACAATGCTTCTGTCTCTTATGATTATGACTTGATTGTCATCGGAGGAGGCTCAGGTGGCCTGGCTTGTTCCAAGGTATGGTCATGTGACGGTCTCATCCCTCCCTCACCTGTCTTTCCACCAAGGTTGTGCTCTACTTGAGCGTTTCAAGTGGAATCTGTCGCAAAGCAACATACCTGTGTGAGGACACAGGGCAGCGTATTCCTTTTTGACTTTCATTCCTCTTATTCAGATCATCGGCTCATGAATGTTGAAGTGAATTTAATCTTTACCACTTAAAGGGGTTGTAAAGGTAAACGTTTTTTTTTTTTTTACCTTAATGCATCCTATGCATTAAGGTAAAAAAACATCTGACAGCACCGAGCCCCCGTTTTTACTTACCTCTCCACTCGAAAGTCCCGGGCGCGTGCTTGTCATCCTGTTCGGTTCCCAGCCTGGCCGTTGATTGGCTAGGTTGGGCGGATTGATAGCAGCGCCACCATTGGCTGGATGACGCGGCGCGCCGGGGGGTGGGGCCAAGTGATGCAGTCGGCGGCTATGGCCACCGCTGTACCACGGGAGTGTGCTCGCAAAAGCTTTCCACCATGCGAGCTCGCTCGCATGAAGGTTAAACGTTTTTGCGAGGAGGAGCCGAGACAGCCGCCGAGGGACCGCAGAAGACGGGGTTAGGGGACACTCTGTGCAAAACGAGCTGCACAGTGGAGGTAAGTATAACATGTTTGTTTTTTAAAAAAAATAATTCTGCCTTTTAAAGACCAGGCCTATTTTTTTTAATTTGTTTACAAGTTAAAATCATTAAAGGGAAAAAAATAAATACATTGGATTTAAAATTGTTTGGAGGTCAGGTCTAGTATCCCTGTGATGCATATGATTGGCCAATATGTGTGGGTGTTGTGCTCTCCTCCTTCCTTTTTTATTTTTTTTGTGTGTGTTCCTGATTGTTTAAATTCAGCTATTGATAGTAGATTCAAATTATGTCTCTTCCAGGAAGCAGCTGCTCTGGGAAAGAAGGTCATGGTCTTGGATTACGTCGTACCCACCCCTCTAGGGGCGTCATGGGGTAGGTTTCTTCATGTAGATGGAATGTGAAATCGCTTTCAGTAGATTTCTGAGTGTTAAAGCAGAACGCTGCAGAATTCAACCTGCTCACTACTGCCCCCTTCTGATGGAAGGGTTTACAGAGGAGTGGGTGAGGGGAGGGGTCATAAAGATAATAAATACTTTATATAGATAAAAACCCTGGTGTTTGTTTTTTGCTCTCCACATTGTTAATATTTCCCCTCACTTACTTGTGAGAGCCTGAGCTGGAAGTGAGAGCAAATCTTCCCAAAGGAGACTTAATAGAAACCTGTCGGATGTTCTAATCCCTCCCCACTTTATCCAAAGGCTGCCATTCTGCCCGTGTAACGAATGATCGCTGGGTATTGGCGGACATAGAGTCCACCGTACTCGCCACTTGGCTCCCGTTGTGTAGAATCGGAGTGGGAGCGGGCCTGCCGGAGGCCCTCCAGACCAGCAATTATAAGATCGCATACTAGGTACGTGACCTGGCACAAATTGGCTGCACTAAATGTACGGTGGGCGCTCCGTAAGTGGTTAAAGGTCTATTTAAATCTGAACTCCATCTGAGTTTCTTTCAATATTGCGTTGTAGAGACGCTCCACTCCTGTACTGAAACTACATGCTCTGCACGCTGTCGGCTTTTAGCATTGTGCATTAGAAGCCGTCAGATCGCGTCTCACTTCCTGTCTGAAAGAAATCTACCATTATTTAGCAATTGCCTCTCTTCCCTGGCCCGTCCCCTTTTTTTTTTTCCATTCATAGCTGAAAGGCAATTTCAATCATGGAGGCTCAGCATCCCATGTGGGCCTTGCCATAGCTTGCTGTTTTTAGGAACCTTTATACATAAATATCACTGGCCCCTCTCACCATCCATGATCTGCCTTATTTGCATAGAAATGCAAAGAGTCATGACATCACTAGATCAAACAAAAGCTATCACTTGAAAATCCAGATTTTATTTTATGTTGAGAGAACCAGAGATGGTGAATTATCGGCTTTGGATCATCTGTCTCATTTTATTGTTCCTGTGAATTTTTCTTGCACTTCCTGCTATGGGAGTAGGTGCCAGAACATTAACTGCTAAGTACAGTGACAGATTGTTTTATCAAATATAATTTCCTTTTGTTTTTGTTGCTGCTTTAGTCACTGTGTACTCCTCCCCAGCTTAGTTTTTATAACTGATTTGTGTTTATGCAGGGCTCGGTGGTACATGTGTAAATGTTGGGTGTATTCCAAAGAAACTAATGCATCAAGCGGCTCTCTTGGGTCAGGCACTGAAAGATTCCAGGAAGTTTGGCTGGGAGTATGAAGAGCAAGGTAAAAAGAGAATGAAGTATGGAAAAAAAAAAAATTGTGCAAGCCAAGAGCTGAATTGCAACATGCGTGCCTGTCGCACACTTTCACAAGACATTTTGAACTGGTAAATCTTAATTGTAGAGTAGATTAAAAAGGAAAACAATTTGCCCAGGAGAATTCTGATCAAAGGAGGGAGCAGAGTGGGCACTAAAGTCCAAAGCTAAGGATGTGCTCATGCTAGTGTGATGTGGGAACCTTGCAAATCCACTGCGGGTTCCCGCATTGCACCTGACTCGTTCACACTGCCATATGTGAACTGCTGGGGAATGTCAATACATTGTTGGGCACCCCCATTTCAGCTCGCGCATCGCTCTGCGAACTCTCAGTTCGGATATGAATCTGATCGCATAAGTGTGAACACCTATGCGATCCAATTCTGGTGCGGACCAAAAAATGATCCTGTGCGAGTCTAGTCCGAATGCGATTTCAACCATACTAGCTGTCTTATTGCATGTGATTTGCAGTGCTGTGCGAATTGCATGCAATTTTTTGCACCACGTAGCAGTGTGAACCCGGCCCTTAAATGCAAATCTGTCAGTCACATACTTTGATGCAAGAAAAGGATTGAAGAGAGAGAAAATGTTAACTTTTGTTTTTAATTTTTATTTTTTTTCCCAATCTGCAGTGAGTCACAACTGGGATACAATGCGACAGAATATTCAGGACTACATTGGCTCTTTGAATTGGGGCTACAGAGTGTCTCTGCGGGACAAAAATGTCCGCTATGAAAACGCATATGCAGAGTTTGTTGAACCACATAAAATCAAGGTAATCTCACTTATTTAAAATTGCCCTTGTGAGTCAAAGTAGCCGAGAGGATTATCCCTCATTTTTATATTTTACTTTAGTTAAGCCAGCCATAAACCGAACCATGATCAAACCATCGATCAACACAGGTACAATCTGTTCGATTTTTAGGATGCAATTTATTTCCAGCGGTTATAGCCGCCAATAAAAAATTGCGGTGTTCTCCAGGCCGGGATGGCTGCACACCCACCCCCTCGGGTCTCAGATTACTCAGCTCCCTGTTCTATACTGTGCAGTGTGACATCAGATCCTCCGCTTTTGGAAGCACGGAAATGGTGTGTAAACTACACTTGATGTGTAAACCCCATTTTCGCCCGATATGTTTCAGCTGCCGAAATTTCAGTGCATCTCTATTGAATGGTTGTGGTGAACAGAGGGCTGCAGATTAATGGTTACTACATGTAGGAGGCGGCCAGTCACTTCAGTGGGTATATGTAAGGGTTTACAACCACTTTAACTCTAAATTGATGCACTACAAAGGCATTTAAAGCATCACCTATGGACAATTTTGGGTACCGTAGCTTTTTGCCACTTCATGTGCACACCGCTTTTTTTCTTAAAGCTTTGAAGTATTTGATAACCATTTACATGAGACCTCCTTGTGTTTTTATATTTTGCAAAAAAGGGGGATTTATATTGTGTTTCTGTGCACTAGTTTCTCAAATCTTTCAATTTTCAGGACATTATACAATGGTGCATTTTATTTTGTAACCTAAAAATCGTACGACTACGTGATCTCTGCTTTCAGAAAATGTATTGGGGGATTTTAAGCAATCGTTTGGCCTATAATGCACATGTTTCTATGTATGCATAAGGTTAAATATTACTCTGACAGTGAAAGAGTTGGACAAAAGTTGAGCCTTTAATGTCTAAAATTTCTGGTATTTTAGGCAACAAACAGGAAGGGAAAGGAGAGTTTCTTCACTGCAGCAAAGTTTGTTGTGGCCACAGGTGAAAGGCCCCGATACCTGGACATCCCTGGAGATAAAGAATTCTGCATCACCAGGTGGGTGTATTTTTTCCGTCAGACTTTCCCATTTTCTGTTTTGTGTTTTTTTACTATTACTACATTCCAGATTGTCAACCCCTCTTATAGACTTTGCACAATTTTCCTGAGTTTTGCTGTTATCTGACAGTTTTATAGTCAGGACCCAGTTTGCTTTAATAAAAAGCCTGGTTGTGTAACCTTCAATATATGCCAAGTATGTGTTTTTATTGCACAGTGGCCTCGCCTGCCTTCTCCATATTAGGGATGATCTTTGTGAACTCTAAAGAGCAGCTTGAATGCAAAAAAAAAAAAACTGCATGAGAAATACTGATGCTACTCAAGGAATTTTTGCAACCGTTTTTGAAAGGGTAGTTTTATAAAGAGGACTTGTACAAGCTGTGCCCAAATAAGTCAAGCAAAGGACTTAACCACTGTCTGCCATATAGCAGATTAAAAAACACAAATTGCTGCAGAAACGTATTGCATGCTTTTCTGCAGCTTCTCCATCGAAGTATATTAAACCAAAAAAGCACCGTTTTGTGTTGAAAAAAGTCCCTGACTCTTTCCAAATGGGCAGCGGCTGGAAAAAAAAATATGTGAATGTGTCCCATAGGAAAATATGTTGCATGAACTGTAGTGCGTATCTGCAAAAAAAATGCATAGGTGTGAACCAAGCCCAAGACATTTGGTAAAATGGGGTTAAAAAAAACTAGAATTAGCCCTTGAACAGTTAATGAAATTTATAGTAGCGGTTTGCTCTTTATGTGCTATAAAGGGCTAATTTTTATTTATTTCTTTAACCCTATTATGTTACTGATTGATTTTATGAAAATGGTAATCGATTCATTTTTAGCCCTATAGCAGAATGACATGTGTATGACGTCCAGCAGGATAAGCTGTGATCGCGCGTGGCGATCGTTGGTGTTGTCAGTCATTACGGAATCTCGATAAAGAGCCTTTGACGTGGGCTCTTTACCATGTGATCAGCTGTGTTCAATCAGTGTAAACGGGAAGAGCCGTTGTTCGGCTTTTCCTCCACTCACACGCTAGTAGAGGAGAGCCGACCGGCTGCTCTCCTGACAGCGGGTCTGCGCTAATTATCGGTTTGCAGTTTTGGTCGACCAGTTGCCAAATCGCACAATTGGCCCTCGCTCTTTAAAACAAAATGTACAACAAATCTTTGGGGTATTGCTTAGGCATATTTGTGGGGTAATTGACTACAAAGTCAATTCATTGTTCTCCTTAAGCCCCCATTCACACCTAGGCGTTTTGTCGCCTGTAGTGTGACGCTGCAGCAGCCCCGAGACGCCAGAGGGACGAAAACACATGCACCTCTATGGAGATGGTTCACATCTCCACGCCGTACGCCTGAAAAAAAGTCCTGGACCTTTTTTTCAGGCGGCGTTCGGCATAGGAGATGTGAAGGCTGCATTCACAATCGCGGCGTTTTGTCGCCGCAAATCGCGGTACAAAACGCTGCTATTTGTCGCCGCAATTCGCTGGACAAAACGCCGCGATTTTGTACGCCGAAGTGTGAATGCAGCCTAAGATGGCAAAGCTTTGCTTTGCGTTCAGGTCTCTTTATGATTACAAAAACCTTTTCTGGCTTTGCTAATCTAAAAAGATTTCATCATATGTAATGGTGAAAGGTGTTTCTTCACTTCTCTTCCGTTTTTGAGAAAGATCAGTTGGCATTCTTCAGAATGTTTGTTTATTATTTGGCTTAAAGCTGAACTCCAGAGACACCAACTTTAATTTGCATCTATTCAATAACCACAAGGGAGAGATGGAGAGATAGATATAGAGAATATCTCTAATAATAATATCTATCTGTTTTGCGTGTACCCAGGTTCCTTTGGAAACCCAATGTTTACATTGTAAAAGTAGCAGTGACCTTATCAGTGTGCTGTACATAGCCTGAGCAGAGCTGTGGGAGGGGCTCAGCAGGCTCGGTCTACTACAGGCTGCCTGCAGAAATTTACAGGAGGGGCGGAGGCAAGAAAAGTCACCCTGCACAATGTGGGAAAGCAGCAGTGACCAGTCTTTGAGCCGGTTCACACCGGGAATCGTATTAGAACACTGTGTGTTCCTGTGTGATTCACTTGCAGTTCTGTGAGGTGCGATTTCAGCCTGTTCAAAAAAAAAATCACACCACACAATGCACTACTTTTTGGAAACTCGATGTAACCGGATTGCACGGTACAGGCACACGTGCTGCATTTGGGGTTTCATTTCCCAACTGTTTCCTGCACTGCGTGGCCCTAAATTATAGGCAACTGCTGCACAGATCTGGAAGAAATGCATACAGACCAAGATTCCAGGAAGAATACACATGACCGTTGTGGTTAGACAATATTTGCTGATCCCGGAGTTCAGCTCTAACAAATGTGTAATTATTTCCTGTTTTGTCAGACATCCTTTTTTTTTTTTTTTTTTTTTTTTTTTTTTTTACTATTTAAACTGGTGTGAAAATGAACTTGGTAATGTATTTCTGTAAAGTCATTGGCCCAGATTCAGTAAGAATTGCGCATAAATTACGGAGGCACAGGGCAACGATTTTGCCCTGCGCCCCCGCAAATTTGCGCCGCTGCCCTCGATTCACGGAGCAGTAGCTCCGTAAATTGCGAGGGCGCGCCGGCAAAATTGCCCGGCGTAAGCGCGCGCAATTTAAATGATCCCGCAGGGGGCGGGAATCATTTAAATTAGGCGCGTTCCCGCGCCGATCGTAAAGCGCATGCGCCGTCGGGAAACTTTCCCGGCGTGCATTGCGGCAAATGACGTCGCAAGGACGTCATTTGCTTCAAAGTGAACGTGAATGGCGTCCAGCGCCATTCACGAATCACTTACGCAAACGACGTGAAATTCAAATTTCACGACGCGGGAACGGTGGGTATACTTTAGCATTGGCTGCCCCTACTATTAGAAGGGGCAGCCTTGCGCTAAAGACGCCGGTGTTAGTATGCAATTTGCATACTATACACTGAGCACAATGGGAGCGCCCCCTAGCGGTCATCGCAAGAATGCAGCCTAAAATCTGCGTGGCATAAGAGCCTTATGCCACGCAGATTTTAGGCTGCAGTCGGCGTTACGATGTTCCTGAATCGGGAGCATTCGTAACGCCGGCGCAAGCAATTGCGCTGCGTAACTATGGTTACGCAGGCGCAATTGCTCTCTGAATCCGGGCCATTCTCTTTAACTGAAATGCATTAACCATATCCTGAGAATTCTATTGGTCATGGGTTTTCCTCTGGCTTCACACTAGTCCAATGTTTAGCGGTTCCTCTCCGTTGTAGCTGCGGATGAGCTGACCCGGGAGAGGGGGGGAGAAAATTTGTGATCAGATCTGCTAATCGGATGCGTTTCCATAGATTGTTTCTGCAATTCACACTGCAATGCCTAGAAAACGCACAGGTTTTTTGGACAATGCGGATTGCAAATGCAACGCACATATGTGAACCAGATTAATTCAAACGAATAGATCAGGGATATGCAATTAGCGGACCTCCCATCATGCCTCTAGGTGTCATGCTCATGGCTGTCAGAGCTTTGCTATGCCTCATGGGATTTGTAGTTCTGCAACAGCTGGAGGTCCGCTAATTGCATATCCCCGGAATAGATTTTAAAATGTTCTGCGAATTGGATGCGGTGTAAGCTGCATCCAATTTGCATAGGTGTGAACCTTCTTTTAGATACATTTTTGATTGTCCCTGTGTAGTAATCGCGACTTTCCTTTTCATAGGGTGCAACGTTGTCTTCAATGAAATCACTCCAGGGTTGTCATCTGCTACTTGGACATTGGCAGTGTTGATCAGTGAATATCTTTGCCTAGGCCCCATACACACTTGTATTGTATTGTATTTTTTGTCTTCAGATGTACCAAAACCATATAATATGAGTTTAAACCTTAGAGTTTAGATTTGTATGCAATCATGCAGGCACTACATGCTTTTGGTAAATCGAAAGACAAAAATCTGCAGAAAATGTAATAGTGCGTATGGGGTCTCAGACTGACAGCACATTGCTCTGTCTGCAGTAGCTTAGCTACATGACAGAATGGTCCCTGTTCCCCTAGTTTCGTCTAGCATAGCTCAGGAGTAGATAAAATACTAGAAGCTTTCAATGGATTTTAACCTGGAGCAAGATTGCTGTTCAGATCAGCTGGCCTGTTGTGGTTTGTGGAGTATGAAACCAATATCCGTGTAAAAATTCATTTATGAAATGGCCAGTGTTCATTAACTGCGACCTCACTATGAAAATAATCCTAGGAGATTCCAGCCACAAACGATTGCAGAAAAGAGTGCCAGACAAAAGAAAACAGCTGAAAGTATCTGAGGCAACTTTCTGCCAGGGGCATTTTTATTTATTTTTTTCACATTTAAAAATCTGCAATTTCTTTTTTTTTTTTTTTTTTGCCAGAAAATTACTTGGACTGCATATTCCAGGTCTTACTAATTTGTACGGGGGCAAAATGATATCTCTCACTCTCTGGAGTCCATACCTCAGTGGTTGTAAAACCAATTTTCTTCTTTCTATAATCCAATGTGTTAAAGTATTTACCCCCGTGTGTGTGTGTGTACACATACATACTGCTTCATACCTAATTTCAAAGAGCCCCTTGACTCTCACGTGACCACCCACCGCTGTCTTCTCTGATTCTATGGCTACAGCGGGTGGGGCTGAGAATACCCAGTTTGTCGGCTGAGAGGAGAGCTGCAGGGCGGTCAAGTGATCACCAAGCAGCACTCTGAAAATGGGTATAAAGGCCACTTTTTTTTTTTTTTTTTAGATATATATTTATAAATGACATAGGGGCAACAATTTGCAGCAGGAGGGAAGGAGCGGGTACTAAAAGAGCTTGACAGGCAGGGCGGGAGGTGAGAAGAGCTGCTGGTGAGGGAGGCACGTAAACTAACCAGTGTCAGGGTTCAGCAGCCATGATAAACCGTGGTTAGTTTACAGGGAGCGGCCAGAACCAGGCAGGATCAACCAGGTATTTCAGGTGATACAAGGGGCCAAAGCACTGTGCTTTATAGCAAGCTTAAAAGGGAACAGGATCCATAATGTTTTTATTTTTTTTGGAGTAACAAACACTTTAATACAGGAGAGAATTTTGCTAGTTTTGGAAACTGCAGCTTGGCATTGCATGCTAATGAGTGTATGATTTACCAGAACACCCAGATCCTTCTCCACCATTGATTCCCCCAGTTGTACTCCACCCTAATATGTATGATGCATGCATATTTTATCCCTCTAGTGCATAACGTTACATTTATCAGCATTAAACCTAATTTACCACATCGTTCCCCAATGAAACTGCATTGAGGTCCGCTTGTAAATTGGAGACATCCTGTAAGGACGTTATTCCACTCCATAGCTTGGTGTCGTCTGCAAAGTCTAAAATAGTACTTTTAATCCCAGACACAATATCATTTATAAAGATATAAAAAAAATAAGGGTCCCACCACTGATAACCTTAGATCATACAGAGTAAGAGTCATTAATCCCTACTTTCTGAATGCTGTCTTTTAGCCAGTTTTCTATCCATTTACACAGATTTTTTTCAAACCTGTAAATTTTACCTCCTACATTAGCAAAGTGTACAGGCTTGGGGAAAATCAGGGTATCCTTCTCCAATATTCATATTTAAAATTTATTAAATTGAGAGACTCTTCATCATTTTTTTTTTCTCTCCTTTTTTTTTTTTTTTTATATGCCATTAAGGGAACACTTGCTGTGTGTGAAAGACCTGTCCACAAAACCATTAGGCTTGTTTGAAGTCTTTGCAGGAGACAAGTGGCAGCATCCCCAAAAAATAAGACACAACTAGCATTGTTTTTAAAGTGCTGTTCTTGCCCCAAATTTAAAGTGACCAGCTCTTCAGATTAGGGTATCCCTCTTTCTTTTTAATAACTTTCTTTTTTGGGATGCTTTGAAATTTCCACGTAGTGTTGTGCCATCTTGTGGCCATACTATAGTATTACACTAATCTGCATCCCTCTGCGTTTTAGACAGGTACAGTACCCAGCCCCACTGCTGGCAAGCTGGACTGGGCTGAGCGCTGTACTGAGTGGTAATCTCATTTAGGGCTCTGTGCTTTCAGAAACTAATGTCCCAAACGCAGCTCTACTAAACACTTGAGTATCACTTGGTACGGCAGTAAACCCCCCCTCCCCCCCCCCCCAGCCAGCTGCAGCCTACAATTGATGACTGCCCACAAGCAGTGGGGCTGGATGCTGCACCTGTTCCTCCCCGGGCACACACTAAACTGCCAGGAAAGATGCACAGCAGCTACCCAGGAGGGCCCAATGATCAGGAAAAATTACAAACCAGCTGCACAAGGAATGAAGGAGATTTGTATATGTTCTGTAGTCTGTTACTGTGACTAAAAGGAATGAAGGTTGTCAGTTTAGAGAAATCTGAATGGAAATAAAAGGAAGTTATGGGGGGGTTCTGAAGACAACAATCATCCATACTCTCCTCTCTGCTGCAGAATCGGTGTTATGCTGCAGCTGTGGCCCCACTGGTTTAAAGACTGAAAACTGAGGATTCACATGCCTGCTGATCGCTCAGTTCTCTTTCAGCATGTGAGGGGTGACACTCGGTCACAGTTCTCCACTCTGCCCTTTCAGCGCTTACTGGAGCATCGGGTTGGAGAGGGGAGCCAGCTGCCAATCAAGTAGCTGGGTTTATCCCAAAAATATGGTTGGGATTAGGGCTGAAACAACTAATCGATTATGAAATTAATCGATTTATGAAAATTGTAATCGATTGATCGGCCAGTAACATAATGGGGTTAAAAAAATGAAAATTAGCCCTTTATAGTACAAAAAAGCAAATCGCTACTGTAAGTATTACTTTCACTGTCCCACAGTAAAAAAATGAACTCCTTACAGTAGCAATTATTTGCTCTTTTTGTACTTATTTTTGTTTTTTTAACCCTCATTATGTTACTAAACATCTCAGGCCGGGGTCTGCTTTTTGCAGAAACTC
Organism: Rana temporaria; assembly: GCF_905171775.1. NCBI lineage: Eukaryota > Metazoa > Chordata > Amphibia > Anura > Ranidae > Rana > Rana temporaria. The sequence goes on from NC_053495.1 coordinate 18,411,205, forward strand.
ACTACAGTTCATTTACATGTTTTCCTATGGGACACGTTCACATCCATGATTTTTATTTTTTTTTTCAGCTGCTGCGTATTTGGAAAGGCCGAGGACTTTTTTTTAACGCAAAACGGTGCTATTTTTTTTTTTTTTTTTTTGGTTCAATATACTTCAATGGAGAAGCTGCAGAAAAGCATGTAATGTGTTTTTGCGGGAATTTGTGTTTTGTAATCTGCCCAACAACAAATTGGCTATTTTTTCGATTAATCGAAACAATAATCGGCCAACTAATCGATTATGAAAATAGTCGTTAGTTGCAGCCCTAGTTTGGATCCTTCCAAGCAGCTCTGTGACTTCAACTGACAGCAGGTTTTAGGTCCCTTTCACATTTGTGCAACCGCGTGATTTATTTTTATTTATTTTTTAACCGCAATTTTACCTCAACCTTGATGCCTGTGTAATGTGGAGGTGTACGACTTGTCATGCGACTTTGATGTTGCTCAGGTGTGAAAGGGGCCTTAGGTGATTTCTGGGTAACAAGCGAGCACAAGTATGTGCATTGCTGTCATCCACAACAAAAGTATAACCAAACTTCTCTTTTTAAAATGTTTTTTTTTTTTTTCTCTTCAGTTACAAAATAGATTCTTATGTTTATTGATGTTTTATCTCTGACACTCTCTTCTCCCCTCACAGCGATGACCTTTTTTCCTTGTCATATTGCCCTGGAAAAACACTTGTGGTTGGGGCCTCCTACGTGGCGTTGGAATGTGCCGGTTTTTTGGCTGGTATAGGTCTCGATGTAACTGTCATGGTGCGATCCATATTCCTCCGTGGCTTTGACCAGGAAATGGCAGAGAAAGCCGGCACCCACATGGAAACGCATGGAGTGAAGTTCCTCAAGAAATTTGTACCAACTGCTGTAAGAAATTTTTACTGTCATTTACAGACTGCTACAATTCTCTGCTGTGTGACTGTAAACCATTCCTTGTGTTTTTCACTCTTGAAATTAAATAATTCCTTCTTTTTTAAGTCAAAGCCCAATTCCAGACAAAGTGTTTTTATCCTAAAGGGGCTCTGTTGCAAATGCAAAATCCACCCTTGGTCGCATCTCATGTGCTCCTTCTGCGTTTTTTGCTGCTGATAAATGATTGGTCATTTAGTGTATGGGGGAGCATGTGACGACCTATGATTCAGTGCTCAGGTCTAGCAGTGAATTGCCATGTCTGAGAACAGATGCATCATGGGAAGAGGGTATGTCACCATTACTGCAGTTTGCCAAGTCTTTAATTGGGGGTTTTGAATGACCACAAGGGGAAAACATTAGAGAAAAGCATTGAACTGTATGCTGTCTCAAAACGTTGTGACTGTTCAATTCTTCACTGCTGCATAATATTGTTTTGGATTCTGTGGGGTCTATTTACTTAAGGTAAATGGACTGTGTACATTGCAGTTGCACTCTGCTCCAGAGCTTAGTAAATTAAGTGAAGCTTTATTCTTCATGTGATTGGGTATTCTTTGCAAGGATATAAAAAATAAAAAAAATTCTTGTACAGAACTGGACAATGGAAGTCAGCAGAGTTTCTTCATTTACTAAACTCGTCAGCAAATGCACTTGCAGAGTGCAACTGAAAATTGCAGTCTACTTGCCTTTAGTAAATGGACCACTTTGATTCTATACTTATTAAGGAGTGGTGACATTCAGCATGCCTGCCCTAGAGATAAAAGAAGGCCACTCTGTATTCTGTATTGCTCTTTTAAAGTGGAACTTCATGATTTATGGCACATTCACAAATGCACCCAACATGCATTCTATACATCAACCCCAGTTCCTGGCGATTAGTTGCAGAAGGCAGCCCCACTGAAATCGGTGAGAGGCTTCCCGATTGCGCAGGACCAGTAGCTTGTAATCGCTCATGCATCAGTCCATTGGGAGCGAACAGCCCTAGATAATGGATGACGCCAGTGTTGCTTTGTCTGAACAGACTGCCAGTACTGGAGCAAGCAGGTAGTGGGGGTCTCTGGAGGGTGTAGAACTTGACAGGGTTTATTTTTTATTTATTTTTTCCAATTGAAACAAATGAGTGGAGTTCTACTTCGAATAGTGTGTCATTTTAGGATGGACTGTTGCCTTTTTCTGTGGTTTATTAAGCTAACTGATAACACCCCCCCACACACAGATTGAAGAGCTGGAGCCCGGTACTCCAGGAAGGATCAGAGTCGTTGCCAAGTCCACTGAAAGCGATCAAGTCATCGAAGAGGAATATAATACTGTAAGTGATCTTTTGACTGTCACAAGTCTGTGCTCCAGACATTGTTTCTCTCTTTGTTTACGCTCTATGCATAATACATTTTGTTCTTGCAGGTACTGATTGCTGTAGGCAGAGACTCCTGCACCAAAAATATCGGCTTAGAGAAAATTGGTGTTAAAATAAATGAAAGGTAGGTCTTCTCGATTTTAAAGGTTGCCAAACAAAAAATAAATAAAAATCCAACTTCCTGCGCTCAGATATGGTGCTTGAAATTTGGATGTTGTGGAGTTCTGTACTTGGAAAATTGTGATGAGCATGACCTTTGTATTGGTTTGTGTACGATAACCTATTTATTTTAACATTCGTTCCTCCCCTGCGATGCATGACCCTGGAAGTGATTAGGAATTTTGTCTCCCCTGTTTTCGTTTTTTTACTGGCCTTTGCCAGGCAATCATCTGATCAAACTCATCTGTTTAAAAGGTTTGGGGCAGAGGAGGAATTGGGGGGGTCTTGTACACTCCTTGTCACTGCCCAAGCTATCACAAGAGGTGTTAATGCTTTGTGATGGCTATAAAGGGGGGGGGGAAGCCCTGTTTGATGCAAGGGACGCACCTTCTTCACAGCACACAGGAACAATGCAGCGTTGAGTATATGACTCGTGGGGTGTGTGTTCAAGCTCCCCTCCCCCGCCACCTTTTTAATCTCGGTGTCGAAATGACTTAAAAATGACACTCGGTGCTTTGGATTAGAGGCAGGATTACAACCAATTTAACAAAAAAAAAAACTGTTGCTTTAGTTGAAACGCTTAAGGTTTTCTAACTGAACTTTTGCTGTTTTCTCCAGATGGCAAATGACTGAGTTAAAGGGGTTGTAAACCCGTGTGTGTGTGTGTGTGTGTGTGTGTGTGTGTGTGTGTGTGTGTGTGTGTGTTTTAAAAAAAAAAAAAAAAGGAATAACTTGCCTATACTTACCTGCCCTGTGCAATCGTTTTGCACAGAACAGCCCTGGCCCTCCTCTTCTGGGGTGCCCCACTGATGCTCCACACCCCTCTTCATTGGGTGCCCCCACAGAAAGCTGCTTTCCCTGGGGACACTGTGCATGCTTGCTCCCGAGTCCCGCTGCTGCGTCCAACACAAACAGCAGGACTCAGCCCCACTCCCATGTTACTGAATTTGATTGATAGCCGCTGGAGCCAATGGATCCTGCCATCTGTCCAATTTAGGATAGAGACAGTGACTGGAGCCTCTGCGCTCGTGCACATCGCTGGATGGGATTGAGGCTTTACAGCCATTTAAGGCCTGGTTCACACTGCTGCGAATTCTATTGCGAATTTGATCCGTTGCGATTACTCAAATTCGCAAGTCATTTTACTAACAGTTTTCCATGAGTGCCGTTCACATCAATGTGATGCGAATCTAAGCTGCGTTAAAGGGTCCTGTGCGAGTTTGATCCGCGTGCGATGCAAATTCAGCTCTATAGACTGGCATTCCCTGGAATCGCGGCAAAATCTCGGTGAAATCGCACGATTTTGAAGACGCAGCAGTGTGAACCGGGCCTAAAGCAGAGATTATTTGCAGACCCGTCTTCCCCCAATTTGTATCCAGTACCCTGTGACTTGTATATGGTGCTTTCATTATGTATGTAGATAAAGCTTGTTCTACAGTCAGGTCACATCAGAACAAATAATCATAAGGTCTCTGGTACTGTCATCTGTACACACTTGCTAGAAGTAGGACACCCACACATGAATTGTGTGTGTGTGTGTGTGTGTGTGTGTGTGTGTGTGTGTGTGTGTGTGTGTGTGTGTGTGTTTCCTTTTTCATGAGTAATAGTCTTGCAAAATTACTTCACAAAATGACTTCACTAATTCCACACATGTGGTTCTTTTCCTAAGAAATGGCAAGATTCCAGTGAATGACGAAGAACAGACCAACGTGCCTTACGTGTATGCCATTGGAGATATCCTGGAGGGAAAGTGGGAGTTGACGCCGGTGGCAATCCAAGCAGGGCGTTATCTTGCCAGGAGATTGTATGGAGACTCCAATGTAAAGGTGTGAATGCAGCGCTATATTACACACGGCGATCCCTGAGATAAAAGCTGCACTGTCGTTTTATACATGGAGATTCAGACTACAAATTGCAGTTTTTGACACTCTTTAAATTGCACTGAAATCAGATTTTAAATCAAAGCATGAGCCCTGGGCTTCTAGCTCCGGCTGTTAGTATTGTTTTCAGATATTGCTGTGGATTAAGCAGTCCACCCCACACTCTTCTAAGTCTGTAATCTGCAGGCTGGAAATGTTGTCTATAGACTATTTGCTGTCTCTTTTCAGGTGTAAGGCTGCTTTTAGTATTTATTTGAATCTGGTGACCACAACCAGCAGAAAGGAAGTTTCAGATTGAGAAAGCAAACTTTCCCACTGAACATGTGAGGCGCTATGAGAAATCTGACTCAGTAGAGAACTCGGATTAAAGTGCATGAAGTAGTGTTTGGGTAACATTTAGTAGTTTGGTTATTTTGTTTCCTGGAATCAATTTAAGTAATGGACCGTCTCGTTTTTAAACAGTAATTCCAGGTGTGGGTGTGTTGTGCGTAATTTAGGTATGCACTGATTTATTATCAGAAATACGGTTATCGGGGGTTCTGCTGATAAAAAAAAAAAAAAAGTGGCAAAAAACGCACATGATTTTGCTGCAGTTTTTATAGATCATGTAGCACACTTGCATTTTTGATGCCCTTTTAAATTTTTCAATGCTTTTCAATGGGGAGTTAAAAACCCTGCGCCAAAAAACGCAGCAAGCAGGATTTTTAACACCGCAATGGAAGTGCAACGAACCAGTTGGAAGACATAGGCCCAGATTCTCGTAGGAGTTACGCCGGCCAAACTCCTACGAGTGTGAGGCGTCGTATCTATGCGCCTGATTCTTAGAATCAGTTGCGCGTAGATTTGTCTTGGATCCGACATGTGTAAGACACTTACGCTGTTGTATCTAAGTTGCATATTTACGCTGGCCGCTAGGTGGCGCTTCCGTCGATTTACGCGTCGAATATGGTAATGAGCTAGATACGCCGATTCTCAAACGTACGTGCGCACGGGGCGCATTTTTTTTTTTTTTACGTCAACGTAAGGCTTTTTCCGGCGTAAAGTTACCCCTGCTCTATGAGGCATACCAATGTTAGGTATGGATGTCGGAACAGCGTCAAATTTTTCACGTTTTACGTCATTTGCGTAAGTCGTCCTTGAATGGGGCTGGACGTAACTTACGTTCACGTCGACTAAGCATTGAGCGGGTGCAATTTAATTTGAAAATTCGATGTGATACTGAGCATGTGCGCGCATGCGCCGTTCAATAAAAGCGTCATTTACGTGGGGTCACAAAACATTTACATACAACGCCCCCTACTAGCCTAGTTTGAATTGGGCGTGCTTACGCCGTAAAAGATGCACTACGCCGCCGTAACTTAGAGCGGAAGATGTTTCTGAATACGGGACCTGCCGCTCTAAGTTACGGCGGCGTAGTGTATCTGAGATACGCCCACCTAAAGATGAGCGCTTTTTTGAGAATCTGGGCCTCAGACTTTAAAGCGGAGTTCCACCCAAAAGTGGAACTTCCACTCATTTGTCTCCTCCGCTCGGCTTTTTCCTCCTCCCTCTTTCGCCAGGCCAGTAGGAGAGAGGTGCGAAGCCTTCGGCATGCGCAGTAGGGTTTCCAATGTGAAGCTGTAAGGCTACATTACCGGGTTCCCTTACTTGCAATGGCGGGGGCAGCACCCGACAGCTGATGGAAATGTCGGCTGTGGCGCCGGACTCCAGGAGAGGTAAGTGTCCTATTAAAAGTTAGCAGCTGCAGTATGTGCAGAAAAAAAAGTGCTTCAAAAACTGTGCAGCTGATCAAGTGCTGATGGCTGAAAATTCATATTCATGATATTTATTAAAAAGTCAAATATACTATAAAGTCTATCTCAAACATTTTTTTTTTTTTTTGTTTTTTTAATCAGAGCACCACTATACATAATTACAATGGGTCAGCTTGGACCAAAGTAACTATATTTACCATAATGACTGTTTGCCCCTGGAAAGTGGAAATCGCTTAAGTAGACACCAATACTCCAGTGATCTCCAATTGCTTCTGGGCCACCAGCCAATCGGCTGCATCACAGTTTACTGAACACAGGAGTTTGGTCACTCGGAAAATGTGCCATTCAGAGAATGCTTTGCGTTTTCCAAGTAATTTTAAAGTGTTCTCTGATTTTAATGGGGTGGAGAAGCGGGGGTGGTGACATTACGCTCTCCACATCGTGCATTCATCAAACTTTTTTTGCTTTGCAATTTCTAAATGGTGCCACAATGCAGGAGGTCAGCCACTTGTCGTGGGAGGAAGCGGAGATCCCTGGAATAGCAGTGTCTACTTCTGTGACTTCCAGGGGCATCAGCCTCTTATATAGTATATGTTTCTGCATTGGTCAAAGCTGGACCAATATGTATAACATGACGCCTGAAATTCTTTAGTGTTTTGCTGAAGTCTGTCTCCAAGTCAATATAGCAATCAGCATAGCATAAGGAAAGTACATTGCATGTTCAGTAATATTGGCCATTTATTTTCCTTATCCATATTGCCTGTTCCTGCCGCTTCCCACGTGTTTCCCTAGACTTCCAACAGAGGGCCTAAAATGTTTGCTGGATGTTGCTGAAAATACTGCGCCTAGTGAAATTCCAACAATGCCCAGTGCTGGTTGGCAATGAATGGCAATAGCCTCACTATTGATGGTCACGGGAGGAAAGGGCTTCCTGCCATGTGCATTTAGTCCCTGCCCATCAATCAGAGAGGGTATAATGAGTCTCGTCGGTCATGTAGCAATGCTTTATCTCAATGAATTATGTGGTTTGCAGTATAAAGCAATGCTGTTTGCTCTAATTTTTTTTTTTTTTTTTTTCTGACAGTGTGATTACATTAATGTACCAACCACAGTGTTTACTCCAATGGAGTATGGCTGCTGCGGATATTCAGAGGAGAAAGCCATTGAGGTCTTTGGAGAAGAAAATCTGGAGGTAAGCCGGAGTTCCCAGTGCAAACCTTGTCTGCTCACAATTTGTGTTTGTTTTTATTTTATTTCAAGATTTAAACTGACTTTTTAAATTGTGTGTGTGTGTGTGTGTGTGTGTGTGTGTGTGTGTGTTCAAATCTCTCACTGTATCTGGCCCGGAATAAAACCTGAGAATTTTAGCAACCCCAAGAGCCCTCCAGATGTTGGATTTCAGTCATTAGTGATCACTAAGCTGGCCCATATTAAAGTGGTTGTAAAGGCAGAAGCTTTTTTTTTTTATCTTGACCTCCTCTGCCAAATGTGACACCAGAGGAGAGGAGGAACACGATAAGCAGAAGTTCCATTTCTGGGTGGAAGTATGCTTTAAGACACAAAAACCTTCTGTGTGTAGCGGTCCCCCAGCACCCCCCCCCCCCCCAATTACCTACTTGAGCTCCTTCTCTCTCCAGCGATGTCCATGATCCCCCTCAGCCATCCAGTACACTCCTCCTGATTGGCTGAGACAGAGCAGTGTCGCTATTGGCTCCCGCGGCTGTCAATCAGTCAGTGAGCCCATCAGGGAAGAGGGGATGGGGCCAGGTCGGGGGTCAGTGTCTGAATGGATACACGGAGCTCTGACTTGGCTTGGTTGACCCCTGTAGCAAGCTGCTGGCTGAGGGGTACTCCAAGGAGGGAAGAGCTAGGAGCAGCAAAGAGGGACCCAAGAAGAGGAGGATCTGGACTGCCCTGTGCAAAATTGACTGCACAAAGGGCATGTTTAAAAAAAAAAAAAAAAACTTTACAAGCACTTTAACTTCTAATTCCCTCCCTGAGAGATTTGGCCACGTTGATGATGGCTGAAGGGGGATAATTGGAAAAGCCTGGCTGATATATTCTTTTCGCAGAGGTCATGTGAAGGTACCTAGGTTTGTGGTCATGTGATTGGGCAATGAACCATTTTCTCCAGTATAGAGAAGGGTTTCATCTCGATTTTATGTTGGTCCTCCATAAACCTCCCACACTCTTCTTTGAGAGACTCTAGTTTGATCACTTATACTGCAAAGGTTATATTCATGAGAACCTTTTTATATTGTATAATTGCCTTTTTAAACTTCATGAGAAACTTTTGCATGGTATAATTACTTCAAACATCAAGATGCATGTGTTGATTGGAGGGGTTAATGGCACAAAGCAATGTTATATGAATTTATAGCAATTTTGTTTGTTTGGGATACACCTTTTTTAAATGCTTTACTCTGTAGATATTATTTAGCGGTCAGACCTGTTCTCTGTTTTTTTTTTTTGTTTTGTTTTTTGTTTTGTTTTTTGTGTGTTGACTATATATTCTATATTAATCCAAAGATGCATTTATTCTTTTTTTTGGAAAGCTTTTTTTTTTTTTTTTTTTCACAGTAACATCCATTTACCTTTTTTAGGTCTACCACACTTTGTTCTGGCCTCTGGAATGGACGGTCCCAGGACGGGATAATAATCAGTGCTATGCAAAGATCATCTGCAATAAAGAGGACTATGTAAGTAACAGCTTGGTTAAATAATCTTGCCATATGGTAATTTAATATCTATTTGACCCAAGAACAAAGATGTAATCTACACCGATCAGCCATAACTTTATGACCACCTGCCTAGTTTTGAATAGGTCCCCATTTTGCTGACCAAACAGTCCTGAGTCACTAGACTCCACTAGACCTCTGAAGACCTCTCGTGCTGTGGTATCTGTCACTGAGCTGTCATTAGCCGATTCTTTAAAGGGGTTGTAAAGGTTTGTTTTTTATTTTCTAAATAGGTTCCTTTAAAGCGGAGTTCCACCCAAAAGTGGAACTTCCGCCTAATCCACTCCTCGCCCCCTTACATGTCACATTTGGCATGTCATTTTTTTTTTGGGGGGGGGGGAAGTGGGGGCTTCAGGAGGAGTGGGACTTCCTCCTTCCGCCAAGGGGCTGCAGAGGCAAATAGTCATATCGCCTTTTGGCAGCCCCTCCCTGTAGGTGATTGTCTGGGACACGTGACAGGTCCCAGGCGATCGCCTGTCCAATCGGATGGCGCGGCTCGCGCATGCGCAGTGGGTGCCCGGCCGTGAAGCCAAAAGCTGTCACAGCCGGGTGCCCACACTTAGAATGAAGACGCTGGCTGGAGAGGAGCCCCGGCCGGCGCGTCGCTGGAACGTGGAGCAGGTATGTTTGTTTATTAAAAGCCAGCAGCTACACTTTTTGTAGCTGCTGACTTTTAATAAACATTAAAAATGCCTGGAACACCCCTTTTTTAAGCTAGTGCATTGTTGGTTCACTTACCTTTTCCTTCGATTTCCCTTCTAAATGTTTTTTTTTTTTCTTTGTTTGAATTTCTCACTTCCTGTTCCTCCTCAGTAAGCTGTTCTGGCTGACTAACCCCCCACCCAGAAAGGCTCGGATGATGGTGGCAAGTTTACTGAGGAGAAACAGGAAGTGAGAAATTCAAAGGAAAAAAAAACCTTTAGAAGGGAAATGGAAGGAAAAGGTAAGTGAACCAACAATGCACTAGCTTTAAAGGAACCAATTTAGAAAATGAAAACGAACCTTTACTACCCCTTAACTCCTGTAAGTTGGGAGTTTTCCAGCACATCCCACAGATGCTCAATTTGGCTTGAGATCCTCAGAATTTGGAAGTCAGCATGTCGCACTCGTGTACCACAAACCATCCTTGAACTATTTTTGCATTATCCTCCTGGAAGAGGCCTCTGCCATCAGGGAATATTGTTTCCATGAAGGGGTGGACTTGGTCAGCAACAATGTTTAGGTAGTTGATACGTGTCAAGTATCATCCATGTGAACGGCAGGACCCAAGGTATCGCAGCAGTTTATTGTCCAAACATCACACTGCCTTCACCTTCCCATACTGCATCATGGTGCCATCTCTTCAGCGGGTAAATGACACCAAACCGGCCATCCATATAACGTGCTTCATCAGACAGGCCACCTTCTTCCAGTCCTCTGTGGTCCAGTTCACGTGCCTATTGTAGGCACTTTAGGCTGTGAACATGGGTCAGTTTAGGCACCCAGTCTGTGGCTACACAGCCCCGGACACCGCAAACTGTAATTTCAGTTTTTCTGCTTTCAAAGAGGGAAGAAAAGAAGGCGCACCAGCCTAGTGTGTTACCGTTATAACAATTTAATAGAATAAAAATGTGATAAACTACTCACAAAGAAAGCGGCATAATAGGCTTATCAACAACGCTGTAGTAGATACCCCTCGAACCACACTCCAAATGGGGGGATAAAGGTGTGTCCCTGCCGGCTGACGCGTTTCGAGGCTCAAAGGACCTCTTCATCAGAGCTGCTGGGCTCTGATGAAGAGGTCCTTTGAGCCTCGAAACGCGTCAGCCAGCAGTGACACACCTCCTATTAAAAGCCAGCAGCGCAGTATGTTTTGCTGCTGGCTTTTAATTTTTGCAGGGGTGGACAGACCTCTGCTTTAAAGTGATTGAGTGTAAAGCTTCCTTTTTGTTTTGCAAAAAAAATTGTTTTGCACAGAGTGAGCCCGATCCTCGTTTTCTGGTGTCACCCTTCTGTGCTCCTCCTCTTTTCGGGTACCCCCTCGGGAAAGACGCTTTTCCATGGCGGCACTCGTACGGGTGCGCTACTGAGTCCTCCTGCTGTGTCCATTGACACAGACAGCAGGGCTCGGCCTGGCTCCCGTATCGCTGGATTTGATTGACAGCAGTGGGAGCCAATGGCTCCTGCTATCAAGCTATACAAAGAGGACCCAATACAGTGGCTGGAGCTGCTGTGCTCATCCCTGTTGCTTGAATGCTCAGGTAAGAAAAGGGGGGGGGGGGGTGCTGCAGTGAATAACCATGAAGGTTTACAACCCCTTTCTTTAAGTTGTCACAGTGAGAAAGTTATTCATAAATGACTTGTGTTCTATTTTTTAGCAGGAAGTGAAACTTTTTGGGACAGTTGTGGTCTAATATGTATATATGAATATCAAAATGATCAAATATGTACTTCTTTTTTTTTGGTGATGCCAAGAAGCATTTATTTTTTTCCCAGAAGCAGCAAGATTTGGCCAATGACTAACGTTTTCATTCTTCCTTAGGAGCGTGTTGTTGGATTCCATGTCTTGGGTCCGAACGCTGGAGAGATCACTCAGGGATATGCGGCCGCCATGAAATGCGGACTCACTAAAGAGAAGCTGGACGAGACCATCGGCATCCATCCAACGTGTGCAGAGGTGAGTGGCCCCAGGCCGTTCTGTTATCAGTTTCACATCGATGTAAAAACTGACTTGCTAGAAAGGTTTATTGTGTGGTGGTTAAAAAAAAAAATTCTCTGCATCGAGACATTCCAAGCTTCCTTGTAAAAACATATGCTGTAAATTGTCAGATAAAATTATTAGCAGATGCAGCGCAATTTTCAGCAATGGCAGTATGATGCTTTTCCACGGCTGAAGCATAACCACCTGTAACACGTAAAAAGGCAACAAAACGGCACATTTATTACCCAGCTGGGCAAAAGATTTCCCTTGCTTGCCTGGCACAAAAAAAAAAAGATTGGCTCCGCTACACATGTGAATGTCATTGACTTAATCGTTAGAACTTGTTAAAGATGGCGTGCTTGTGTAAAAATCCAAAGGCAACTATTTAACTGCGCTCCAAAGAAAAGGCCAAAGGCTGGTAAATTTATTCCCCACAGGACAGTCCCAACCGAAAACTTTTCCACTGACTCGTTTCACCCACAAGGCTTAAAGCGGAGTTCCGGCCACAATTTCACTTTTTAAATATAAATACCCCTGTAATACACAAGCTTAATGTATTCTAGTAAAGTTAGTCTGTAAACTAAGGTCCGTTTTGTTAGGTTGTTACAGCATTTAGACATTTATAAAATAGAAATTGACTGGGGCCATCTTAAGTGTGGGCATCATGAAGCCAGACTGTATGACTTCCTGGATTTCAGCCTTGCAGATCTCGCACATGCTCAGTGTTGCACAAGCAGTGTCAGATCAGGTTTCAGCACCTGTGCTGTCCAAGTCACATGATTCTTTGAGACTGGGGAGTGCACAGACTCCTGGAAAGTTACACCCACTACATTCCCAGGAGTCTGTGCGGTGTAGGTTAGGAAGCTTAAGCACCTAGGTGCAGGAAGTGGGAAGATTAACTATTCTGCCTAGCAACAACACTTTGAAGGCATCTAAAAAAAAAAAATGTTTTTCGTAAAGGACTAATGAATTTTTTTTTAAAACTACTGATGTAATGTTATATTTATGGGTGGAACTCCACTTTAAATTTTCTTAAAAGTTTGCGGTCTTCAGTAGTCCCATGACAGAGTCGCCGATTCTGCTTTTCCGGAAACCGGAGACCTCTATGATTAAAGGAAAAGTTCACCTTTTGTAACGTGTTGCGCCCATATTATTTAGGGTGCAACATGTTACACATCCACAACTCTGCCTACACTGTTGCCTTTCATTCACAGGGCTCTATGATTTGAGGTCTGCCACCTCAGACGGGCTTGTAGTTCTCAATGGACTGTGAGCGTGCGTTTTAGTGCGCTTGTAGTCCATTCACTCATCGGCTTTCGAACAGCCCATACAGTGGAGCAGCCTAAGGTCCCTACCTCGCATACATACAATATGCTGGACCCAGTTTAAGCAGGAGACAGTCAACCGTGTGTGTGTGTGTGTGTTGTGTGTTTGTTTTTTGTGGGAGGAAACCAATGTACCCAGAGTAAACCACACCAGTACAGGGAAAACATGCAAACTCCATGCAAATTAATGTTCTGGTCTGGATTTGTTGTCAGTGTTGCAGGGAAGTACTAACCTCCAGGCCACTGTGCTGCCTGATTTGGAGAAATGCTTGTGTGATGTTGATTATAGTATTTGGCGGCGTTTAAGATGGCTGGGCATATAAGACGACCCCCTAATTGTAAATTTGGAATGTTGGTTTTGTGATATACGCGCTGTATAAGATGGCCCCCTTCCGACCAGCCTGCTGAATGTGTCTTGCAGTATACATACAGTATACCACGCTGAGCCAATCACGGCAAGCGATGCATTCTATTAATGAATAACAAGCCTACTCGGATTGGCAGAGGCTGTGACATTAGCCCGCGCCTCTGACTCTCAAAGCCAATCCGAGCAGGCTACTGTATATAGCCTGCTCGGATTGGCAGAGGTTGTTCCTTCAATCTTGAGCAGTCTCTGTATTCATTAATGGAATACATTGCTCGCTGGGATTGGCTCAGCGGTGTGTACTGTATGTATACAGTATTACTGCACATTCGCGTAGCATCCAGAAGGCCGACATTCAGCACCCGGCGTATAAAACGACCCCCGCTTTTTGGATTTTTTTTTTTTTTTGTGTGTGTGTGTAAAAGGTCGTCTTATACGCCGGAAAATACGGTAACTGGTGCAGTTATTAAAACTGACATGAAATGAAACGATTTAATCTTTATTTTTTCCTCTTCTCGTACCAGATATTTACCACTATGGACGTCACAAAAGCCTCAGGTGGTGACATCGCGCAAAAGGGTTGCTGAGGTTAAATCCTGCTGTTGACGCCACCCATGAACGATCTTCCGGTTGTGAGGCCGGTTCGGCTAAATAGACTCCAGTAGAAGACTGTTGAGGCCACTTTGAACCAACATGCAGTGCAGCCTCCAGGAGGAGTCGGTGAAGCTCGGTGACCACTCACAGGAGGATTCTCGTGGGCGTTCGGTGTGACAGCAGGGTTCCTGAAACTTCTGGATCTGTTTTGGAGCAGCATTTATTTTATTTTCTTCCAGGAATGCTGATTATGAAGTCATTGCTTGTCACCTCATCGAGGAGAGCTCTGACAGATGTCCAAATATCTTCCAGATCATCTCAACTTTCTAGCTTGGATTTATTGTTTTCAATATGCACTCTACCCTTTCTTGTGTTCTCGTATCTCCATGGACAATCCTATCTCCATGGACAATCCTATCTCAATCATCACAGTTGTTACCAGTGTGATGCACGCCGTATTATTATATTCGGTTTTTTCCTTGCCCTGTTGGCGGTTATTCCAATATGGCCGCCTCCAGTGATGTTGTTTTAAAGAGCTGCCTATTTTTAGGTATAAGCTTGCAGTCATCGCAAGCTTTGTATGCATTTTGCACCTTTGGGCTCTTTGTTTTTTACACAGCCAGGGTGTTCCAAAATTACTGAACCAACTGACATTATTGGCATCTGGTTTTGGAATAAGATCGTCTTCATTTATTATGTTGGTGAAAAGAAAATAAAGTCACTCAAACTCAAGTCCTTTTTCATTGCTAGCTGAAAAACACAGATCTACCTGAAAACCTGTAAAAAGGAGCATAAAATCTGTATAACTTTGTGAATGTTTTTGGGGATAAAAAAAATCCAATAAATTGCAAGTTTACCATTTGAACAATTGCCAATGGGTTGTGTCAGTTTCCTGCTTTGCTTCAAAGCCTTTGTGTGGTCGGTAAGAGTTACCAGAGTGTGATCGTGGAAAATTTATGTGTAGGATTTGTCTTTTTAAGTGGCTCTTCACTGCATGTGAGCACCGCCAACAAACACCATTTACCTAATTTTTAACACCTTGCCGACCAGCCGCCACAGTATTACTGCGGCAGGTTGGCACGGCTGCGCGAATCGCAGTCATTGTAAATCCGCTGCTTCAGCTGCACGCACGGTTGGCAGCCACGATGTCAGCCAGCCACTCGCGATCGCTCGTCAGAGAGCCAGGAAGGAGATATGTCAATGAAAACAAACAGATCCCCGTTCTGACAGGGGAGGAGAGAGATTGCTGTTTTTAGTGATCAGGAACAGCGATCTCTCTATTCTGTCAGTATACTGCCCCCACAGTTAGAAACACCTCCCTAGGGAACACTTAACCCTTGATCGCCCTCTAGTGACCCTTTCCCTGCCAGTGACATTTTATACAGTAATCGGTGGCTATTTTTAGCTCTGATTGCTATATTTGTCACTGGTACCAAAAGTGTCAAAAGCATCTGATCTGTTGCAGTCCTGCTAAAAATCGCAGAACTACCATTACTAGTAAAAAAAAAAAATGGCATAAATCCCCTTTTCTGTAGAAGCTATAACTTTTGCACAATCCAATCGATATACGCTTTATTGCGAGATATTTTTGGTAAGAAAAAAATAAAATGTAGAATTCATATTGGCCTAAACTGATAAAGATTTTTATTTTTGGATATTATAGCAAAAAAACGAAATTGTCGCTTTTTTTTATTTTTTTTTTTTTGTTTTATAGCACTAAAAAGGAAAAAACGGAGAGGTTCTAAAATACCACAAAAAGGAAGCTCTATTTGGGGGAGGGAGGGGAGTACATTTTTATTCGGGTACAGTTTCGCACGACTGCGCAATTGTCGGTTAAAGCGACTCAATGCCGTATCGCCAAAAATGGCCCATTCATTAAGGGGGAAAATCCTTCCGGTCCTTAAGTGGTTTATATTCAAAGCAAACTCAATGACGCCCCCCCCCCCCCTTATTTCTGCCCGCGGCCATCTTGAGTAAGGGCAGATGATTCATGTAGCACTTGCTTCCTGAAATCCATCTTCCCTAATCTCTGGCATGCCAGGACAAACAATCCTTCCCTTCTGAAGACTCCTCGGATGTATCACATAATTTGCCTAGTCAAGGAACAAGGAAGTAACTTAAGTAATGTGTAAAACATAGAAAAGTATACCATTTACATCTATTTACTAATGCTAGCACCATAAAGATTAAAAATCAATGTTTGGGAGAGTGAAGTTCCACTTTAATACCTACACAAAGTTCCAGGTATGAATATTTTTGCATAGTACATTATTCCAGCTTGGACCAATTTAATTATGTAAATTCCATAGCTGACCCGATGCCTGTGGAAGCTGGAAATTATTTTAGTAGGCTCAGGTACTGGAGTGGTAGCTGCTGGCCTACAGATCTTGTGCTGAGCAGTGGCCCTGCCCTACTAGGTGGGGCTCCCCCGAAGGGAGACCCCATGAGAGCAGGCGAATTAAGCCAGAAAGCCATGTCCACCTACTCCCAATCACTCGTAGTGTACATAAAGTGCACCAAACAAAGTGACAAACGGGGGTAAAATAAAAAAAAGTGGGGGAGAAGGAAGGTGGGAGAGTGAGTAGAAAGTGACCATTGTGCAATACGATGGCTGGCCCTCTGGCCAGGAAACAAAGATTCCTCTGGTCCCAGCCAAAAGGCTCGGCCCTAGTGTATGTGGAGATGTGACCAGGGTGCCACACTTGTAAGTGCCCTCTCGAAACACTTGTGCAAGGTATGGCACCCCTGGACTGCCACTCCAGGGGCACCATCTCCACAGGCTTTTCAACAGACCAGCAGCACCCATCCCAGCCAGGAAGGTAGGACAATGTGGTTTTGCAGCTCTTTAGTGCCATGGTTAGCATTGCTTCTGAGCATGCGTGTTAGTACTTTGGAATACACAACCATTTTAAAGCATGCCATCCCACATTTGTTGGTGGAAAATCCAACAACAATTGTCCGATGGAGCAGCCTGTGATCACAATTCCCGTCGGATTATCCGATCGTGTGTACGAGGCTTTAGAGGACGCTGCGAACTCCTTGAACTGTACAAAAAGGCAAAACTCATTTCCTGTGTGATCTCTAGGATGAACGTTCGCCTTGTTCAGCTCCTCCCCGCTCTTTGTGTAATCTGCTGAGAGTCATGAAATGTTCATACTGAGGGAGGATGGAGACATTGCTGACATGTCATTGACCCGGGTGACCTTTGCTGCTGATTGTGACCCGGCATCGTTCATACTCATCCAGGGAGAAGCCTTTTTATAGAAGATCGATGTCCAATCTGCAGTGTCATTGTGACACAGAAATATGCTTTATAGAAGTCATTATGGCCAAAGAAAAAAAAAAAAGTGTTGTGTCATGATGGATGAGGAAAACTGGAATTGTGAGGGACACAGATAAGAGAGAACTATTTTAAGATCAGGTTGTTTATGGCGAGTTTGGCTTTAAAATGTATACAGTACATGGTTTCACCAGGGATCTCCAAACTAAGGCCGAGACCCCCAGGGGTCTCGGCCGTAGTTTGGAGATCCCTGGTGAAACCATGTACTGTATACATTTTAAAGCCAAACTAGCTATAAACAACCTGATCTTAAAATCGTTTTCTCTCATCTTATACCATCCAGCCAGGGATTTCATTTACTTTAACCCGTTTCCCGACTAACTCACGCAGATATACTGCGGCAGAACGGCTTCCCTGGGTGAAATCCCGTACGGGTACGTCCTTATCTTTTTTGGCCACCAGAGGGCGTGCTCGATGCATTTGGCTGTCAGGCACGATCGCCGGTGGCCACGCGCAACCGCGTGCATGAGCGCCAGCACGGGGATTTTTTATTTTAATTGTCATACATACAGAGAAACAATTTCATTAATCCATCAATCATATGAATTCCAACGAATCCATTCAAAATCCAATTATCAGCATTACTCCTATCTTAATTACCGTATATACTCGAGTATAAGCCGACCCACCTAATTTTACCACAAAAAAACTGGGAAAACGTATTGACTCGAGTATAAGCCTAGGGTGTCCATATGCATGCCTCACTGTGTCCATGTGCATGCCTCACTGTGCCCATGACTAGAAGGGGTGACCAGCTTTGAAAAATCGGTGCTCCCCGGCTGTAGGTCTCCCAGACAACAAACTTTGCACACTTGTAGAAAATAAATGGGGCTACATGTGTGCCAAGTTCCGGGTCTAGAGGACCTACGACGGGCTGGTACTGGGTCTCCAAATTCACAGGAGAAATGACCGTTTAACATGTGAGTCTATGGAAGGGGTGCCCGGCTTTGAAAAATCGGTGCTCCCCAGCGATAGGTCCCCTGGACAACAAACTTTGCACATTTGTAGAGGAAGAGTGGGGCTATATGTGTGCCAAGTTCTGGGTCTAGGGGACCTACGACCGGCCAGTACCAGGTCCCCAAATCACTGGAGAAATTACCATTTAATATTGGAGTCTATGGAAGGGTTGCCCAGCTTTGAAAAATCGGTGCTCCCTGGCCGTAGGTCCCCCGGACAACAAACTTTGCACACTTGTAGAGGAGAAGTGGGGCTACATGTGTGCCAGGATCCGAGTCCAGGTTAACACTAGTGGGGCAAGAAAGGGGTTAATTATGTTCCCTGGGTGTGTTCTAACTGAAGGGGGGGTGGGATTGACTAGGGGAAATGACAGATGGGTGTTCATACATTGTATGAACAGTGAACAGTCATTTCTCCCCCTAACAGCTCCCGGTTCTCGCTCTGTAACGAGCGATCGCGGGTGCCCGGCGGTGATTGCGCCCGCCAGGCACGCGCATCGGTACCAGGGGGCGCGCCCCTAATGGCTGCAATGCGAAATGACGTATAGCTACGTGATTTTGCCGAGCCGACCTGCCAGCGGCTGGTCAGCTAGTGGTTAACGGGGGGGGGGGGGGGCGTGCATGCTCAGAAGCAAGTTATGAGAAGGGAAATTTGCATAATCAGCCCGAAGGGTGGCGCCATGCGAATGAAACTTCCCCTTTATAGTGCCGTTGTACGTCACTGCGCTTTGCTCAAGCATTTTTTTAAATCACGATCGTGTGTAGGCAAGGCAGGCTTGACAGGAATCACGTAGAGAAAAACGTCGATTTTTTTTCCATGACATGAATAACGGTCGTGTGTACGCGCCATTAGAATAAACAAGTGTTGCCGTTTGCATCCCTCAATGTGTATGAGAGGTGAGATGAGAGCCCCCCCCCGCCCCCCCGCCCTCATGCTGTCTTGGTAATAGCGGATCATAAGACGTGTTATATGTATACATTTCTGTCTGTGCGGGTTCTCTATGGAAAGGGAAACATCCCTGTACTAGATGATAATGAGGAGACAATGACTGGAGATGATCGGCCTCCCACACACAGGTGCACACAATGCACACAGCACTTTATATTATGACATGTTTCACAGCCACTTACTGTTGTTCTGCGAGTCTATGTGCCGCAATTACTGCACAAGAGCCGATCATTGGAGGATTGCTTGTAGTAAGTGGCGTTGGGTCCCTTTCACACAAGCTTTCCAAAGGCAGACCTGATCAGAAGCTCCATGCAAGTCTATAGATAGACCTCTCAGTCTGTTCCCGTCTAAGGCAATTAAACATGACAGATCAGAGGTAGGGCTGCCACTAGGGTTGTCCCGATACCAGTATCGGGACCGATACCGAGTATTTGCGGGAGTACTTTGTACTCCCGCAAATGCCCCCGATGCCTGAATAGAATACTTGCCCCCCCCGCCACCCCATACCGCAAAGCCGCCGCTGCCGCGTTAATCAGCGTGCGGGGAACATTACAGGCAGATTTCGTTTGAATAGCTGTATTTGCCGCCGCGCCGTGTATAGACACTCCACCTTGCTCGGGATTGGACAGATCCGTCCAATCCCGAGCAAGGGGGAGTGTCTATACACGGCGTGGCAAGGAATGGACAGCTATTCAAACGAAAGTTGCCTGTAATGTTCTCCGCACGCTGATTAATGCGGCAGCGGCGGCATCATCATCTACTAGGTATGGGGGACATGGCTGGATATATGTGGGGGGACATGGCTGGATATATGTGGGGGGACATGGCTGGATATATGTGGGGGGACATGGCTGCAATATGTGGGGGGACATGGCTGCAATATGTGGGGGGACATGGCTGGATATATGTGGGGGGACATGGCTGGATATATGTGGGGGGACATGGCTGGATATATGTGGGGGGACATGGCTGGATATATGTGGGGGGACATGGCTGGATATATGTGGGGGGACATGGCTGGATATATGTGGGGGGACATGGCTGGATATATGTGGGGGGACATGGCTGCAATATGTGGGGGGACATGGCTGCAATATGTGGGGGGACATGGCTGCAATATGTGGGGGGACATGGCTGCTATATGTGGGGGGACATGGCTGGATATATGTGGGGGGACATGGCTGGATATATGTGGGGGGACATGGCTGGATATATGTGGGGGGACATGGCTGGATATATGTGGGGGGACATGGCTGGATATATGTGGGGGGACATGGCTGCAATATGTGGGGGGACACGGCTGGATATATGTGGGGGGACATGGCTGCAATATGTGGGGGGATACGGCTGGATATATGTGGGGGGACATGGCTGCATTTGGGGACACATTTTAAAAAAAAGTATCGGTATTTGGTATCGGCGAGTACACGGAAAAAAGTATCTGTACTTGTACTCGGTCCTAAAAAAGTGGTATCGGGACAACCCTAGTTGCCACCTTTTCTTCAAGTCAAACCCGAACACTTTAGCAGCGCAAAGCAATTTTTTTTTTTATTCATATATTTTGCCAATAAATACAATTTCTATTCATATGAAGTTAATAACAAGAGTCCCTCTTTATATCAGAGTTCCCCCTTTTTCATCTGAAAAGTTCCCTTTCACTGTTATGCCCCGTACACACGATCGTAAATTCCGACAGCAAAAGTCCGATGTGAGCTTTTGAACGGAAATTTCGACCGTGTGTAGGCTCCATCGGACTTTAGCTGTCGGAATTTCCGCCAACAAAAAACTGAGAGCTGGTTCTCGAATTTTCAGACGGAAAAAAAATTGCGGTCGGAAAATCCGATCGTCTGTAGCAATTCCGAGGCATGCTCGGAAACAATTCAACGCATGCTCGGAAGCATTGGACTTCATTTTCTCGGCTCGTCGTAATGTTGTACGTCGCCGCGTTCTTGACGGACGAATTTTGTGTGTATGCAAGCCAAACTTGAGCAGAATTACGTCGGAAAAACCATTTAAGGTTTTTCCGACGGAAAAAACGTCCGTGTGTACAGGGCATTCGATGTGGTGGCTGCATTAGTTTTCTGGTGCTCAATATTTTTTTGGGGGGGAGCAGTTGCAAACCAATGGCACCCCCAGTGGCGGACTGACCATTGAGTCACTTGGGCACTGCCCGAGGGCCCCATGCCACTAGGGGGCCCCACCAGGGTTGCCAGGCTCAGTAAAACCAGGGACCGTATGTAAAAATCTTTTTTTTTTTTTTTAGATCTGTCCCTGATATGTCCGAAACCGACATGCTTTTGATGTGAAAATCCCGAGATTTTAGCTGCCGCCTCTGCACTGCCTCCTGCAGTGAGACTCGGAAATACTCAGAGACCGTTCGGCTGCATTCGGAAACCCCTGAAAAGGCTTGATAACAGAGTATTTCTGAGTATTTCTTTTCTTTTATTTATTTTATTTTTATTTTCAACTCAGAGAACACAAACCGGAGACATAATCAATTTTGCGTTCATACGCTGTCTCCATCCTGGTTCACATGATGGTAGAAAGTAACTTTTTCCAGCGCCCCCGCACCTCTGGCCAAAAGCGGTACTGCACACGACAGAGGCTTGAATCCTGCGAGACAACATTTGCAAACCGAGTCAGGAATTTAAAAAAAATAGTTGCTTGTGTTGCAAAACGCTCGTGAACCGCGTTGCTCGCAATCCGAGGTTCCATTGTAATAGCAAAATACATGTTTGTAAACAACAAAATATACCTTTATTCAAAAATAAACTGAACTTGAGGGATCATTACATAAACCCTTTCAAAATTAATTATTGAAGTTAAAAAAAATATATAAAAAATCTGTAAAAAAAAGCAGGTAAGGTCCATATCAATATTAAGGCCTTGTGGAGTCAATGAATCTACTTCATGAATCCACTTGGTCTCATTCTGGGATACCATTTTACGAAGGTCACTACCCTGCCCTGCATGCCAAGATAACAGCTGCAGTAGTAGCCATGAGCTTGACCCCATGCCATTTATAAATGTATCGGGGTTAAAGCCCTGATGAAGGAGGCAAGGCTTAGCCCCTGAAACGCGTTGACCTTTTATACCGTTTTCTTTTTCCGTTTTGACCTTTTATTGGAATAATATTTGTATTTGGACTGTAACACTACAGTGTGGCATTTCAATGTTTTATAAAGGGGAGGCTTTGCTGCTCAATTCTGATTGGTTGTTAGGTGTCATTGTACCCCCTTGCTGTTTCTCCCATGTTTTAAGAGTTAATCGCCTTTACAATGCGGTTTATTCCAGTTTGCTGGACGCCCTCTTATGTGGGCTGGTAATGAATTGCCTGTCATTAATTGATGCCCATTAGGAAGCTTTTATTACAACCTGTGTACTTCCTGCAGCTCGGGAAACCAATTAAGGCTCCACATTCTTCCTTCTCCGTAAAGTCGCAGTTGTGTTGGTTGAAGAAATTGCTAGTTTGTTTTAGTATTTTTTTTTTTTTTTAAGAATAAATGCGGATACTAACCTTTTTCATGAACTGGCAGAACGGGATCTTTGTATAAAAATTAGCTGTACGAGCAAACAAAAATAACGTTGTCTTTTGTGTATTATAATTATTTTTGACGATCGTATGCGCCATCTGGTGGCCATAATGCAGTATTTTTTTTAAACGCCGGAAAAATACTGCAATATGGCCACTAGATGGCACTTACGACTATAGGAAATAATTGTATTAAACAAAATGCAGTGATTTTCATTAGAGATCTGTGAACGTTTGTCACATTCGTATTGCAAAGTTTCCATATATAGACCCCCTAGCTGTTATATATATATATAATATATTATATATATATATATATATATATATATATATATATATATATATATATATATAATTTATTTATATATATTTATTATTATTATTATTAATTTATTTAAATGTATATTTATTTATATTTATATATATATTTACATTGAGATATATATATATATATATATTTATTTAAACAATTTTTCCAAAAGTATTGGGACGCCTGCCTTTATACACACACACACACTTTAATGACATCCCAGTCTTAGGCCTCGTACACACGACCGAACCAGTCCGCTGAAACTGGTCGGTCGTGTGTAGGGCCGAGCGGACAATTTTCCGGCCGACCGGACAGGTTTCCAGCGGACAAATGTTTCTTAGCATGCTAAGAAACATGTCCGCTGGAAGCCTGTCCGCCGGACATGTCCGATGGTCAGTACGACTCATCGGACATGTCCGCTGGCCCGAGAACCCGCGCATCGCGTCAAAGTGATTTGACGCATTCGTAGAAGCTTTGAACTTCCGGGTTAGCGCCTACAAAATAGGGGACAGAATTATGATTTTATTTTTATTTATTTTTTTTACTAGTAATGGCGACGATCTGCGATTTTTATTGGGACTGCGACATTATGGCGGACACTTTTGACACATTTTTGGGAGCATTCACATTTATACAGCGATCAGTGCTATAAAAATGCATTGATTACTGTATAAATGTGACTGGCAGGGAAGGGGTTAACGCTAGGGGGTGAGGAAGGGGTTAAATGTGTTCCCTGGGAGTGATTCTAACTATGGGGGAGGGGACTGACTGGGGGAGGTGATCGATCTGTGTCCCTATGTACAAGGGACACAGCATCAGTCTCCTCTCCCTGACAGGACGTGGATCTTAGTTTACACACAGAGATCCTCGTCCTTGTCTGTGTAACGATCGCTGGTACCTGGCAGACATCGCGGCCTCCAGGCACGCGCATCGGCACCTCAGTGACGCGGCGCGTGCCCCACAATGGCTGGAGGAGCCGAGGACGTCAATAGACGTCCTCCCGGCGTTGTAGAGCCACCTTGTGGCCGTCATTTTACAATGGCCCGGGGCTCCAAGTGGTTAAAGCAAATGTTTCTAGACGGCGACCGCCATTCCTGTTAAGCCCCTCCCCTTAAGCGCAGGGGTTCAGGGTCGCATTGGTGTGAAAATTTTCAACCTGGCCCATAACGCTTGGCCTCTTTTATGGTGTTAAGGAGATAGACACACCCGGGAACAATAACCCAACTCCCCGTGGGCGGCATTCATCAGACAGAATGGCGAGTGATCTTATTTTCAGGTTGTGTTTAATGGCGGCGCGGTTCTCTTATGCGGCCGTTTTACATACAAACAGCACTTAGAGGAGTTACGAGACTCGCGGGATATCGCCGCCGTCACACTGTACTCCCTTCATTACCGACATCTGTCCCTAATCACTGCGCTTTTCTTTTTTTCTTTTCTTTTTTTTTTTTATTAACATCGGCTGATTTCCGCGCTGCGCTCGGGGTCATGTTCAGGTTAATTATTTAACGGCAATAAAGAAATAAAAACAGATTATCGTCAGATGTGTTTGAAATCCCGGGAAGCGAACGCGTCACCTGGAATGCTGCTGGGGGGAGGGGAGGGGTTTAATTGGTTCTTTATATATTCAGATCTGACGACGGGTCTGCGGCGCTGGGAGACGAGGAAAAAGATTGGCGCCACAAAGGGGACCGTTGTAAAAGATCACAGCGGATACTTTGCCGCGGTCACAGGGAATATGGGGTCAGATTCACAAAAGAGATACGCCGTCGTATCTCTGAGATAAGACTGTCGTATCTATGCACCTGATTCATAGAATCAGGTTACGCATAGATAGCCCTAAGATCCGACAGGTGTAATTCACTTACACCGTCGGATCTTAGGATGCAATTCTAGGCCGGCCGCTAGGTGGCGATTTCATTGCGGTCGGCGTAGAATATGCAAATGACTAGTTACGCCGATTCACGAACGTCCACTTTGCCCGTCGTTCTAAATTTACGCCGTTTCCGTAGAGATGCGTCGCATAAAACTAAGCATGCCCTCCTAGGTGGTCTAACCAATGTTAAGTATGGCCGTCGTTCCCGCGTCAAATTTTTTAATTTCACGTTGTTTGAGTAAGTCGTCTGTGAATGGCGCTGGACGCCATTTACGTTAACGTCGAAACCAATGACGTCCTTGCGACGTCATTTAGCGCAATGCACGTCGGAAAATTTTAGGGACGGAGCATGCGCAGTACGTTCGGCGCGGGAACGCGCCTAATTTAAATGGTCCTCGCCCCATTTGAATTAGGCGGGCTTGCGCCGGGCGGATTTACGCTACGCCGCCGCAAGTTTACAGGTAAGTGCTTTGTGAATCAGGCACTTACGCTGTAAACTTGCGGCGGTGTAACGTAAATGGGATACGTTACGCCGCCGCAGCGTAACGCATTTGTATGTGAATCTGGCCCATGGTTACCACTAGACAATCGGATACATTGATTGATCTTTGGAAATTCGGATGTATCCAAATTTCTGAATTACAATAGTAACAAATTTAAACGAATCCGAAATAACGAAAACAACATTTCTGATGAAATTCAAATTCCAATCATTTTTGTATTAATTATCTTTATTGAAACAAATTATTTGTACAAAAAAACATCTCCATTTGGGAGCACATTCGCAAATTATCAGCATGTATACTTCTTACTTTTACATCATATTCATTAAATATTTAGGCATTGCTTCTTTTATTCCACTTATATACAACTACACACTTAAACAGACTCAACAAAATTTATAAAACCAAACCAAACAAAAAAAAATAATAGTTTTTTAATTCAAATTGAATTAGAAATTTCCAAAGAGAATAAAATAGAATAGAAAATAGAATATAAAGGAATTAAATACAATAATATAGAGTGGAATAGAAAAGAATAGAATAGGAAAAAAAATAGAAACTAAAGGGATAGAATAGAAAAGAATAGAGAAAAAAATAACAAAATAGAATAGAAAATAAAGGAATCAAATAGAAAACAATTGAATGAAATAGAAAAGAATAGAAAATAAAAAAAATTGAATATCATAGAGTAAAACAGAACAAAATAGAAGACTAGAAAATAAATGGGATAGAATAGAAAAGAAGAGAGAAAAAATAACAAAATAGTATGGAAAATACAGGAATAAAATAAAAATAAATAGAATGGAATAGAAAAGAAAAGAATAGAATAGAAAAATTGAATATCATAGAGTAAACAGAACAGAATATAAAATAATAGAAAAATAATAGGGATAGAATAGAAAAGAATAGAGAAAAAAATAACACAATTGAATAGAAAATGGAAATGAAAAGGAATAACATAGAAAAGAATTGAATGAAATAGAAAAGAATAGAGAATAAAAAAAATAGAACAGGATACAAAATAGAAGACTAGAAAATAAAAGGGATAGAATAGAAAAGAAGAGAAAAAATAACAAAATAGAATAGAAAATAAAGGAATACAATTAAATGGAATAGAAAAGAATAGAATATAAAATAAAATAGAATTTCATAGAGTAAAACAGAACAGAATAGAAAATAATAGAAAAATCAGAAATAAAGGGATATAATAGAAAAGAATAGAGGACAACAAATAACAAAATAGAATAGAAAATA
Source organism: Rana temporaria (assembly GCF_905171775.1). Taxonomy (NCBI): domain Eukaryota; kingdom Metazoa; phylum Chordata; class Amphibia; order Anura; family Ranidae; genus Rana; species Rana temporaria. The sequence continues at coordinate 18,437,713 of NC_053495.1, forward strand.
ATTGAATAAAATAGAAAAGAATAGAAAATAAAAAAAAATTGAATATCATAGAGTAAAACAGAACAGCATACAAAATAGAAGACTAGAAAATAAAAGGGATAGAGTAGAAAAGAGAAAAAATAACAAAATAGAATAGAAAATAAAGTAGTAAAATAGAAAAAAATTGAATGGAATAGAAAATAATAGAATATCATAATAAGTAAAACAGAACAGAATACAAAATAAAAGAATAGAAAAAAAATAGAACAGAAAATAAAGGGATAGAATAGAAAAGATTCGAGTAAAAAATAATAAAATAGAATAGAAAAAAGGAATAAAATAGAAAAAATTTAATAGAATAAAAATAAATAGAATATCATAGAGTAAAACAGAACAAAATACAAAATACAAGAATACAAAAAGAAATAGAATATAAAATAAAAGGAAAGAATAGAAAATAATAGAGTAAAAAAAATAGAATAAAAAAGAAAATAATAGAGTAAAGAATAATAAATAAGGAATAGAATAATATAGAATATAACCATCTTCTGAAATTCCCCAAATTCCCCAAATTTCCAACAGAATAAATTTGAATTCAAATACATTAGAATAGAATAGAATAGAATAGAATAAAAAACCTCTAAGGCGGCACAACCCTTACCCAGGACAGCAGAGCTCAGACTAGTAGAGGGAAAAGCAGGACGCTGTTAGAAGGAGAGAGCAGAGTGACACAGGGCTGATTCTCCTTTCACAGTTACAGGCTGATGGAGGAACAAGACTTGAAAGTGTTACTGAACTGCAGCAGAGAAAAAGAAAATCGGGTCCCCCGATAGACTGTGCTATGTAACGAGGCTGTGTTATTCTCAGGACTGGATGAACAGAAATATAATTATTTTTTGGCAGGTAGAACGGCTCCCTTATCGGGGTGTTTATCTTGCAGTGAAAAGACTGCGTCTCTCATGTAGGTGAATGTTGGGTGAATGTCGGATGAATGTCGGGTGAATGTTGGGTGAATGTCGGGTGAATGTCGGGTGAATGTCGGGTGAAACTTGCGGCGGAGTAACGTAAAGGGGATACGTTACGCCAAAGCGCAAGTACGTGAATCTGGCCCTAAATATTTAGGCATTGCTTCTCTCATGTATGTCGGGGGAATGTCGGGGGAATGTCGGGTGAATGTCGGGGGAATGTCGGGTGAATGTCGGATGAATGTCGGATGAATGTCGGATGAATGTCGGATGAATGTCGGGTGAATGTCGGGTGAATGTCGGGTGAATGTCGGATGAATGTCGGGTGAATGTCGGGTGAATGTCGGGTGAATGTCGGATGAATGTCGGGTGAGTGTCGGGTGAATGTCGGGTGAATGTCGGGGGAATGTCGGGTGAATGTCGGGTGAATGTCGGATGAATGTCGGGTGAATGTCGGGTGAATGTCGGGTGAATGTTGGATGAATGTCGGGTGAATGTCGGGGGAATGTCGGGTGAATGTCGGGGGAATGTCGGGTGAATGTCGGATGAATGTCGGGTGAATGTCGGGGGAATGTCGGGTGAATGTGTACACAATGTTACAATGTCCCATCTGTGACGTCTCTGACTCATTCCTCGGCTCAGCGGCCAGAATGGAAGCTCCGGAGTCGGGACTTTGTGTCTTTTCCAGGATTTCGCTCGCTGACGTTGTAAATCCTCCACTGGGCTGACAAAGGATCCTTCTGTGTCCAAACCGCAGCCTGGGAGTCCGTGCCGAGCCGTCCGTGCCGACCCATGCGCTGATATTCCCCCTCCAGGGACAATTCCCCTGACGGCCTCGATGTTTTATTACTCTTTATACTTTATTTTATCATCACCCCGGTGTTTATTATTTTCATTTCTTACATGATTTCTTTATCATTCACAGAGGAATCCACTGCCAGTTCCCTCCCTATAGCAGGCTCCCTATAGAGGGAAACCATCTTCAGTCTTCCCTCCATGCACCGCATCCCGTCCGAGGCAACTGTGTGCTGCACTGTGCGCAAAACAACAACAACAGACCTTTATAGGCTTTCTGATTTTACAGTCAATTTTTTCAGTATGATTTCAGCTCTTTCTTAATCATTTCCTTATGACAAAAAAAACATTTATTTTTCAATATCTATGCCTCTATTTTTATAGTGTATCAATGGCTAGAAGTTTTCTTTTGTTTGGCTGGAGTAGGAAGGGGTTACAAACTTGATGACGAGGGATTGCCCCTCAAAATGAGAAAGCTGGGGCTCTGATGACGAGCGCTCGCCCCTCAAAACACGTAAGTCGGGGCTCTGATGAAGAGGGCTTGCCCCTTGAAACACATAACCTGGGACTCTGATAAAGAGGGCTTGCCCCCTCAAAATACATATGCCGGGGGGTCTGATGAAGAGGATTTGCCCCTCGAAAAACGTAAGTTGGGGGTTTGATGAGGAGGGATTTCCCCTTGAACCACTTAAGCCGGGGCTCTGATGAGGAGGGCTTGTCCCTCAAAATACATATGCCGGGGCTCTGATGAAGAGGATTTGCCCCTTGAAACACTTAAGCCAGGGCTCTGATGAGGAGGGCTTGCCCTTCAAAATACGTATGCCGGGGCTCTGAAGAAGAGGACTTGCCCCTTGAAACACTTAAGCCAGGGCTCTGATGAAGAGGGCTTGCCCCTAAAACATGTATGCCAGGGCTTCCAATGATGAGGGCTTGTCCCTCGAAACATGTAAGCTGGGGTCTCTGATAAAGAGGGCTTTCTCCTCGAAACACGTAAGCCGGGGGTCTCCGATAAAGAGGGCTTGCTCCTCGAAACACGTAAGCCGGGGGTCTCTGATAAAAGGGGCTTGCTCCTCGAAACACGTAAGCCGGGGGTCTCTGATAAAAGGGGTTTGCTCCTCGAAACACGTAAGCCGGGGCTCTGATGAATAGGGCTTTCCCCTTTGAAATGCTGAAACTGCACTGGAGACTGAGAGGTTCGTAAGTAGTATAGAGACAGGGGCGGACTGACAACTCATGGGGCCCCCAGGCAATAGAAGATTATGGGGCCCCCGGGCTTACAGATGGGCACCACGCCAGGAGGCAGTGCAAAAGCATGTCAGTATCGGACATTTCAGGGACAGACGTAACAAAACACAGATTTTTGCATACTATCCCTGGTTTTACTGAGCCTGGCAACCCTGATGGGGCCCCCTGGTGGCATGGGGCCCTCGGGCAGTGTCCGAATGGTCAGTCCGCCCCTGTATAGTGAAAATGCGTTAGGTCGGTGCGCCTTCTTTTTATTGTTCTTTAGGGAGGGGTTACAACCCCTGCCAGGGCTTTTTCTGTTGCTTGTGTCCTACTAGGGAAATTTCTCTTCACTTCCTGTCTTGGGGATAAATTTCCTCTTAGTTGTCAATGACCCCATTGGAAGTTTCCTTCTCACTTCCTGTTTTGAAGACAGGGCCACGGATAGCGGTGGTATTCCCTCAGAGGCGGCTCCGGGCTTTGTGAGTAGTGTTGCTCACGAATATTCGCATTGCGAATATTCGACTCGAATATAGCATATTCGAGAAATCGCGCTATATTTCGAAATTCGCGGTGAATATTCGCAATTCCGAATATTCGATTTTTTACAATTTTTTTTTTGAATCAGATCACATCCTAGATATCTCCATCGACGTCTAAAAGCATTGCTGGTATCATTAGAGACCCTGGGCCGAGTAGCTGAAGCGTTCATTGAATTTTCCAGAAAGATCGCAATGCGATTATTCGGCAAACGCAATATCGCACGATTACTTTCCTCGCCCCGATCTTCCGCATCAGAGCGATTTTTACAGTTTCATTTTTAAAACAGATCACATCCTAGTGATCTCCATAGACGTCTGAAAGCATTGCTGGTATGATTAGAGCCATTGGGCCGAGTAGCTGAAGCGATCATTTTATATTGCCGAATATTCGCAATGCGAATATTCGGCAATAGGAATATTGCGCGATTATTTGCTCCGCCCTTTTGCATCAGAGCCAATCAGAGTTCTCCTTCCACACTCGTCACAGGTTAGCAACCAATAGGAACCTGCCTGCATGGACATTATATAAGCTCACTCCCAGCACCATTTCATTGCAGATTCAGAAGCTTGCTATAGAGTGTGGAGGCTGTTTCTGTGTTCCTGGTTTCCTGGTTTCCTGTGTCTTTGTTCTTGATTGATTTAGATCATCACCAGCATTGCTATTTAGTGATTCCAGTGGATCTTTTCCAGTATATCAACTGCTTTTTTCAAAGCAATAGACCCAAGAGCTTTTTTCAAAGCTACGTTTTGTGCTGTTTTGTGCTGTTTTTTTCATTTGTGTTACTGTTTGATCCTGCAATCCTCCCTGTTCAGTTATATTTGCAAGAGATTTCAGAACACGTTTTGCTGAGCTTTATAAAAGAGCTTTTCTAAAAGCTAAGTTTTGTTCATCTTGTGTTACTGTTAGATCTTGCAGGTTCGCTGTTCAGTGATATTTGATAGGCATCTCAGTTCAAATTTTGTTTAGTTTTCCCTAAAGAGCTTTTATAAAAGCTAAGTTTTGTGTTCAGTTTAGTTAAATTTTGTGTAGTAAGTGTACACACTGTTAGTGTACATTTATTTCATCTAGCTTAGCTTAGTGTGTGTTTAGTGTCTGTGTTTTGTGTTTAAAAAAAAAAAAAAAAGTTAGTGTTTGTTTAGTGCTTTTTTTTTTTTTCTTTAATTTTGTAGTCCTTGTCTGGTGTACTACTTTTCTTATAGTTTAGTAGCTGTCTGTGTACGTCTTTGTCTGCGTGCCTGTCTTGTAAAAAAAACACAAAAACACATTTTGTTCACATTTTCCCCCCCAATAAAGTTTAACCCCCCCACACACATATCAGCAATAATGAGCGGCATCCGTGGCCGTGGCAGCAGGGGTAGGGGAGTTACTCCCAGTGCTGGATCGCTGCCAGCACGGGGTACCTCTCGTGCCCCTACTAGTGGTAGAGGATCGGGTGCAAGGGGAGTACGCCTGATCCGGGAGTTCTTCCCATCGGGCAGCCGCCCGATATTGCCATCTCAGGCTCAAGTAGTGGTGGACTACATGGGGCACAGCAGTGCCACTGAGTCGTCGGTCCCGACTCACAGTAGTACCACCATTACACCGTTGCCTGTACTACCCCCCCCCAGCCCCCAAGAGTCCAGCATCTTACTGTTCGACAGCGACAGTGATAGGGATCTCTTGGGGGAGGCCATGCATCAGGCAGACCTCCAGCTCTGTCCTGATGGTCAGGACCTTTTTGAAGGGATGGATGAGGAGGATGGGATACCTGCTGGCAGTATCCCAGAGACATCCCTTCAAACTGGTGCTGCTGTTTTGGTGCAGGAAACAGCAGCACCTAGTCAGACCCAGGCGTGGGTGAGGGGACAGCGGAGCCAGGCTAGAGGCTCCATGTCACGTGGTTCCCTCAGACCAACACATCTCAGCCCTTGGTCTGACATCTCTGGGGGCGAAGAGGGTGACCCATCATGGTTGCCATCTGACGCGTCGGCTCACTACGTCAGTGACGACGGGGAAGGTAGGCACCCTGGTGAAACGGTGCGCCAGGTCACCACCAGGGAGACCATCGTCAGGGTCTCCACTGGTGATGGCAGCAGGAGGTGTCAGGAGGAGGAGCAGCAGCAGCAGCAGCAGCAGCAGGCAGCTCCACCTGTGCGCACCGAATCCCAGCAGGTGCAAGTAAGCGTCACCCCATCTGACAGGAGGGCGGTGCTGAAGTCACCTGTCTGGAATTTCTTTACCCTGGTGGCAGACAACCCTACCGTGGCCATCTGCCGGATTTGTAAAGTGAGGGTGAAGAGAGGGAAGTGTTTGGCTCGGGTGGGTACCACAGCCCTGAACCAGCACCTGAGGATAAACCACTGGGCGTTGTATGACGAGATGAAGCGTGGTGGTGGTAGCAGCGCCACCACCACAAGTGAGCAGGGTACAGCAGCCCCTGCCACATCTTCATCTGTTTCCAGCAGGTCATGCCCCCCCGCTCCCTCTAGTAGAGGTACTGGTACCGGCAGCCAGACCTCTACTTCCACAGCACCCTCCACGTCTGTGTCCCGCACTGCCGTCCGGCGCCAGGCGTCGATTTCAGACGCCTTTGACCGCACCACTCCCTTCCCCCCTGGAGACCGACGTGTGCGTTCCCTCAATGGGCTCCTGGCAAGGGTTATTGCCCAACATCTGCTGCCCTTCAACATAGTTGACAGCAACCCCTTCAGGCAGATGTTGGAGCAGGCCCAACCCCAATGGCGTGTCCCCAGCCGCCATTTCTTTGCCAGGACTGGTGTCCCTGCCCTACACCAGCACATTGTGCAGAATGTAACCCTGTCGCTGGATCACGCTGTCAGCGACAGGGTTCATCTGACAATGGATGGCTGGACCAGCAGGCATGGGCAGGGACGCTACATCAGCTTCACGGCCCATTGGGTTTCCCTCCGAGGCGTCGGTGAGGGATCGTCGGCAACCGATCTTGTGGTGCCGCCCCGGGGTGTCCAGGGGAGAACTGCTGGTCTCCCTCAAGCCACTGTCTCCGCAGCTGCTGAGCCTCCCAGCAAGCGCCCCCGTAGCTACTCAAGTGTGGGGCACGTGCGCTGTCAGGCCGTGCTCCAGCTTGTTAGTTTAGGGGACCGGAGACACACTGCAGAAGAAGTGCTGAAAGCACTTCAAGCTCAGGTCCAGAAGTGGCTGACACCCCGAAGGCTCCAGCCAGGTATGGTTGTCTGCGATAACGGCAGCAACCTACTCGCCGCCCTCCATGCTGGCAGTCTGACGCACGTGCCCTGTCTGGCACATGTCCTCAACCTGGTGGTGCAGAAGTTCCTGCGCACTTATCCAGGGTTGAGTGACATTGTGGCAAAGGCGCGTAGGATTGCCAGCCACTTCAGGCGCTCCCCAACCGCTACCGCGTCCCTGTCCAAATTGCAGCGGAAGTACAATCTGCCCCTTCACAGGCTGATTGTGGACAGTGTGACGCGGTGGAACTCCACCCTCCACATGCTGAAGAGGTTGTGGGAGCAGCAAAGGGCGGTGAGGGAGTACCTGATGGAACTAGGCACTGAGAGGGCTTCACCACAACTCCCTTTCATCGCCTGTGCGGAGTGGGGGCAGATAAACCAGGTCTGCCAAGTGTTGTCCTCCTTCGAGCAGGCGACCAAGATGGTCAGCAGTGAGCAAATTGGCCTCAATAGCGTGCTGCCAATACTGTTCATGCTGGAGAGGACACTAGATCGCCTGCTCGAGGCTGGGGAGAGTGCCTTGGTGGAGCAGGAGGAGTCAGCAATGCTCCACCGAGACCAGGGCCAGGACCAGGAGGAGGAGGAGGAGGAGGAGGATGATGATGAAGAGGAGGAGGAGGTGGTTGCTGGTGTCGTCCCGGAGTCAGGGCCTGGTCAGGAGGGAGAGCCGGTGTTGGGGGCACCGATAGTCCGGGGGTTGGGCATGTCTGAGTTTGACCAGCAGCGCCTCAGGGAAGAAGAGTCGCACCTCATTCACCTGGCCAGCATTGAGGAGTCACAGCGGGCTGTGCTCTTCCCCATGGCTGCCCACATGCTGAGATGCCTCAGGAGGGACCCCCGGGTTAAGACCATCAAGACGAGGGATGATTTCTGGATGGCCACCCTTTTGGATCCCAGGTGCAAGGGGAAACTGGAGCAGTTCATCCCAGCCAGCCGGAGGCAGCACCGGATGGAGGAACTGCAGGCAGCCATTGTCAGACGGTTGGAGCAGGCAACTCCCCGGCCTCCAGTTGTCCCCCCTCATCTCACCCAGCAGGTGGCTGCACCCAGCTGCAGCCGAGCAGGGGACCTAATGGAAGAGATGAGGATGTTCTTCCAAACCGAGCGACCCAGTACCACCACCAGCAGCAGCAGCAGCAGTCACCACCAGCGGCTGGCCCACATGGTGGCAGACTACATGGCGTCCGTCGGTGCTTCTGACAGTATGAGCACCGACGACCCCATGGAGTACTGGGTTGCCAGATTGGACACCTGCCGCGAGCTCGCTCAGTATGCGCTGGAGTTATTGTCTTGCCCCCCCTCCAGCGTACTATCTGAGCGGACATTCAGCGCGGCAGGTGGGGTGGTCACGGACAAGAGGACCCGTCTGTCCACAGACTCCGTGGACAGACTCACATTCATAAAGATGAATGAGTCCTGGATCGGCGGTGACTTTCTGGCACCCGTCGTCGGTTCAGGGCGCTGAAGGGTCCCTTGCCATGCATTCCCTGATGAAGCCCCGGACCTGATGTATTTACAGTGCTGAATATAACTATTTCAACATCAGAGAAAATCAATGTTAATATTTGGTACAGTAGGCTTTCTTTGCAATTACAGCGGTCAAACATTTCTTGTAGTTTTACACCAGCTTTGCACACACTGGAGGAGGGATTTTGGCCCACTCCTCCACACAGATCTTCTCTACATCAGTCATGTTTCTGGGCTATCGCTGAGAAACACGGAGTTTGAGCTCCCTCCAAAGATTCTCTATTGGGTTTAGGTCTGGAGACTGGCTAGGCCACGCCAGAACCTTGATATGCTCCTTACAGAGCCAATCCTTGGTTATCCTGGCTGTGTGCTTTGGGTCATTCTCATGTTGGAAGACCCAGCCTCGACCCATCTTCAAAGCTCTAACTCAGGGAAGGAGGTTGTTGCCCAAAATCTTGCAATACATGGCCCCGGTCATCCTCTCCTTAATACAGTGCAGTCACCCTGTCCCATGTGCAGAAAAACACCACCAAAGCATGATGCTACCACCCCCATGCTTCACATTAGGGATGGCGTTCTTGGCATGGTACTCATCATTATTCTTCCTCCGAACACGGTTAGTGAAATTATGATCAAAAAATTATATTATAGTCTCATCTGACCACATGATTTTCTCCCATGACTCCTTTGGATCAGTCAAGACAATTATGTCAGCAGTTATTTCACACCCTATATACTCTTATTAAGACTGCTGTACATCATGGCAACTCCTGCCCATGTGATATGACTCTGTATCAACTACTACTGTTAATACTGCTACTGCTGCTTCTGCTGCCCAGTCAAGACACCTATGTCAGCAGTTATTTCACACCCTATATACTCTTATTAAGACTGCTGTACATCATGGCACCTCCTGCCCATGTGATATGACTCTGTATCAACTACTACTGTTAATACTACTACTGCTGCTTCAGCTGCTGCTGCCGCCCAGTCAATACACCTATGTCAGCAGTTGTTTAACACTCTATATACTCTTATTCCTACTGCTGTTCATCATGGCACCTCCTGCCCATGTGATATGACTCTGTATCAACTACTACTGTTAATACTACTACTACTGCTTCTGCTGCTGCTGCCGCCCAGTCAATACACCTATGTCAGCAGTTGTTTCACACTCTATATACTCTTATTAAGACTGCTGTACATCATGGCAACTCCTGCCCATGTGATATGACTCTGTATCAACTACTACTGTTAATACTACTACTGCTGCTTCAGCTGCTGCTGCCGCCCAGTCAATACACCTATGTCAGCAGTTGTTTAACACTCTATATACTCTTATTCCTACTGCTGTTCATCATGGCACCTCCTGCCCATGTGATATGACTCTGTATCAACTACTACTGTTAATACTACTACTACTGCTTCTGCTGCTGCTGCCGCCCAGTCAATACACCTATGTCAGCAGTTGTTTAACACTCTATATACTCTTATTCCTACTGCTGTTCATCATGGCACCTCCTGCCCATGTGATATGACTCTGTATCAACTACTACTGTTAATACTACTACTGCTGCTTCTGCTGCTGCTGCCGTCCAGTCAATACACCTATGTCAGCAGTTGTTTCACACTCTATATACTCTTATTAAGACTGCTGTACATCATGGCAACTCCTGCCCATGTGATATGACTCTGTATCAACTACTACTGTTAATACTACTGCTGCTGCTTCTGCTGTTGCTGCTGCCGCCCAGTCAATACACCTATGTCAGCAGTTATTTGACACTCTATATACTCCTATTCCTACTGCTGTTCATCATGGCACCTCCTGCTCATGTGATATGACTCTGTATCAACTACTACTGTTAATACTACTACTGCTGCTTCTGCTGCTGCTGCTGCCCAGTCAAGACACCTATGTCAGCAGTTATTTCACACCCTATATACTCTTATTAAGACTGCTGTACATCATGGCACCTCCTGCCCATGTGATATGACTCTGTATCAACTACTACTGTTAATACTACTACTGCTGCTTCAGCTGCTGCTGCCGCCCAGTCAATACACCTATGTCAGCAGTTGTTTAACACTCTATATACTCTTATTCCTACTGCTGTTCATCATGGCACCTCCTGCCCATGTGATATGACTCTGTATCAACTACTACTGTTAATACTACTACTACTGCTTCTGCTGCTGCTGCCGCCCAGTCAATACACCTATGTCAGCAGTTGTTTCACACTCTATATACTCTTATTAAGACTGCTGTACATCATGGCAACTCCTGCCCATGTGATATGACTCTGTATCAACTACTACTGTTAATACTACTACTACTGCTTCTGCTGCCCAGTCAAGACACCTATGTCAGCAGTTATTTCACACCCTATATACTCTTATTAAGACTGCTGTACATCATGGCACCTCCTGCCCATGTGATATGACTCTGTATCAAGTACTACTGTTAATACTACTGCTGCTGCTTCTGCTGCCCAGTCAAGACACCTATGTCAGCAGTTATTTCACACCCTATATACTCTTATTAAGACTGCTGTACATCATGGCACCTCCTGCCCATGTGATATGACTCTGTATCAACTACTACTGTTAATACTGCTACTGCTGCTTCTGCTGCCCAGTCAAGACACCTATGTCAGCAGTTATTTCACACCCTATATAGTCTTATTAAGACTGCTGTACATCATGGCACCTCCTGCCCATGTGATATGACTCTGTATCAACTACTACTGTTAATACTACTACTGCTGCTTCTGCTGCCCAGTCAAGACACCTATGTCAGCAGTTATTTCACACCCTATATACTCTTATTAAGACTGCTGTTCATCATGGCACCTCTTGCCCGAGTGATTTGACACTGTATTGTCAATGTCTACTACTACTATTACAGCTCAGTCAAGACACCTGTGTCCCAATTTTTTGGTACACTATTGACTATTATGACCACTACTAATGCTGTAAAGTATTCCCCAAGTGTTTTTATGCTATGTATTACTATTACCACTACTGCTTGTAAATCGTGCCTGTGTGATACTTAGTGGGAATGCTTTAATAAGCATTCCTAGTATGGATACCCGTAAATGTATTAATCTTAATTAGTGTGAATGCTTTAATAAACATTTCCAGTATTGATATCCGTAAATTTAGTAATCTTATTATTCCTTACGTTTTTTGGTTCTGCGTAACTTCGGCATACTTTCAGCTATTGAGACCATTCAACTGTAAAAATGTTCGTCTCTTTCAGCAAATGATGGGACTTGTTCAAGTTTTTTCCTACTTTTTACACTTTTATAAATTTTTAGCTTTTAAGACCCTTTTTTTAACATTGAAGTCAATGAGAACATCCTTTTCCCCTTTGAATTCACATGCCCTGCCAAAAGTTTCAGCTACTTCATACTTTCACTGACACTGAAAAAACTGTAAAGCGGTCACAAAATATTTAGCTATCCGGCTATGACTTTTCAGATAGTTAGCGTTTACAATTTTTTGGTGAAAACGCAATTTACGTTTTGCGAATTTTTCACAAAAATGCGATAGGTTATAATGTAATCCTATGGAGGGGATTTAGAGTCTGTCATGTGACCTTAACATTCTAGATCTTTGTAATTAAAAATATCTTTACAAAAAGGGGAAACAAATTGGTCTCACGCCCACAAGATCTACTTTTCATACACAATTTTTATATCAAAACGTAGCTATGCTTGTCTGGTTTATGGCAATGTGATCAAGTCTGCGATACGTATTTTAGTTTTAGTTATTGGAGCAACAGCCAGAAATTATGTCTCATAGACTCTCATGTTAAATTATCTAAAAAATGTTGCTGCAGAACTCACAAAGACGCTCTTTTCTAAATCGCAGACATGGCCACATTTTTAAGTTTATCTACATAAATTTCATATCGATGCGTTTACAAGGGCCGTGTATTTCAAACGGTGTAGTCGTTGTATCAATTGCATGTACGTTTGAGGATTTATTAAGCTTTGTTTGGAGGCTTAAATCATGTATTAGATCTGTGAATTAAAAGCGTTTGTAATGTTATTTCTTTCTATAAATCACTTTCCTGACCTCAGTGCAATATTCCTCCTCACTGACCTGGGGGGGAGGGGAAACCTATTGAGGGGGGAGGGGCGACCAGGAAGTCAGCATACGCTATACTTTGCAGATAGAGAAAGAAGCTGTGTGTCCTAAAGATAGTGTAGTGGTTATGGTGAATGTCTTTGGCAAGGGGCTCACCAATTAAGCTATTCAGCATTCCCACTCGCATTTTCCTCAGGAAATGCATTGTCTAGTTATATTATATTTTAATACTCCTGCTGCTGCCTCCATGCTGAGTAAAGCTTCATGACCTCTCTGGCACAGCGGATCCACCAACAGCCTCCGCTACAAGCTACCAGACCGGATCTAAACAGCAAGTGTAACTATAACAATGAACCTTATGTTAAACACTGTTTTGCGGCATTTATACTGCAACCATTGGGCTGTCTGCAAGAGCTCATCTGCATTCTCTCTCTTTCTTGCTCTCCCTCTCTCTCTCTTTGTATATATATATATATTGTTGCTTTTGTTATGTTCATTTTTCAACTGTTTATTTTGTGTTCGTCGTGTCTGTGTCGTGTGCTTTAGTTTGTCCTAGGTTACTGTTAAATAAAATAATAGTATAAAATGTTTTTGCTTATTATGAAGTTAAATGTGTTGATGTTGATTTGTTTGATGTTAAGTTAGATGTGTTGAAAAACCTACAAATCTATCTCAAAAAGAAATTAAACATTTCCAAAAAATAATATTTATTAATAAAAACATAATTTCAGATATAACTCTGATTGAGCTTCTGAAGGCGCTCCAGCTTCTCTATATTTTTTAATTGCTGCTGCTCCAGCAGCACATTTTGCTGAATAAGGTAGCGGATCTGGCGCTGATTTGCCTGGATCCTCTGGTGGGTTGTCTTTATGAGCGCGGTCTGCCTCCTCATCTTTCCTGATACTGTTAGGATATAATAAAAAAAAAAATTGGATTTAAAATAACGTTACCAAATAAATAAAAATTTTTTTTTGCTTATTAATCAATCATTATCATGTGTATACACTTGTTATGTGTCTAACACATCCCGGGAGTGCAGAATTATTAGGCAAATGAGTATTTGGACCACATCATCCTCTTTATGCATGTTGTCTTACTCCAAGTTGTATAGGCTCGAAAGCCTACTACAGATTAGGCATATTAGGTAATGTACAACTCTGTAATGAGAAGGTGTGTGGTCTAATGACATCAACACTCTATATCAGGTGTGCATAATTATTAGTCAATTTCCTTTTCTTTGTCAAAATGGGCCAAAAGAAGGATTTGACAGACTCTGAAAAGTCCAAAATAGAGAGATATCTAGCAGAGGGATGCAGCACTCTTAAAGTTGCAAAGCTTCTGAAGCGTGATCATCAAACAAAAGAAGCGTGTGGAAAAACAAAGGTGCAAAATAACTGCCCATGAACTGAGAAAAGTTAAGCGTGCAGCTGCCAAGATGCCACTTGCCACAAGATTGGCCATATTTCAGAGCTGCAACATCACTGGGGTGCCCAAAAGCACAAGGTGTGCAATACCCAGAGACATGGCCAAGGTAAGAAAGGCTGAAAGACGATGACCACTGAACAAGACACACAAGCTGCAACGTCAAGACTGTGCCAATAAATATCTCAAGAAAGATTTTTCTAAGGTTTTATGGACTGCTGAAATGAGAGTGAGTCTTGATGGGCCAGATGGAAGAGCCCGTGGCTGGATTGGTAAAGTGCAGGGAGCTCCAGTCCGACTCAGACGCCAGCAAGGTGGTGGTGGAGTACTGGTTTGGGCTGGTATCATCAAAGATGAGCTTGTGGGGCCTTTTCGGATTGAGGATGGAGTCAAGCTGAACTCCCAGTCCTACTGCCAGATTATGGAAGAGACCTTCTTCAAGCAGTGGTACAGGAAAAAGTCACCATCCTTCAAGAAAAACATGATTTTCATGCAGGACAATGCTCCATCACACGTGTCAAAGTACTCCACAGCGTGGCTGGCAAGAAAGGGTATTAAATAAAAAAAAGTAATGACATGGCCTCCTTGTTCACCTGATCTGAACCCCATTGAGAACCTGTGGTCCATCATCAAATGTGGGATTTACAAGGAGGGAAAACAGTACACCTCTCTGAACAGTGTCTGGGAGGCTGTGGTTGCTGCTGCACGCAATGTTGATGGTGAACAGATCAAAACACTGACAGAATCCATGGATGTCAGGCTTTCGAGTGTCCTTGCAAAGAAAGGTGGCTATATTGGTCACTGATTTGTTTTTGTTTTGTTTTTAAATGTCAGAAATGTGTATTTGTGAATGTTGAGATGTTATATTGGTTTCACTTTTAAAAATAAATCATTGAAATGGGTATATATTTATTTTTTGGTTAAGTTGCCTAAAAATTCTGCACAGTAATAGTAGTCACCTGCACACACAGATATCCCCCGAAAATAACTAACACTAAAAACAAACTAAAAACTACTTCCAAAAAAATTCAGCTTTGATATTAATGAGTTTTTGGGGTTCATTGAGAACATGGTTGTTGTTCAATAATAAAATGAATCCTCAAAAATACTACTTGCTTAATAATTATGCACTACCTGTATACTTCTAGCATCAATACCATATTATGGTTCTACAATCTGACAGGTGCGCTTTATATGTTGTCCATTTTTATATCTACATTTTATTGTTGAAATGTTATTAATCATTGTGCACATATTTACCTTCCTGAACGAGGCTCACAGGACCGCTCTCTTCCTCCTGCTCTTCTGCTTGAGAAGTTGGGGTGGTGGGGGGGGGAAGCTCCTCAGCTTGCTCCTCAGCAGGAGCTGGGGTTGGGGAGTGGGAGGGCCCTGGCTGCTCCTCTTCATCCATCTCCTCCTCTGCCGCATCCTCCTCTGCCGCATCCTCCTCCTCCTCCTCATCGGCCTGGCGCCTTCTGCGCTTGGCGCGGATAACTGGCATTGGAGCTCCTATAATAACACAATGTTCATATATTATAAAAATGTTTTCTAATGACGTATGCAAATTCTGTGTACTCTGCTGTATTGTATATGAATACAAATTGATTTATATAGACAGTTAACCAATGGGACAATGTTATATTAAAGGGTCTTGTGGGCACTACAGGGGACTGAGCGTGAGCTGGGATGCAACCATGTTAAAATGAGCTGTTTTTGTCTACTTTGTTTTGTTCAGACCATCTCATGTTAAAAAAAGGGCCTGATGGAGCACACGGGATTACTATAACAACCCCACTCCTAACACAGGAATTTAGTGGTAATCTATATATATAAAACTCAACGTGTGTGTGTGCATAAATGTATGTATGTATGTATGTATGTATGTATGTATGTTCCAGCATCACGTACAAACGGCTAAAGATATTTATATGAAACTTGGCACACAGGTTACTTATATGTCAGCCACAAACATAGGATAGGTGGTTTAAACCTTACCCACCCCCACTTGCCATGGTCGGGGTTTTTCTTTAAAGTCCCATGCAAAGCAATGGGAAAATTATGTTCCCACATAACTTCTGTGTTCCTGTCTGCTGCCCCATGTCTTTTTTCAACAGTACTATGAATACCTTGGCCGGTGGTGATATATGTTAGCACAACATGGCATCTTGGTTAACAACATCTGACCTTACATGAATTACATATGACCTTACATAACTGTCACCAAAGGAGCTGCGGTGGCTCCACGCGATTGCCACTGCACTGACAACTGATTCACCTCTGCAGCTAGGGGTTCGGATCCCGCTCTCGGCTACCTGTGAATTGAGTTTGGTGGTCTCAGCCCCGCCCCTGGTGGGTGTGCTATGCGAGGTTGGGTTGGGAGGACCCCCTCACACCCGCCATTGCCAACCGGGGCATGGAGAAAGGTGGCAGATTGCCTCTGGGGGAGGCCTCCCAACTCCTGCAGGCCGGCTCCTCTCTCTTTCGAGTTCACGCACAAAATACACTTTTTTTTAAAAAAACATAACTGTCAACAATAACTTACCTGGATGATATTTAGCCCGAAGACGTCTGACATGAACCATTTGGCGCCTCTTCAGGTCAGACCACTTCTTAACAATGGCCTTGTGGTCATGTTGGCCGCCAAAGTCAGCGATTAGGGCGCTGACCACAGCCCTTTTCTCTGGCTGCCTCCGCAGCTCATCGTATCCTGTTTCCAGGAACTTCTGCAAGATGAAGAACAAAGTATATTGTAATACTTCTGTTGACAGCCTTATGGATATATGACGTAAATGTATGCTATTCAACAATTGGAAGCATTCTCGCCTTATTAATCAATGACAGGGGTAACATGAAAGATTTTATATCCTGCCATTTCGGTCGCCACCTTTTTTGCATAAATATAGCAGCCATTATCATTTGCATAATTATGAATATATTATTAACAACACAGGATACACGTATAGGGGAGATATGCGTTGCTAACTCTTTTCCCTGTCAGGAGCCTAACGCCCCGGGGGGTCAGAGACGGGACCTTTTTCGGAGGACCACTGACGTATGTACCCGTCGCAGTTTTTTGTGATGTCACTCTTTAGGTGTGTGCACATTTTTCACTGCATCCGGGTGGAGTTTTTGGGTTGTGTTTTGCACGCCACAGGCTTTTCAACAGGAAAAAAACAGCTGGAGGCAGAATGGTTGCAAAACACTACGTGTTTGTTACTTAACTCTGGGTTTCAAGACCAGTCCACCTCCAGCTGTTGCAAAACTACTACTCCCATCAGCCACGGTCTGTCAGTGCATGCTAAGAATTTTACTTTTGCTGCATCTAGGGTGCCACAGTTTAGAGACCCGTGCATAAAGGCCTGAAAAATGGGGGCCTGCAGAACTTACAATACTAGAAGTGCCAGCATTCCCAGGCATGCTGGAAGTTGTAGTTCTGCAACATCTAAAGGGCAATATGTATTCGAACGTCCTTGGGCCTTGAGGACACTGAAGTCAGGACGTTCGCATACGTCCTATGTCCAAAAAAATTTTAAATTCATTATGCTAAATAACAAGGAAAAGTGCCTAAATACACATTTGCCAACCAGGGTGTCTGCAGCTGTCCAGGCATGCTGGGACTTGTAGTTTTGTAAAAGCAGGAGACACATTTTTTGTGAAATACTAATATATGATCATATATACTAACTTTTAAACTAGACTAAAATGCTGGGCTGGGCTGGGACTTGTAGTTTTGTAAAAGCAGGAGACACATTTTTGGTTAAATACTAATATCTGATCATATATACTAACTTTTAAACTAGACTTAAATGCAGTTGAAGATGATGAAATAACAGTGGTCAAAATACTTACACAAATCAGCAACTTTTCCTCAGACTTAGTGAAATTGCTTCCAACCATGTTGCTGTGTGATTGCGCTGCGATCATAAGTTGGAAACTGGCAAGGCTCCAGGAAATGGTCGCGTGTTGTTCGCGTGTTGATTGCGCTGCTTGGACCGAGATGGGTCCATATGGCTTCGGCTGTATGGACCACAGTAACTCTTTTCCCTGTCAGGAGCCTAGGAGCCTAACGCCCCGGGGGGTCAGAGACGGGACCTTTTCGGAGGACCACTGACGTATGCAACCGTCGCAGTTTTTTGTGATGTCACTCTTTAGGTGTGTGCAAATTTTTCCTTGCACCGGGTGGAGTTTTTGGGTTGTGTTTTGCACGCCACAGGCTTTTCAACAGAAAATAACCAGCTGGAGGCAGAATGGTTGCAAAACACTACGGGTTTGTTACCTAACTCTGGGTTTCAAGACCAGTCCACCTCCAGCTGTTGCAAAACTACTACTCCCATCAGCCACGGTCTGTCAGTGCATGCTAAGAATTTTACTTTTGCTGCATCTAGGGTGCCACAGTTTAGAGACCCGTGCATAAAGGCCTGAAAAATGTGGGCCTGCAGAACTTACAATACTAGAAGTGCCAGCATTCCCAGGCATGCTGGAAGTTGTAGTTCTGCAACATCTAAAGGGCAATATGTATTCGAACGTCCTTGGGCCTTGAGGACACTGAAGTCAGGACGTTCGCATACGTCCTATGTCCAATAAAATGTTAAATTCATTATGCTAAATAACAAGGAAAAGTGCCTAAATACACATTTGCCAACCAGGGTGTCTGCAGCTGTCCAGGCATGCTGGGACTTGTAGTTTTGTAAAAGCAGGAGACACATTTTTTGTGAAATACTAATATCTGATCATATATACTAACTTTTAAACTAGACTAAAATGCAGTTGAAGATGATGAAATAACAGTGGTCAAAATACTTACACAAATCAGCAACTTTTCCTCAGACTTAGTGAAATTGCTTCCAACCATGTTGCTGTGTGATTGCGCTGCGATCATAAGTTGGAAACTGGCAAGGCTCCAGGAAATGGTCGCGTGTTGTTCGCGCAATTGCGCATGCGCGATCGAAAAATCGCAATCGCAATATGTATTTTGGTTAAAATATCATACATATTCGATTTCAGAGTGCTGCTACAGCAGTTTTCGAAATATCTGCAATAAATTTCGCATTCGCATGTTGCGATATTTCGATAAAATATCAGGAATATTCTGAGCCAATCAGAGCGCTCCTCCAGCATATCTCGAAATTGCGCAATAAATATCGCATTCGCATGTTGCGATATTTCGATAAAATATCAGGAATATTCTGAGCCAATCAGAGCGCTCCTCCAGCATATCTCGAAATTGCGCAATAAATATCGCATTCGCATGTTGCGATATTTCGATAAAATATCACGAATATTCTGAGCCAATCAGAGCGCTCCTCCAGCATATCTCGAAATTGCGCAATAAATATCGCATTCGCATGTTGCGATATTTCGATAAAATATCACGAATATTCTGAGCCAATCAGAGCGCTCCTCCAGCATATCTCGAAATTGCGCAATAAATATCGCATTCGCATGTTGCGATATTTCGATAAAATATCACGAATATTCTAAGCCAATCAGAGCGCTCCTACCGCAGTTATTAAAAAAATCGCAATTATTTTCGCATTCGCAATAGCGAAAAATCGCATTCAATTAATTTCGATAAAATATCACGAATATTCGAATTTAGCGAATATATCTCGAATATTCGAATATATATTCGAGATATATCGCGAAATCGAATATGGCATATTCTGCTCAACACTATTTGTGAGGCCTTAAGCAAAACTTAGACTCGGGGGCCCCACCATGCCCATAATGGGTAAAAGAAATTCAAGCAAATAAAAATGGCTGCAGAAAGTTGCACGGATCTATCCCACAGAGGTAAATTAGGCGGCCGCGAGGCCCCTGTGAGTGCGAGGCCTCAGACGACCGCCTAATTAACCACTTCCGGACCGCCGCATGTACATTTACGTCGGCAGAATGGCACGGACAGGCACATTGGCGTACCTGCACGTCCCTGTCTAGACGTGGGTCGGGGGTCCGATCGGCACCCCCCCGTATATGCGGCGGTTCCCGTGGCTTCAGGAGCGATCCGGGACGGGGGCGCGGCTATTCGTTTCTAGCCGCCCCCTCGCGATCGCTCCCCAGAGCTAAAGAACGGGGAGAGCCGTATGTAAACACGGCTTCACTGTGGCGGCGTATCGATCGAGTGATCCCTTTTATAGGGAGACACAATCGATGATGTCACTCCTACAGCCACACCCCCCTACAGTTGTAAACACACACGAGGTGAACACTAAATCCTACAGCGCCCCCTGTGGTTAACTCCCAAACTGCAACTGTCATTTTCACAATAAACAATGCAATTTAAATGCATTTTTTGCTGTGAAAATTACAATGGTCCCAAAAATTTGTCAAAATTGTCCGAAGTGTCCGCCATAATGTCGCAGTCACGAAAAAAATCGCTGATCGCCGCCATTAGTAGTAAAAAAAAAAAAAAACGATCCCCTATTTTGTAAACGCTATAAATTTTGCGCAAACCAACCGATAAACGCTTATTGCGATTTTTTTTACCAAAAATAGGTAGAAGAATACGTATCGGCATAAAGTGAGGAAAAAAACATTTTTATATATGTTTTTGGGGGATATTTATTGTAGCAAAAAGTAAAAAATATTGCATTTTTTTCAAAATTGTCTCTCTATTTTTGTTTATAGCGCAAAAACTAAAAACCGCAGAGGTGATCAAATACCACCAAAAGAAAGCTCTATTTGTGGGGGAAAAAGGACGCCAATTTTGTTTGGGAGCCACGTCGCACGACCGCGCAATTGTCTGTTAAAGCGACGCAGTGCCGAATTGTAAAAACCCCTTGGGTCATTTAGCAGCATATTGGTCCGGGGCTTAAGTGGTTAAAGAGCCCATACTGGACCCGGGCCCCAATTGGATCAGCGGGAGGGCCCCAGTGCAGCGCATCTTTGAAACTGGCCCATTTGTGTGTATTTCCCGCTTTCTACCACCAGGTGGTGCCATTGTCCAATGTGTGGATCGCATCCATTCACACGCTGAGTCCGCCTCTTCCCTTCCAGCAGCAGTGGATCTGCACTGCCTCCTAGTATCTAGTATAGAGAATAAGAAGAAGACAAGGCCAACGCTCGGCTTGTGGACCCGACACAACGGATATGTTATTCAGCCGTATGACAGCGAGATAAATCACAGTTCCCAGTGAGCTGAAATATTCTCTCTAAATATTCGCAAAAAAGGGGCAAGGTCCTTAACCTGCATAATGGTCCGGGTCTTAAGTGGTTAAATAAAAAAAATAGAAAACAGTAAAGTTTGCACATTTTTCTTTTTTATATGTTATAAAAGATAATGTCACGCCGAGTAAATTGATACCCAACTTGTCATGTTTCAAAATTGTGCCCAGACCGCATGCCCTCAACATGGGGGGGGGGGGGTTGCTCTGCCTCCCTCCCCACCCCATAGCACCTTGTCCCCATGTTGATGGGGACAAGGGCCTCCTCCCCACAACCCTGGCCTGCGGTTGTGGGGGTCAATGGGCATTCGGTCAATCGGAATTTGTAAGCTCCCTTTATGGGAAAAAAATTGTTATACTGTATTTATTGGCGTATAACACTCGCTTTCTTACCCTGAAAATAAAGGGTAAACTGTGCCTGCGTGTTATACGCAGGGGGCTGTGGAAAGGGTTTTCCCTGAAACTTCCCTCTTAAAGTTAGGGTGCATTTTATACCCCCTGTGCGTGTTATACGCCGATAAATACGGTATGTATCACTTTACCATCATAAATAAATGATAACGATGTTATCACTGAATAATAGACATGTGCACAGAATTTTTTTTTGTTCCGTTTCGTATCGTTCCGTAGGTTCGTTCCCGTTCGTTTTTCGTAAGACGCCCATTTTCCTGTTCGTTCCCGTTTGTTTCTCGTACGACGCGATTTTTTTCGTATTCCGAACGTTTCGTATTTTGGTTACCGTTTTATTTTCGTACATGCGGGATGGTTCGTTATTCTGTTTAATTCATGTTCGTTACTTGTTAGACAATAATTTTCGTGAATTTTCGTCATTTTGTACTTTCGTAAATATATTGCGGGATTCGCGGCACTTTCAACACGCGGCTCATCCATATTAACTATTGTTAAGCCCCATACACTTGGTCAGACTTTTTTTAACAACAAACATAAAAACGATTGTTTTACCGAACGTTCGTTCGTTTTTAAACTCCATCAGAAAACCATTTTTGGGTTCAAAAGTCTGGCCAACTGATCTCCCTTCAGACGAAAATCCACAGAAAAGTTTATTTGGCTTTACTGTACTACTCAGCACAAAAGAGAAGCTGCTTCACTAACTACACTCACTGTCCATTCAAAAAAACGAAAATGACATCTATAACAAAAGATTTGCATTCTGTATTTTGATTGAATCCTTTTTCTGTTCGTATGTTCATATGACATCTATAACAAAAGATTTGCATTCTGTATTTTGAAACCAAATTACGAACAGAAAGAAGGAATTCAGAATACAGAATACATATGAACATACAAACAGAAAAAGGATTCAAACAAAATACAGAATGAAAATCTTTTGTTAGATGTCATATGAACATACGACTGAAAATCAAAATACAAACAGAACAAGGATTCAAACAAAATACAGAATGCAAGTCTTTTGTTATAGATGTCATATTCGTTCTTTTGCCGTTTTGTCGTATTTTCGTCGGATCGTTCGTTCGTATTTGCGGTTGTTCGTTATGCGACTTATTCGTAATCCCGTCGTTTTCGTATTTTGGTGCTTAAATTTTTTCGTATGTACACATTATTCTGCGGGTACGAAAATGAACATTTTCGTACGAAAATAACATTCGTACAAACCGGAATGCACATATCTACTGAATAAGCAGAGATGTATAAATTGCTTAGGCCCATGAGGGGTGTAAAGGTAAGGGGGGGGGGGGGCTAAACACAGATTGTCTTCCCGGAGGATGTTATAAAGGTGATCACTTCTCTTATTTTCCATCCTTCGCCGCCATATTGGCCGGTTACCATACAATGAAGTCACATGGTGTCGCGGCATATTTCACATTCTTACCGAAGAGCTCACACTATTTTTCATTCATAGCCATGCCCCTGAGAAAACATGTTGAGTCTTATACCCAGCGCTCGATCGATCCCTCCACTGACATTCCACACGCAGCCGTCTGCAGCCCGTGGCTCTCTAGCTGATGAGGAACAACAAGAGTCCAAAGCATTTTTCTTGATGAGAAAAATGGGCGTTAAAAATTTAGAACCGGCTCTATTTTTTTCTCGTCGTTTTTCACGTCGTGAAAAACGGTCGCGTGTACGCTTTAACGACGGGAAAAAAATGCGCATGCTCAGAAGCAAGTTATGAGACGGGGAAATTAGCAAAAGCCGCCCAAAGGGTGGCGCCATTCAAATGGAACTTCCCCTTTATAGTGCCTTCGTACGTCACTGCGCTTTGCTCGAGCATTTTCTATCACGATCGTGTATATGCAAGGCAGGCTGGAGAGGAATCACGTCGAGAAAAACTTTTTTTTTTTTTATGACATGAATAACGGTCGTGTGTACGCGGCATAAGTCCGTTGGAATTTCCGATGGGGCACACACACGGTCGGAATATCTGATGAAAAAATTCCGTTGGACTTTTCCCATCGGAAATTCCGATCATATGTACAAGGCATTACAGTTAGCCAAATTTGAAAGCATTTTCCAATACAGCGGAACCTCTGATTGCGAGAACTGCGGTTTACGAGTGTTTCGCAATTCAGGCGTTTTTTTTTTTTAAATCTGACTCACTTTTAAAACATTTGGAGCCACTTTCCGAGTGTCTCTGAGCGTCTCCGAGTGTCTTCGGCGCCACCCCCACCTCCTGCCAAATGCAGTTCTGCATAGACAAGCAGTGACTGTTGAATGGATTATCTGAGTTTTGATTATTTCTTATGGGGGAACTTGCTTGATATACGAGTTCTCCTTCATCCAGAACAGGGGTACTTTAACCGCTTAAGGACCGTCGCACAACGATATACGTCGACAGAATGGCACGGCTGGGCACAAGGGCAAACAGGTACGGCCCCTTTAAGATCCCAGCCATGGGTCGTGCGCGTGCCACCACCGGCGCGCTCGCGACCTGGTCCTGAGCTCCGTAAATGCGCCCGCGGGATCCGCGGACCTGATCGCGGCCGGTGTCCCGCGATGGGGTCACAGAGCTGAAGAACGGGTAGGACGCCAATTTTGTTAGGGAGCCACGCGCACGACCGCGCAATTGTCAGTTAAAGCGACACGGTGCCGAATCGCAAAAAGTGACCTGGTCCTTTAGCAACAAACCTTTCCCCGTGCTTCCTAGTGAGACTGTCACCGATCATCTGTTCCCTGTCATAGGGAACGACGATCAGTGACGTCACACGCCAAGCCACGCCCCCATACAGTAAGAATCACACATTAGGTCACACTTAACCCCTTCAGCGCCCCCTACAGGTTAACCCCCTCACTGCCAGTGTCATTTTCACCGTAATCAGTGCATTTTTATTGCACTGATCGCTGTGAAAATGACAATGGTGCCAAAATAGTGTCAAAAGTGTCCGATGTGTCCGCCATAATGTCGCAGTCACGATAAAAATCGCTGATCGCCGCCATTAGTAGTAAAAAAAATTAAATAATAAAAATGTCATAAAACTACCCCCCATTTTGTAGACGCTCTAACTTTTGCGCAAACCAATCAATAAACTCTTATTGCGATTTTTTTTTTACCAAAAATATGTAGAAGAATACGTGTCGGCCTAAACTGAGGACATTTTTTTTTTTATATATATGTTTTTGGGGATATTTATTATAGCAAAATGTAAAAAAATATTGAATTTTTTTCAAAATTGTCGCTCTATTTTTGTTTATAGCGCAAAAAAATAACAACCGCAGAGGTGATCAAATACCACCAAAAGTAAGCTCTATTTGTAAGGGGAAAAGGACGCCAATTTTGTTTGGGAGCCACGCCGCACGACAGCGGAATTGTCAGTTAAAGCGACGCGGCGCCAAATCGCAAAAAGTGGCCTGGTCCTTTAGCAACAAAATGGTTCGGGGCTTAAGTAGTTAATACAGAAAACGGAGTGAAAAAAAAAAAGAAAGCGGGTTGCAGTAACTGCTTATGAAGTGTGAGCTGGAACTGAATTGAATTGGTTTCAATTTGTTAGTGTATCTAAATCTACTAGCGCATCTAACACTCCCCTCCCCCCCAGACTCACAATGGTGCAGTCTGCTGTGCCCCCTGTGCTCTTTCATCCAGTGTAGGGGGCCCTCTAATAGAGAAAACAGGATAGTGAATTGAATAGTAAATAAGCCCTTAGAATGTACATCGAACTTTAAAAAACCAACACGTGACCCACATGCCAGCAACCATGCAGAACCTAAACTGTAATTGTAGCTGGAGGAGGTTTCCGGTCATTTTCCGCCACATACCGTCCTGTTCTGAACAGCCCGTCCCGTGCCAGCGGGCAGACAGAGGTGGCCATTGTGCCGCCGGGCTAAAATCTGTGATTGAAATATACAGCGCGGCTCTCCCAGGGACAAAGGGGAATATTTACATGCGGAGCTCAGCGTGAATCAAACACTTGTTTGGAAAGAATGAATAACTTAGAATAAATGTTTGAAGAGCTGAAAGTTTTGAAGGATCTCAAGTGCTTCTGCGGCCTTCGGACAGAAGGAAGTCATAACGTCTTCTGGACGTCTATAATAGTGCAGATTTCTGTCCTCCAAAATGCTTCTGTTTTTTTTTATGTTTTGGTTACATTCAGGGCTGGACTGGGACAAAGATTTGGCCCTGGACTTCATCCAGGCCGGCCCACTTTCATTAAATAAAATGCTGGGGGGGGGCTGAGAGAGGGAGGGGGGCTGAGAGACAGGGGGGTGAGAGACAGAGGGGGGCTGAGAGACAGAGGGGAGCTGAGAGACTGAGGGGGGCTGAGAGACAGAGGGGGGCTGAGAGACTGAGGGGGGACTGAGAGACAGAGGGGGGACTGAGAGACAGAGGGGGGCTGAGAGACAGGGGGGCTGAGACACAGAGGGGAGCTGAGAGACAGAAGAGGGCTGAGAGACATAGGGGGGACTGAGAGACAGGGGGGATGAGAGACAGAGGGAGGAATGAGAGACAGGGAGGCTGAGAGACAGAGGGGAGCTGAGAGACCGAAGAGGGCTGAGAGACAGAGGGGGGGGCTGAGAGACAGAGGGGGGCTGAGAGACAGAGGGGGGCTGAGAGAGAGGGGGGCTGAGAGACAGAGCGAGGACTGGGAGACAGAGGGGGGGGAGCTGAGAGATGGAGAGGGCTGAGAGATGGAGGGGGCTGAGAGACAGAGGGGGTGGAGAGATGGAGGGGGCTGAGAGACGGAGGGGGCTGAGAGACGGAGGGGGCTGAGAGACGGAGGGGGCTGAGAGACAGGGGGGACTGAGAGACAGAGGGGGGGCTGTGAGACAGAGTGGGGGACAGAGAGACAGGGGGCTGAGAAACAGAGGGGGGGCTGAGAAACAGAGGGGAGCTGAGAGACAGAGGGGGGCTAAGAGACAGAGGGGGGGACTGAGAGACTGAGAGAAAAAGGGGGGCTGAAAGAGAGGGGGGCCTGTGAGAATGAGGGGAGGGCTGAGACAGACCACATAGCACTGTTCCTATATGCTGCCGTCAAACTGCATAAAAACTATCCCACTGAGCCATCGGCCCACCGGGAAACTCCCGGTAGTCCCAATGGCCAGTACATACCTGGTTACATTTTATTGTGGATATAAGGTGCTGAAACCCTGAAGTCCTCTTATACGGGGTCCCCAACCCCCGGGCCACAGACCGGTGCCGGTACATGGCCTGTTGGCAGCCGGGGTCACGTAGGCTGCACTGTAAGAGGAGTGACAGGCAAGCAGAGAGATGACATCATATCTCACCGCCCTCCCTACATCACCGCTGATCTGTCCTCACAGGCAGGCCATAAAAGGCTTTCAGAGGACCGGCGAGCACAGAGATTACATCATCTCTCACCGCCCACCCGGCATCACCGCTGTCCCGCCCTCTCTCCGGGATGGAACAACTGTACATGTGCCGGTTTACCCGCTCGGATGCCGTAGTGCCGGGGAGAAGCAGAGAGAAGAGTTGTGAGTCTTTCCGGCAAGTAACATGCTAGATTTGGTGGCAAGCGACAAGCTGCATCTGGTGGCAAGTGACTCTCATTGGCTGGGGAACTTCTAAGGGCTTCCTGGATGGAAATTTGTAAGTAGAATATATAGTGAGGGCCCCAAACCAATGGTTGTAGAGTCCAGGAAGATCTTTATTTGCTTCACACTAGGTTAACACAAGGTAATGCTTGAAACGCGTTGCGGAGGTATGGACACAAGCTCCCTCCTTCATCAGGCCTTAAAGAACCGTGACCTGGAATAATGGGACTTCGCTATTAAATAATTTGTAGCCTCGGAATTGCACCCAATGGCCCAGATTCAAGTAGAATTGCGCGATATTTGCGGGGGAGCAGGGCAACGATTTTGCCCTGCGCCCCCGCAAATATTTTGCGCTGCCCTCGATTCACGGAGCAGTAGCTCCGTGAATTGCGAGGGCACGCCGGCAAATTTGCCCGGCGTAAGCGCGCGCAAGTTAAATGATCCCGCCGGGGGCGGGAATCATTTAAATTAGGCGCGCTCCCGCGCCGAGCGTACAGCGCATGCTCCGTCGGGAAACTTTCCCGACGTGCATTGCGGCAAATGATGTCGCAAGGACGTCATTTGCTTCTAAGTGAACGTGAATGGCGTCCAGCGCCATTCACGTTTCACTTACGCAAACGCTGTGAAATTCAAATTTCACGGCGCAGGAAGGCCGGCTATACTTTAGCATTGGCTGCCCCTACTATTAGAAGGGGCAGCCTTGCGCTAAAAGTAGCCGTACGGAAACTCCGTACCTGGCTTGCGCGGGGCCCGCGCAAGCTTGTGAATCAGTGGTAGTATGCAATTTGCATACTACACGCTGATCACAATGGGAGCGCCCCCTAGCGGCCCCCGCAAGAATGCAGCCTAAAATCTGCGAGGCATAAGAGCCTTATGCCGCGCAGATTTTAGCCTGCAGTCGGTGTAACGAGGTTCCTGAATCAGGAGCACTCGTTACACCCGAGCAAGTAAGCACTTGCGCTGCGTAACCTATGGTTGCGCGGGCGCAAGTGCTTCTTGAATCTGGGCCAATGTTCTCTAGAATAATGACCGTATTTCACAAGAAAAATTACAAAACACAAACCATAACCGAAAAAGTGAATCATTGTAAAAGCGGAACACAAACCAGCAATCTGCAGCAACCGTTTGTATGGCAGAGACTGGCAGAGATGTTGAAACGCATCTACAGGAGCTTTTCATCAGAATAACTGCTGTCTAATATGAATCACTTCCCCTTTACACATGTGAATGTCCTAACTTCATTCCAAAGATGGAACTTCCGCTTAATCCACTCCTCGCCCCCTTACATGTCACATTTAGCATGTAATTTTTTTGGGGGGGCAGTGGGGGCTTCAGGAGGAGTGGGACTTCCTGTCCCACTTCCTCCTTCCGCCGAGGGGCTGGTAAGGCGAAAAGCTTAATCCCCTTATGGCAGCCCCTCCATGTAGGCGATCGCCTGTTCAATCGGACGGCGCAGCGCCACTAGCGCATGCGCAGTGACGCTCGCGCATGCGCAGTGGGTGCCCGGCCGTGAAGCCGAAAGCTGTCACGGCCGGGTGCCCACACTTGGAATGAAGATGCCGGCCGGAGAGGGGGGGAGAGGAGCGGAGGTTCACCGATTCTGGTTATCAGTAACCTGATTGGCTGAAGCGTCACCAAGGCGGGAGAAGACATCGAGGGACGTGGAAGGAGAAAGGTAAGTGCATTTTACAGGGCACAGCGGCGACAATGGGCACAGAGGCCACAAAGGGCACAGTGGCATCAATGGGCACAGTGGGACAAAGGGCACATTGGCATCAATGGGCACATCGGCGACAATGGGCACAGAGACGACAAAGGGCACAGTGGCATCAATGGGCACAGTGGCGACAAAGGGCACAGTGGGACAAAGGGCAAAGTGGCATCAATGGGCACAGTGGCAACAATTAAAGGGCACAGTGACATGCACAGTGGCAACAATGGGCACAGTGGCGACAATTAAAAGGCACAGTGGTGACAATTGGCACAGTGGCGACAATTGAGGGGCACAGTGGCTGCGTTTGATGGCATGGCACAGTGGTGACAATTGATGGCACAGTGGCTGTGTTTGATGGCATGGCACAGTGACTGCGTTTGATGGCATGGCACAGTGGTGCGAATTGATGGCATAGTGACTGCATTTGATGGCATGGCACAGTGGTGATAATTGATGGCACAGTGGCTGCGTTTGATGGCATGGCACAGTGGTGATAATTGATGGCACAGTGGCTGCGTTTGATGGCATGGCACAGTGGTGACAATTGATGGCACAGTGACTGCGTTTGATGGCATGGCACAGTGGTGCGAATTGATGTCATAGTGGCTGCATTTGATGGCATGGCACAGTGGTGACAATTGATGGCACAGTGGCTGCATTTGATGGGCACAGTGAGGCTGCAATTTTTTTTTTTTGTTTGTGCCCCCCCCCAAAAATTTTGAGCACCAGCCGCCACTGGACCCTATGGAACGCAAGCGTTTCAAAAAACCCTTAATCATTGTATCTGATCCTCGTATAAAAATGGCTTTTCAAAGACTTTCTCGAACTTAGAGAGTGGCATATTGTACATCGGAATGGGCGCAGAGCTCCTCGAGCCTCGTGCCGGTGTTTGCCGGAATATGGAAACTTGCTGTGCGCGGCACAAGGCTCTCCTGTGTGTTTGGAGATTCTACAGTAAGCCGAACCCCTCTCTGTCATTAATGAACATTTTGTTTCCCTCCAGCACACCACCAGGGGAATTACGGGGTATATTTTGGGAACATCAGCTGTGTTTAGTATTCAACAACACAAACCGGCGAGTGATATTAAATTCACAACCAAAGTGAATAAACAGAATGATTTTATTTATAAATGATTAAATAGACGGGGTGGGCCGGATAAACAAGCAGGACTATTATTTATATCATAAATGAGCTCATTTAGGGGGCTGATATTAGTGGTGGAACTCCCTTTTAAGGTAACCTGATGGATTCCCCGTTCTCCGGGGTTTACAAACGGCGGATTCCAATGGCAAGCCCTGGTGGATTTTGATGACTTGCATGTCATCAAGAATCGGCTAATTGGCTGATGAAAGTAAACCCGCCAAGAAAATTCTGATGTTTTTAAAACATCTGTCCATTACCCTTATGCCGCGTACACGCGATCGGATTTCCGATGGAATAAAATCCTATGGAATTTTTCGGCGGGATTTCCGATGAAGCCGACTTTCATCAGTCTTGCCTACACAATATGGGCCAGATCCACGTACCTCGGCGCATATATAGGCCGGCGTAGCGTATCTCAGATACACTACGCCGCCGTAACTTAGAGCGGAGGTTCCTTATCCACAAAGAATTTGCGCCGTAAGTTACGGCGGCGTAGTGTAAATGTGTCGGCGTAAGGGCGCGAAATTCAAATGACTAAGATGTGGGCGTGTTTTGTTATAATTTAACTTGACCCCACGTAAATTACGTTTTTTTTTAACGGCGCATGCGCCATCCGTGGGGGTATCCCAGTGCGCATGCTCGAAATCACGTCGCAAATAGTCAATGCTTTCGACATAATTTACGCAAAGCCCTATTCGCGAACGTTTTACGCAAACAACGGAAAATTTGACGCTGGCCCGAAGTCCATACTTAATATTGCGTACGCCTCATAGAGCAGGGGTAACTATACGCCGGAAAAAGCCTTACGCAAACAACGTAAAAAAATGCGCCGGGCGGACGTACGTTTTGAGAATCGGCGTATCTAGCTAATTTGCATACTCTACACGGAAATCAACGGAAGCGCCACCTAGCGGCCAGCGTAAATATGCACCTATGATCCGACGGCGTACTAAGACGTACATCAGTCGGATCGAGCCCACATTCAGGTGTATCTTGTTTTGTGAATACAAAACAAAGATACGCCGGCGCATCGTAGAACTTACGCGGCGTATCAATAGATACACCGCCGTAAGTTCTTCGTGGATCTGGGCCTATCAGACTAAATTCCGACCGTCCAAAACGCACGAGCCGAGAAAAATTAAGTTTAATGCTTCCAAGCAGCATGCGTTGACTTGATTCTGAGCATGCGTGGATTTTTCTCTGATGGAATTCCACACAGACGATTGGAATTTCCTATCGTTTTTTTTCTCCAAAAATTCAGATGGGGCCCACACACGATCGTTTTTTCCGATGAAAAAAGTCCATCTGACTTTTTTCATCGGAAAAAAACGATCGTGTGTACACGTCATAAGACACCATGATTATTTAACTTATACAGAGCCGAGCGACTCTCTCTCTATTTTGCAAATTTTGACCACAGATTTCATGGTCAAGTTGTAGACTTCTCTTGACAATTGCAACTTCCTACTTTCCCAATCACATTTATTTGCCAATGGGGGTTGGAGTGTGAGGGCCAAAATGTAACAAAGCAAGCTGTGGTCAAAATCCGCATAATACCGCAGTGGCTTAGTGGTTAGCACTAGCGTCATTGGTTCGAATCCCAACCACAACACTCCCTGCGTGAAGTTTGCATGTGCTCCAGCCTCCAGGTACTTTGGTTTCCTTCCACGTTCCAAAAGCTATGGTCCCAGATTCTCGTAGATCGGCGTATCTTTGTGCGGGCGTAATGTATCCTATTTACGTTACGCCTCCGCAACTTAGACGGGCAAGTGCAGTATTCTCAAAGCACTTGCTCCGTAAGTTGCGGCGGTGTAGCGTAAATAGGCCGGCGTAAGGCCGCCTAATTCAAATTTGGAAGATGTGGGCGTGTGTTTTGTAAATGTTATGTGACCCCACGTAAATTACGCATTTTACGAACGGCGCATGCGCTGTCCGTGGACATATCCCAGTGTGCATTGCTCCAAAGTACGCCGCAAGGACGTATTAGTTTCGACGTGAACGTAAATGACGTCCAGCCCCATTCACGGACGACTTACGCAAACAATGTAAAATTTTCAAAATTCGACGCAGGAACGACGTCCATATTTAACATTGGTACGCCGCATATACGCCTCATATAGCAGGGGTAACTTTACGCCGGGAAAAGCCTAACGTAAATGGCGTATCTGTACTGCGTCGGCCGGACGTACGTTAGTGAATTCGCGTATCTAGCTGACTTACATATTTCTAGGTGTAAATCAGCGTACACGCCCCTAGTGGCCAGCGTAAATATGCAGTTAAGATCCGATGGCGTAAGAGACTTACGCCGGTCGGATCTAATACAAATCTATGCGTAACTGATTCTAAGAATCAGGGGCCAGATTCACGTAGAGCGGGCGCAATTTTACGTAACCGGTTTACGTTACACCGCCACAATTTTTCCGATTTAGTGCCCGATCCACAAAGCACTTACCTGGAAATTTGCGGTGGTGTATCGTAAACAGGTCTGGCGCAAGGCGGCCCAATTCAAATGGGGCGGGTACCATTTGAATTAGGCGCGCTCCCGCTCCCAATCTAATATACATGGGCCATTTAAATGGTCACCATGGCCCAGATTCTCAAAGGAGATACGCCGTCGTATCTCTTTTGTGAATCTGGCCCCAGGTGCATAGATATGACAGCTCAGACTCAGAGATACGCCGTCGAATGAGAATCTGGGCCATGGTGACCATTTAAATGGCCCATGTATATTAGATTGGGACTTTAGACTGTAAGCTTCTTGAGGACGGGGACTGATATAACTGTACATAGTACATTATATGTAAAGCGCCCCATAATTTGTTGACATTAAATAAATACCTGTACCTGTATTTTGTAGCTCTTTGGGGGGTATTATAGAAGTAATCTGCTGAGGATCAATTTTTATTCCATAAAGGGTATGGCCACCAAAAATGTGTTAGGTCCTGAGGAGTTTAACCACCTGACAATATCTTACTGTTTATTTATTGGAGACTTTATTGGAAAGATCTCAGCACAGATGAGTTCACAGATCTGCATGTAGCTGGCCCATGACATGGCAGATAAGTCATTCTGCAACAGCACAGTCTTCTTTTAAAGGGCATACAACGTGGATTGATAGGCGATCATAGGCTACGCATCCCTAGGGTGACCACATTTCCAAACTGCCATTCGGGGACACCCCCCTCCTTCACAACAACGTTTTTCAGGAGCAGTGATTCTAATTATGCTTAACGTGCAACAATAAAAATGAACAATTCCTCTAAATATAGTGCCTGGGGGGGTCCCCTTAGTCTGCCTGTAAAGTGGGGCATGTGTACCATGTATAGAACATGCTGCAGCAAAAATTTCAGTCAAATCACATTTAAATTGACTCACAGGTTGCAATTGCATGCATCCGGCTATTGAAAAAAAAATAAGCAAAATGAAAACCTAGTGCCCCCCAGCACCCACAAGCTCTACCCCCCACCCTAAAGCATCACGTCCGTATCTTACCCTGGCTGGTGGTTGTGGTGGCATGCAGGGGCAGGGAAGTTATCAGAATCTGGAAGCCCCCAAAGGACCCAAAGGGTCTGGAATGGACTAGGGGAGAGGGACCCCATGCCGTGTTTTTTTTTTTTACTTTTTTTTTGGTAAAGCCCATTGACAGCTGAAGACTCATCAGTTATTAGGGACGCTGGCTTCCCAGCCCCGCTCTCTTATCGGGTGGCTTTGTCAGTTTCATTCCGGGACACTGTAATGTCCTGGAACGAAGGTGCCCGGGACCTGGGACAGAACTGCAAAATGCGGGACTGCCCCAGGCAATCCGGGGACACATGGTCACCCTACGCATCCCTTGGTTCAGTTCTGTCTAGAAGGGTCTAGGGTCAGGGTTTCTCAACTAGGGTCCCTCGAGAGGTTACTAGGGGTTCTGAAACTAGTGCTTAGTCGTAGCTATGACTAAGCACTAGTTTCAGTGCGAAACGCGTCAGCAGCCGGGTTTTATTTTATGTTGCTGTGACTTGTAGTGTTTTTTTTTTTTTTTTTTTTTAATAAAGGCTACAACTTGTTCAGAGTGCGGCTGTCCAGAAACAATTGTTGTTCCTGCTTTGCTAAGTGCATTGCCTGCACCTGAGTTGTCTGCAACGGAGGATATTCATCTGGGTTCCCACCTGGAGCGGCTATTCCCTTTTCCCTTAGTTTGAGACCTCTGCTATAGAAGCACCGTTTAGTCCCGGACAACCTGGTACTGAACTACACCAGCAGAGCTCATCCACTTTTTACATTAAGATAAGAGAAGACGTTCAGTAGGTCAGCATTTTGATGTCTTACGCAGCAGCGTTAGGATAAACTCACATTCCATTTCACATATGTTGGCCAACTGTGCTTATATAGAATGCATATTCTGTGCCGGAGGAGAAACACACCCCAAGCTCTGAGCCCCCATCGCTCAAGGGTGGGAAATGGGACTGACAACCGCACAACAGAATTCTGTCCACCAGCTTGTAACTATAACTCTATATAAATATTCCTAGTTCTGCATGGAGTTTGTAGAAGTTCTCATAAGGTTTGGAAGTGGCAGAGCTAGACGGGAGCCGCTCCTGACCAAGTGTGCCTAGCCACAAAATAAATGAGAACAGAGCCTTGGGCTAGATTCAGGTACATTTGCGCTTTTTTTACGGAGGCGTAGGGCAACGTTTTTGCCCTGCGCCCCCGCAAATTTTCTGCACTACCCGCGATTCACGGAGCAGTAGCTCCGTAAATTGCGTGGGCGCTCCGGCAAAATGCCCGGCGTAAGCGCGCGCAATTTAAATGATCCCGTAGGGGGTGGGAATCATTTAAATTAGGCGCGTTCCCGCGCCGATCGTAGAAACGTTCCCGACGTGCATTGCGGCAAATGACGTCGCAAGGACGTCATTTGCTTCAAAGTGAACGTGAATGGCGTCCATTCGCGCTTTTCTGTCTGTTACAGCGTGATGAATGCGCTTACTCCATTATGAACGCTAGTTTTACCAGAACAAGCGCTCACGTCTCATAACTTGCTTCTGAGCATGCGCAGGTTTTTAACGTCGTTTTAGCCCACACACGATCATTTTTTACAACCCGAAAAACGACATTGTTTAAAATGACGTTAAAAAATGCAGCATGTTAGAATTTTTTTTTTTTTTGTGGTTTTTCAGAACCTGAAAAATAATGTGTAGCCCACACACGATCATTTTAAATGACGTTTTTGAAAAACAACATTTTTTTCATGCCGAAAAATGATCGTGTGTACGCGACATAAGTTCCTCTGCAGCAAGATAGTATCTTTTATTAATTGAGTGCAGAGAGTTTGTATTCTTTCGACAACGCTGCTCCTCTATACAGTACAGTGAGTGAGCGTTGTCACCCGAGGACAGGAAATGTAATATTGGCAGGATCACCAGGGGGGGGGGGGGAAGGAAAGTAAGCCTCAAAAAAGAAAACGCATGCAGCCACCAGATCTAAGGACTGGAAAGCTGCAATATATAAAAATTTATAATACCATTTTTTGGGGGGATTTCTAGGGGAAATAAAAAAAGAATTGTTTTTTCCTTCCTTTGTGCTGAGTGACCTTCGTCCAATTACCAGGGAAGTTTCACCTTGGACTTTGTTTTCTATGAACTACAATCATTGCGCAATTTTCACTAACCGCAGCACAGTGAGGGCAGTGAGAGAGGGAACGACTGCAAAAAAAATTACAACCAATGGAGAGCTGACCTCAGGCGTGCGGAAACAACACTTTTGAAATAAATAATAAAGTAATCTTTGAACTAAACCATCCAGTATATATACAGAGTACAATGAAGGGATTGTTGAAATCTGTGTAAAAAAGGATTATTAAAGCTGAACTCCGGCTTCAAGGTTTAACCACTTGCCCTCCAGAAGATTTACCACCCCTCATGACCAGACAATTTTTTGCGATATGGCATAGCATTACTTTAACTGACAATTGCGCAGTCGTGCGATGCTACTCCCAAATAAAATGTATGTGCTTTTTTTGCACAAATAGAGCTTTTTTTTTGGTGTTATTTGCTCACCTCTGCGTTTTTGTTTTGCACTATAAACAAAAAAATGAGCGACAATTTTGAAAAAAAAATGTAAATACCGTATTTATCAGCGTATACCGCGCACTTTTCCCCCCTTAAAATCAGGGGGAAATCATGGGTGCACGATATACGCCGATACTGCTGTTCCCGGGCGCAGCCGAAATAGACCGAGACGAGTGTACTGCGCACTCGGCTAGGCTCGGCCACGCTCGGCTCCGCCCGCAGCCACGCAAGAGGATCTGAGAGGAGCCTAGAGCCGAGCCGAGTGTACTGCGCACTCGGCTAGGCTCGGCCACGCTCGGCTCCGCCCGAAGCCGAGACAAGCCGAGAGGAGCCGAACACACAGGAAATCCAGCTCCTTTCGGCTCGGCCGAGGCGCCAATTGCAAAAACAAACACCGCTGCAACCCCGGGCAAGGTGCGGATGGACGGACCCCGCGAGGAAGCCGCAGACGGACACCTCCAAAGCCGCAGGCGGACACCCACAAGGCTGTACTGACCCCGCGCAAGGAAGCCGCAGACGGACACCCACAAGGCTGGACGGACCCCGCGCAAGGAAGCTGCAGACGGACACCTCCAAAGCCGCAGGCGGACACCCACAAGGCTGTACTGACCCCGCGCAAGGAAGCCGCAGACGGACACCCACAAGGCTGGACGGACCCCGCGCAAGGCCGCAGACGGACGCCGGACAAGGCCGCCGATGGACGCAGGGCAAAAATGTATGTTTTTTTTCCCTTAAACTACCTTTCTAGGTTTGGGGTGCGCGTTATACGCCGGCGCGCGGTATACCCCGATAAATACGGTAATGTTTTTTACTTTCTGCTGTAAAACACATTCAATAAAAAGATTGAAAAAAACTAATTTCTTCATCAGTTTAGGCAAATATGTATTCTGCTTCTTTTTTTTCTTTTTTGCGCTATAAACAATAAAAGAGCGTAAATTTTGAAAAAAAAAATAATTAAAATAATCTTTTTTACATTCTGCTGTAAAACACATCCAATAAAAAGATTGAAAAAAATCGAAATGTTTCATCAATTTAGGCAAATATGTATTCTGCTACATGTTCTTGGTAAAAAAAAATCCCAATAAGCGTATATTGATTGGTTTGCGCAAAAGTTAAGGAGTTCACAAACTTTGGTATGTTTTTATTTCTATTTTAATGGTGGTGATCAATGACTTTTAGTGGGACTGCGATATTGCAGAGGACAAATCGGACACTAACTGACATTTTTTAAACTTTTTGGGGACTAGTGACACTAATACAGTGGAACATCGGTTTAAGAGTAAATTGGTTTGAGAGCGTTCAGATTTGCGAGCAACTTTTTTTTTAATTCTGACTTGATTTGCAAGTGTTGACTCGCAAAACGAGCAGAATTCAAGCTAAATCGGCCTGCGGTACCTCATTTGGCCTAAGGTACGGGGGCGCAGGAGTCAAGCAGAGCCGAAAATAGGCCTGCAGTACCTAATTTGGCCGAAAATAGGCCTGCAGTACCTAACTGATGAAGAAATTAGATTATGCTCGTAATCCGAGGTTCAACTGTATATTCAGGGCCGTCTTACCGAGCGGGCACCCCTGGGCACAGCCCGGGGGCCCCACGCTCGCCTGGGGCCCAATCAGGGCCAGACATTTCAAGCAGTAATCCGCCGCTCTCTGGCATCGGCACTTTTTTTATGCAGCGGGAGTTCAGCGGGAGCGTGCCAGCAGACAGCAGGGATTCGGAGAAGGTGGCCAGAGAGGGGGGGAGTTGGATGTAAAAGCTCCCTGACCACCGAAGAGATGAGGTCTGCCTCCCCCCCCCCCCCGCTCCCAGAACTTGAATGCCTCCAACTCCTCTGCTTCAGGAACCGTGCGCCGCGCGGCCCGGGCCGGAGGACAGGCTGGCTGGGAACTAGGAAGAAAGAACATGCAGAGCAGCGAGCACCCCCGGATCTAGAGGGAGACTCGGCGCTATTACACTGCTGCCCATCATGTACCGTACCTGGCATCCTGTACATACATGCCAGCACACTGAGAGGGGGCAGGGTGAGCAGAGGAGGGACAGCGCTATGTGGTCTGTCTCAGCCCCCTCTTCTGCCTGTCAGACCCCCCCTCCCCTGCCTCTCAGACCCCCATCCTCTGCCTCTCAGACCCCCATCCTCTGCCTCTCAGACCCCTATCCTCTGCCTCTCAAACCCCCATCCTCTGCCTCTCAAACCCCCATCTTCTGCCTCTCAGACCCCCATCCTCTGCCTCTCAGACCCCCATCCTCTGCCTCTCAGACCCCCATCCTCTGCCTCTGACACCCCTCCTCTGCCTCTCAGACCCCTCTCCTCTGCCTCTCAGACCCCCCTCCTCTGCCTCTCAGACCCCCATCCTCTGCCTCTCAGACCCCCATCCTCTGCCTCTCAGACCCCCATCCTCTGCCTCTGACACCCCTTCTCTGCCTCTCAGACCCCCATCCTCTGCCTCTGACACCCCTTCTCTGCCTCTCAAACCCCCATCTTCTGCCTCTCAGACCCCCATCCTCTGCCTCTCAGACCCCCATCCTCTGCCTCTGACACCCCTCCTCTGCCTCTCAGACCCCTCTCCTCTGCCTCTCAGACCCCTCTCCTCTGCCTCTCAGACCCCCATCCTCTGCCTCTCAGACCCCCATCCTCTGCCTCTGACACCCCTTCTCTGCCTCTCAGACCCCTCTCCTCTGCCTCTCAGACAGGGGACAGGAGCCAATTGATACGCTGAATCTGAAGACAGGTTACAATGGCAATTGACATACTGAATCTCTGCCTCTCAGACCCCCATCCTCTGCCTCTGACACCCCTTCTCTGCCTCTCAAACCCCCATCTTCTGCCTCTCAGACCCCCATCCTCTGCCTCTCAGACCCCCATCCTCTGCCTCTGACACCCCTCCTCTGCCTCTCAGACCCCTCTCCTCTGCCTCTCAGACCCCTCTCCTCTGCCTCTCAGACCCCCATCCTCTGCCTCTCAGACCCCCATCCTCTGCCTCTGACACCCCTTCTCTGCCTCTCAGACCCCTCTCCTCTGCCTCTCAGACAGGGGACAGGAGCCAATTGATACGCTGAATCTGAAGACAGGTTACAATGGCAATTGACATACTGAATCTGGTGACAGTGGCAAGTGACACGCTGAATCTGGAGGCAGGTGACAGTGGCAAGTGACACGCTGACACAAGTGACACATTGTAAAGTAGGTGCGTAAATTGGGGCTTGTAGGGGCCCCATAGCATTACTTTGCCCAGGGGCCCATGATGCTATTAAGATGGCCCTGACTGTATTGTCTTTTTTTGAAAACACACCAGAATGCATCAAAAACGCACCAGACCCCAGTACATTGAAAAAAAGAACAGGGGAAAAGAAAGAAAAATGCATAAAAAAATGGAAATAAATAGGATAAAGAAAGAAAAAGAAAAAAAGCATCTGGAATGCATCCAAAAACGCATAAAAAAACACACCGGAAAGAATAAAAACGCATTAAAACGTGCATGTAGAAAGGCAACCGGAACGGATCCGGAGTGCGTTTTTGTGGCGTGAACCATAATCTAGTTCCACCGATTTTGCTGTCAAACCAAAGAGCTAATGAATGGTAATCGCTGAGTGAGAGACCCCCGTTGGTGACCCCCGTAGGAAATCCTTATGACTTTCCTAGCGACAAATCGCTGCAACAAGAATGAGGGGGGGATGGGGGCAGGGGCGTTGCTAGGTGGCAAAAAGGCTAGGGGCTTCAGCCCGAAGTCGGCATCTGGGGGTGGGGTTGGGTTTGCGGGCATGGTGGAGTGGCGCGGTGTGACCTACCTGAAACACATAATTATTGATTGATGGACATCACATGTCCCGCGGCCCCGGATTGGACCAGTGGGACGTCCATCATAGGCACTGCAGGCTCCAGAAGGCGGGACCTGCTGTGTCACTCGGCGGCGCTCGGCTACAGAATGGTCCATGCTCGGCGGCACTCGGGGCTCGTAATTAAACACTGCTAGGTAGATTCAGGTACACAGGAATAACTTTAGGTTGGCGTAGCCTAGCCTGTTTAGGCTACGCCGCCGTAAATTAGCTAGGCTAGTAATGATTTTCAATCTTCTTACCTGCTAATCTACGGCGGCGTAGCCTCAAACGAGCGGGCGTAAGGGCGCCTAATTCAAATTGCTTGGAGGGGGGCGTGTTGTATGGAAATGAGGCTTGACCTCACGTTTTTTGACATTTTTTTACACTGCGCATGCGCCAGGCGCCTACATTTCCCAGGGCGCATTGCGGCTAAGTACGCCGTACGGGCCTATTGATTTTGACGTGGACGTAAACGACGTAACTCCCGATTCGCGAACGACTTACGCAAACGACGTAAAAAAATTCGAACCTCGCGGCGGGAACTGCAGCCATACTTTAACATTGTTATTCCACTTCATAGGTGAAATAACGTTAGGCCGCCTAAGGCCTTACGGAAACAACGTAATTCGACGCGGGCTGGCGTACGTTCGGGAATTGGCGTAAAAGCTCATTTACCTAATCTACGCTGACCGCAATGGAAGCGCCACCTAGCGGCCATCCGAAAAATTGCAAGCTAAGATAGAACGGCGCAAGCCGTCCTATCTTAGCTTTGTTTAAGCGTATCTCTGTTTGAGCATACGCTTAAACATACGGCGGCGTAGATTCGGAGTTAGGTCGGCTTATCTACTGATAAGCCGGCCTAACTCTTTCTGAATCTACCTATGCATGCCCGAGACTCGGGGCTTTTCGGCGGCCCATTCAGGGCTCCAGCCTCCTTAGCCCACCCCTAACGACGCCCCTGGATGGGGGTAATCGCTGCGAGAAAATCGCTCTGCGTGTCATCCCCCACACTGTGCAGATCCTCTTTGTTTAGATCCATCGGTCATTGTATGAAGTCTGATTGTCAATATTTACAATTCCAGAGGAGATTAGTAAACAAAGTAAACTTTACAGAGGATACAATGTAAACTATACAGACAGAGGATACAATGTAAACTATACAGACAGAGGATACAATGTTTCAGAAGTTTTCTGAAAGACAAAAAAAGAAGAGGCTGGATTGTTCCATGCTGCAATCAGGGAGGGGGGGGGGGGATCAGCCAGCAGGGGGGCTCCTCTACAATAACTTCTCTAGCTGGATCTTACCTATGGCTGTGAATGGGTTGAAGCTCTGTGAGTCTTGTTGGAAGGGGGGGGGGGGGGGGGAATTGGGTGTTGCTGAGTGACGTTGAGGTTTGTCCTCCCCTCTCAGGAGGAGGGGGGGGTGGTACAGTCCTGTGTGGGTCCCCTGGCTGTGCAGGGAAAGCTGATAGTGAGTTGGCTGGGCTCTCAGCACACACTCCATGGGCAATGATCACCCAGGGCTGGCCCCCTGCACAGCATGAGGAAGAACAAGGTCATGGTGCTGGCTACTTGCCTGGGCTCCTTCATCCTGGTCATCTTCTACTTCCAGAGCAGCCTCAGCTCAGGTAAGTGGCTCTACAAACTTTACTTACTTCTACGGAGCATTGAGGACTAATGGAGGGACCCTGGATGGGGCTTTGTGTATGGTAGATACATTGTAAGGTCTGTGCCCCCCCCCCCCCATGGTAGATTCTATACATTGCAAGGTCTGTGCCCCCCCATGGTAGATTCTATACATTGCAAGGTCTGTGCCCCCCCCCCATGGTAGATTCCACACATTGCAAGGTCTGTGCCCCCCCCCCCCTTATGGTAGAATCTATACATTGCAAGGTCTGTGCCCCCCCCCCATGATAGATCTTATACATTGCAAGGTC
The DNA here is from genome assembly GCF_905171775.1 of Rana temporaria. Lineage (NCBI taxonomy): Eukaryota > Metazoa > Chordata > Amphibia > Anura > Ranidae > Rana > Rana temporaria. Next base: position 18,479,193 of record NC_053495.1, read on the forward strand.
TGTGCCCCCCCCCCATGATAGATCTTATACATTGCAAGGTCTGTGCCCCCCCCCATGATAGATCTTATACATTGCAAGGTCTGTCCCCCCCCCCCCATGATAGATCTTATACATTGCAAGGTCTGTCCCCCCCCCCCATGGTAGATCATATACATTGCAAGGTCTGTGCCCCCCCCCCCATGGTAGATCATATACATTGCAAGGTCTGTGCCCCCCCCCCATGGTAGATCATATACATTGCAAGGTCTGTGCCCCCCCCCCCATGGTAGATCATATACATTGCAAGGTCTGTGCCCCCCCCCCCATGGTAGATCATATACATTGCAAGGTCTGTGCCCCCCCCCCCCATGGTAGATCATGTACATTGCAAGGTCTGTGCCCCCCCCTCCATGGTAGATCATGTACATTGCAAGGTCTGTGCCCCCCCCCTCCATGGTAGATCCTGTACATTGCAAGGTCTGTGCCCCCCCCCCCCATGGTAGATCCTGTACATTGCAAGGTCTGTGCCCCCCCCCCATGGTAGATCCTGTACATTGCAAGGTCTGTGCCCCCCCCCATGGTAGATCCTGTACATTGCAAGGTCTGTGCCCCCCCCCCCATGGTAGATCCTGTACATTGCAAGGTCTGTGCCCCCCCCCCCATGGTAGATCCTGTACATTGCAAGGTCTGTGCCCCCCCCCATGGTAGATCCTATACATTGCATGGTCTGTGGGCCCCCCCCCTCAATCGTAGATCCCACACAAGGCAAGGTCTGTGCACCCCCCTATCATAGACCCTACATATTGCAGGGTCTGTGCCCCCCCCCCTCCAATCGTATTTCCTACACATTGCAAGGTCTGTGCACACCCCCCCCCCCCCTTATCCTATCAAAGATTCTACACATTTCAAGCACTGTGCCCCCCCCCCCCAATTGTAGATCCCACACAAGGCAAGGTCTGTGGCCCCCCTATCATATACCCTACATATTGCAGGGTCTGTGCCCCCCCCCCCTCCAATCGTATTTCCTACACATTGCAAGGTCTGTGCACCCCCCCCCCCATCCTATCAAAGATTCTACACATTGCAAGGACTGTGCTCCCCCCCCCCCCCTCTCCCATCAAAGATCCCACACATTGCCAGGTCTGTGCGCCCATTCATTGCATGTTAGAAACTCAATAAATTCTCGTTAAACTTTTCCCTTCCCTGTGCATTACCGGGCAGGACACAAAGTAACTCATTGATCGTCTGCTGGCTGTACACGGCGACTTTAATCGATCCTTTTCTATGGTCGCCATGACTTGATTTAGAGCGGATTTGATAATCAATCGGCCCTGGCAGAAAATTATTGATTTGTTATCTGCCGATTGGCAACAATGAGATGCTTTGTTCATGAATGCGACTGTACAGTTATATTTCGATCGGATTGTAAACATTAGTTGGTGGACGCGGAGGTGCGATTGACAATTTACGTTTGCAAATATCGAACAAAATCCACTTCTCTGTATGTGGTTGGCGGCTATTGATCGATTTTTATTCCTGTTGGGAGCGAGTGACCTCTAATATTTTTTTTTTTTTTTTTAAGCCTGTGTGGAAACCTTTTGTCAATTGGGATTGGTCGTAGTTCTGCACCATTGAAAACACTGGCCCGGATTCAGAGAGCAATTGCGCCTGCGTAACCATAGTTACGCAGCGCAATTGCTGACTTGCTCCGGCGTTACGAATGCTCCTGATTCAGGAACATTGTAACGCCGACTGCAGCCTAAAATCTGCGTGGCATAAGGCTCTTATGCCACGCATATTTTAGGCTGCATTCTTGCGATGACCGCTAGGGGGCGCTCCCATTGTGCTCAGTGTATAGTATGCAAATTGCATACTAACACCGATTCACAATGTTGCGCGAGCCCTGCGTACGCAAGTTACGTCGTTTCAGTACGGCGTGTTTAGCGTAAGGCTGCCCCTTCTAATAGTAGGGGCAGCCAATGCTAAAGGATACCCGTCGTTCCCGCGTCGCGATATTTGAAATCTACGTCGTTTGCGTAAGTGATTCGTGAATGGCGCTGGACGCCATTCACGTTCACTTGGAAGCAAATGACGTCCTTGCGACGTCATTTGCCGCAATGCACGTCGGGAAAGTTTCCCGACGGAGCATGCGCTTTACGTTCGGCACGGGAGCGTGCCGAATTTAAATGATTCCCGCCCCCTACGGGATCATTTACATTAGGCGCCCTTACGCAGGGCAATTTTAAAGAGCGCACACGCAATTTACCGCTCCGTGAATCGTGCGCAGCGCAGATAATTTGCGGGGGGCGCAGGGCAAAAACTCTGCCCTGTGCCTCCGTAAAAAAGGGGCAAATCTCTTTGAATCCAGGCCAATGTCCGCCCGGTGATCATATCTTCCCACATAGAGGTGTGAATTGGGGGGGGGGGGGGGGGGGGGAGGAGAGAGAATAATCAACATTATTAATGACTATATATGTTTGCCAATAACTGACCAAAGCTCCCTATGTGGGTGGTCCTGTCTGCACCACTTCACCGGACAACCTTCAACTGGAAAAAAAATCGAAGGAGCCGGGTGGAAATTTGTCATCTGAACAGCGTATGCGTCCAATCGGATGCAACCACTGCTCGGGTTTTCTGACCACTGCTGAAGCTGGAGATTCATCAATCCGTGTAGTTTAGTAGATGGAGGAATCTGTACGACTTTTTTTTTTTTTTAGCCTACAAAATCTACACTATTAGCCAGATTCACGTAGAGATACAACGGCGTATCGGTAGATACGCCGGCGTGACTCCGAAACTGCGCCGTCGTATATTTAAGCGTTTCTCAAATTGAGATACGCTTAAATGTAGCTAAGATACGACCGCCGGCGTATCTTAGCTGTCTGTTTACGCCGGCCGCTAGGGGCGTGTACACTGATTTACGCCTAGAATGCGTAAATCAGCGAGATACGCCTGTTCACGAACGTACGCTTGCCCGTCGCAGTAAAGATGCGCCGTTTACGTAAGGCGTTTTCAGGCGTAAAGATAATCCACCAAAAAGATGGCGCAGCCAATGTTAAGTATGGACGTCGGAACCGCGTCGAGTTTTTAAATTTTTGCGCAAGTCGTCCGTGAATGGGGCTGGGCGTGATTTACGTTCACGTCGAAACCAATAAGTCTCCAATAAGTCTTGGGATCTGACTTGTGAGACCCCAGGCCGCAGGACATGTGGAATTGAATGAATGTAGTGCCGTTCCTCCTACTGACACTACAGAAGTGGCTGCGACTTCAGAAAAGGTTCCTGCGCTGCTTTTGGTCCGACTTATGATGCAACTTTGGTCCAGAGAATGTAAAGTTGTCTCAAAATCGCGCTTCAAAGTTGCAGTGGAAATCATGCAAATTTGGAGATGCACTAATGTAAGGAGCCTAATGTGTCCTTTGAAGCTGAGAACAAGAACAGATCATTCCACAGAGACCAGGCAATGATGGCTCTGAACCTGGAAGTGGTCACAGATCGTCACTTCGGGGGTCACTCTAGCTAGGGGAGAGCAGTGATGTTTGCTGGCATCCTTCTGCTTTTCCTGCTCACACCCACCATAGACATCCAGGCGTCCTAGGTGAGCCTAGGATACATAGAAGGGGGGTGGCATGTTACTACTCACATGGAAGCGATCCGATGGCTTTACAACACTTGAATCCCTGCCACAGGCAAGCCAACAGCTGAGATCATGTTTGCACATGCTGGTGCTGCCGACATATGTCAGTGGCAGCAAAATGTTTAATCTGCATGTCCATTATAGAAGATTCTGCAGGGGTATGCAGTGTGTTGGCCATATCTATGTCCCAAGGCAGCAATGCTGGATTCCTCTACTCTCTGGCCATGACTCAACACCCAATTATAACGCTGGGAGCTTGCTGACAGAGTGATGCTGTCCAATTAGCATCCTGGGGGGGAGGCTGGTGACTGAAGTGTATTGCTCAACTGCAGTGGAGGAAAGTGAGATCACCCACCTCTGTCTATAAATTGCTGGCGCAGAACCTGGATCACAATACTGGCTGAACAGATTTAAAGCGGCTTTAAACCCAAAATGTAATATATTGCAGATTACCAATCATTAGATGTGGTGGCTGCATTTTGTTTTTTTCCTTCCCTTTTTTTTTCTTCAGGTTTTTTTCCCCTGGTGATTTGGCCAGTTACACACCTCCTGTATTAGAGTGCCCCCCACTCTGATATACAAGCGATGTCTTGATATAAGAGTAGCGTCATGTCACAACTGAGTATAAAAAAGAGAGGAGCCTCTAAGTGTAGCAATATGGTTACATCTAATGAAGGTACAAGATATTGCTACACTTAGAGGCGCCTCTCTTCTCTTTTATACCCTGTAAAAAAAATATGCTTTGATATACAAGTGTAGAAACTGAAAGCATGGACAGCCGCACCTCCAAAAAAACCTTAGGTTGTCTTTATTTTTAAAAAACAGTGGGTGGAAAATGCAATACAAATAACAGCAAAGGGTGGGAGACAGCCTACGCGTTTTGCACTGCGATCAGTGCTTAATCATGGCTCATGACTAAGCACTGATCGCAGTACGAAACACGTAGGCTGTCTCCCACCCTTTGCTGTTATTTGTATTGCATTTTCCACCCACTGTTTTATTTTTAAATAAAGACAATCTAAGGTTTTTTTTGGAGGTGCGGCTGTCCATCCTTTCAGCTTCTACGTTTTGCCTCGTGCATTGCCGGCACTCTTGGCCTCCTGAGCAGCTACTGATTGTCCAGCATACCCACCTGGAGCGGTAATCGTTATTTTCTTTGATATACAAGTGCTTTGGATTACAAGCATGTTTCTGGAACAAATAATGCTCGCAATCCAAGGTTTTACTGTATTTGTATTTTGAAGGTGTCTTTAGTGGTCTGTCTTGGGATTTTCCTTTTTTCTTAGATGTTGTTTTTAGAGTCCTGTTCTGATCTATGATCATAAGATGGCCTGGAGTTGTCTAACCTGAAGAAAAGTCCTTCATCGTCAAACACCGGCAGTTGTGGTCCAGATGCTGAAAATCAAAACTTGTAAAGCAGAAGTTGTACAAACCCCCCCCCCCCCCCCCCCCCCACTTCTTAAAACAAAATCATGAGAAAAAACGTTTCCCATGGGTGTTTTTGGTCGGTCTAATGACGTTCTGGGTCCTTCTTCCTCGTCTCCAGGTGCAGTTCTGTAATGTGATGACACGGTCCCTTGTGACAGCCTTGACTAGGAGGATGTGGGTTTTTTGACGTTGGCCATCATTCAACCCAGAGGACATCTAGGGGTGGAAAGGAGTTTTTGA